>NC_091495.1:5126583-5459008 GCF_947461875.1 Haliaeetus albicilla | reverse complement strand
CAGAACTCTAGTATTGATTTTGAGCAGCTGAAGGTTCAAGGTTGTTCTGGTTTCAAGGTGTTTATTCAGAGCGTTGAAGAAATAAAAAGGCCCTGTTATAACAACGTTATGATGCAGGTTTAATTCCACTCTAAGTGTTTTTCCTGAAGATGTGGAAGTATTTGGGGAGCAGGCAGAGGATAGTTTATGTTTAACTGCCCTAAAAAATTACAGCTTTTCAGGCTGCCGACGGTGGATATAGTGGGCTCTGCCTGCCTGCCTGAATTGATCCTGCATGTCAACAAGGTCACTTCATTACAGGTGAAAGTTTACTGTGACATACAGAGCTTGGAATTTTACATTCTGCACTTTCTTAGATCGGGGAGAATAAAAGATTGTTCTGGTAGCCTCACTACTTACGCAGTAGTGCAAAACCATTTTAATCTATAGTTGTTGGTTTATCTATCCAGCTGGCTAAGGGCAATACATTTAGTGTTATCATGTCATTGTCAAATCAAGATTCCTGAGGAATTAATGGTTTAGATAATTTAATTAATCTCCCTTTTATCATCAATTAAGGGTTAAAAGCAAGAGCCCTAGAATAAGATACTATAAAATGTTATATATCTTAATTCAGAAGATGTGGCTTCCACCTAAAGTAATGACCTTTCCAATGACTAACCAAGCCAAAGGGGTATCTGTTAAGCAAAAGTGCATTCTAAAAATGACTTAGTAGAGATGCCAAGCCATTTACAGTTAGTGGCAACAGCTGAGTGAACAGCAACAATTAACTTTTTTAATACCAGGTTTCTTTAAGGACATTTATTTAGGTATGAATACAAGTATAGGATAGGTAGCTGGTTGTCTTATCCATGCATGGAGAAAGGTGAGTAGAGGTGTAGAAGGAGTTTTAGCTTTGCTGAAGGAATACCTAATCAGTAAACAGAAAATCTGGATCCCAGTTACCTGTAAACCTCCTGAAAAACTAGTGATAATTGTAATGGCTTTGAGGCAAGGGATGACTAGAATGTACTCCAGGCCTTTTCAAGTTGGTGTTTGACCAACTGGTGCTGCAGGCATTTCTCTCTGTGGTCAGTGTGCAGAATGAATGGTTAATGGTAGGTGTTTGCTGTCCAATGGACTCAAGCGATTTTTGTCATATGTAAAGCTGAACTGAATATGGACTTCTGGAATATTTGGGGTGCTTGGATTTAGCAGTATTATTCCCAATTGCCTTAAAATCAAGGAAAACTCAAGAACTACAAGTTAAAATGTTGACTATTTACAAATTGAATTTGGGCTTCCATTAACACTAAACCTCCTGTTCTGTTGTACAGCAGGCATTTGCCAGGACTTGGTGACAGGACTAAGGGGTATTTCACTGCAGATGAAACTTTGGGGATCAAGCGTCCAGGTTTTCCTTGTAATGATGAGAAATCCCATTGCAAAGTCATATGAGAACTAATATGCTTTCAATAGTATTGGTACTGTGCGTTTGCTTATGTGCTTAGCTGAAATGTGTGGGGTGTTTATGTCATGGATGAGTGCTGTGTGAAGCTGAGCACTTTCTTGCCACTGACTTATGGTGAGAAGGTGTCTCTCTGGACAGGTAAGGGGAACCGTAAAAATGTGCTGGAGTAGGGGCAGTGCTTGAGTGATCGTTGTCTTGTATTTTCATTACAGAGTGAGTGACAAGGTGTAATTGAAATAACTGAGCTCTAGCCAGATGAGGTACCTCACCTGGGTGTAAAGCAACACTTAACTCGGGGGAAGAGCTTTTTTGCATGGAGGAATTTGGCTGGGATATCCCTGAATTAAGAGATAGGAATTAACTCTATGTTAAAAATGCACATTACAGACACTCTTCTACTATGTTTTTTTTGCCTCTATGAAATGATACATTTCAGAGTGCTTTGTGAGTGGGCAGGTGAAATGTACTGCATTAGAGCTACAGATTGATTGCGACGTGTGTTATTTAATGTTACATCCATTAACTCTTGGAGAAGGTGGGGCATCAAAGACTGACCCTGAGTGTGAAGCTGTTAATGGCCATTGCACCAAGAATGACCTAAATGACTTGTAAAAATTAGCTAACTTGTTGGTTACTTGATTGGTTACTTGGTACACTACTTTAATCAGCAAACCAAACTTTTTTTAAATGAAACTAAGTTACTGAACAATTCTTTGTTGCTAAAACAACTATTCATAATACAGACTGCAGAAACTTCAGTGAACTACAGATCACTCTCACTCCTGCAATGTAACCAAAGCCTTGGGGTTTTTTTTGTTATGTTTTCTGAAAAGCACCTTCCTGTTCCCTCCTCCTCCGCTGATCTTTTAACAGGTACTGTCCTCTTGTTCTCCTTTGAAAGCATCTTGGGCTTGCTGGATGAAGGAGTACAGACCACAGGAAGTGGCATTTTGCTAGCCCAGGTGTATTTGCAATGGACCTGTTGGTGAAATTGCTGAAGTAGCTCCCAGTTTCTCATCGTCTGGCTGAGAGAGCATGTTAAGCTGAAGTCTGGGATGTTCCTTAAAGCCTGACACTGTCACAAGGTGATGCAGATGTGCATTGTGTCACTGGCAGCCTTGCTGTGGGTATGACTGCAGACATAGTGACAGCTCTTTTTTAACGTGGGTGCAATGCCTTTCTTACCTTACAGGTGCCAGCGGGGGTGGTAGTGTAAGGAAGTAATGTCGTGCCAGTTTTTCCCACCTCCATATACTTGAGGGAAATTAGTGCCTGTTATATATGTGGATGTTCTGCACTTCCTGCATGGGGTGGGGGACAGCAGAAAGGCCAGAGTGAGGTTTGCCTCTGCACAGGGCATTTCTGAGTGTCATCCAGTTAATCATGTGTGATCCCTTACAGAGTTGGTATTAGACCGGCAGCTTAGACCAACAGCAGCTTGACAGCCTGTGCTGCAAGCTTGTGAAACAAGTTCAGGAGGGAAGAAACATTACATTTTGTTAACTCTTTTACAATTGGGAAAATTATATTAAAGGGGAGGGGGACTGACCATTTTATTTCTGTTCAGAGGTAAAACCTAAACCACTGGCATGTAGCTCAGGGAGGAGAAAAGTAGGGGAGCAGCAAATGGGGTGTGTCATGTAGAAACAGTAGCATATCTGGTTACTGGAAAAACTCTGCTATAGGGCTTAGTCCTGCTAAGGACCAGTATCTGCTGTGTGACAATAAAATATACAAAGAACTTCTCTGTATTTCTTAGGACTATTCAAATACTTACAGCATGTGCTTAAGGACTTTGTTAGATTGAAATACAAGGCTTGCCTTTTTGCAGTATTGGGTTCACAGAACATGTTACCTGTTTGATAGCCTCTCATCTCTGCTACTGAGATCTGCACTTTTGTCACCACAGAACATTTTTATAGAAGGAGAATGACTTGTCACTGGTCCCAACACAATGGCATTTCTACTCCCTTTCAGGTAGAGATAACGATCATAAGGATTTCTCCCATGCACCACCTTTGGTCTATAAAGTACTAGCGCTGAGAACAGGAGATGATTTATCATCTTTTCCATATTACCAAATGTCTTTTTAATTGATGGGAATCTTTTTACAATCACTTAAAAAAAAATAATAAAAATTGCTCTTGAGGAATTTTCTCCCAGCTGACAGCAACTTAATGAGGGGTTGTGACTTTGTAATCAATTTTAATTATTGTGTAGTTAGTAGTGCTAAAAATAACAACTTCAACTTTGATATTGGATGATTGATTTGTGAAGCCACTTTTAAATAATTGATCTTTTGTTCCCTGAATGTTTTTCTGTTAATGCTTTTTAAAGTAAAGAAAAAAAAATCAGGCAAACATTTCAGTAGCTAAAGCACAGATAATATAATGTGTCATAGTAACCACTGCTACCATAACTGGGTTTCTATAAACTAAGAGCTGTGTGTTTTAATAGTTAAACCAGGAAACTGGAAATCAGTATTTCTAGGTGTTTTTCCCATTCCATCACTGACTCAGTAGGAATATGATCACATACAGCAGCCATTTTGTCCCTCAGTTTGCCAATGAGCAAGACTCTTTAAAATAGTCAGCAGACTCTGTCAAATGTTGTAATGCTAATAAGAATCAGTTCTGGTAAGACTATTTTACAAGGGGAGAGTAGAAAACTGCATCATCCTGTTATTTTAAGAATACATGTGCTCAGTTTACAGATGACAGGATGGCTTTTTTCTGCATTGGTAACTGTAAATCTGAAAGACCAGTTTCTTCTGGATTTTTCCCTGTTGTCAACAATACTAGAGGGTCTCTGACTAGACTTTTGTGCAGCCTGCTCTTCTGTTGTTGAATCATAACTGAGAATTTCACTTCTAATATTTGAAGTAGAGGAGCACCCTGCTTCATTCCCAGAAGTTGTCAGCCTTGTGGCATCAGAGATTTAAATGAAATGTTAGAACAAGCCTGTTTGCTTGCACATATATTAAATGAGGTGAGAAAGAACAAACCCTTTTTGGATCATCGTCGTTCAGAGTACGACCACATTCTGTATGTTTGCAAAGTACTTTGAGTTCCTTCAGAGGGAAGGTGCTATAAGTTAGTATTACTGTTCTGTGTGTAAGTGATAGTGGGTTGTTGGCAGTAATGGGACAGTGAAAATGGATTATCATTAATGTCAGCAAATACAGTTTTAACAATGTTAAACCCATAACTTTGTGAAACTAAATGAGATTTCTCCTAACACAGCTACTTATTTGTATTCACTATGCATTGCGCAGACTACCTCACTATTCTTAAAGCAACTACCAATCACCACGAGGAGTCAAGCAGACGCTGCATTCTCCATAATTACAAGCAATTTTCCAATTGAATTATCCCATGATTTAATTCCTTAGCTTGCATCTGGAGAGCATCAGCAATGTGCAGCTGTTTTGGCTTTGAGAATTAATTGTTGCTAAATGCATTAAAAGTGGTCTTGCTGCAGTGATTTCAGAAAAGAGTTAAATCCCAGCTCACTTCTGGATTAAACTTCTACTTATTTCCTGTTTTCTTGACTCAACATCATGATACAGGCCATGGGTTTAGTAGCATTTGTCTGGGGTAGTTGTGAATCTTAATTCACAGAAAGTATGTTTAGTCACTGAACTGAAATCATATTACAATGAAACACAAAGTTTAATAGAACCATGCCAGAGTCAGTAAAGGCCGGAGGGCTGGAGATTAATGATAAATTATGTTAGTTTATACTGCTGGTATGACTGCATAGCTATGGTTTGCAAAAGAAAGAGACAGTAACTTTGCAAAGTACAAAGTACCTGGTGAAATAGGTACGGCATTTCACATCACAAGGTTCTTTAGGCAGGCCAAGTACTTCAAATATAGGAAGAGCGTCTTAGTCATTTGTCCCTGAGGCATGGGTGGACAAGTATTTAGACTGGGAGTAGCATGTGGTTTATTTCTGAAATTAGAAAAAGAAATAGAAGGATTATCGAGAGCTTTGTGAGTCTGAGATTATCATCAGGGCTTTCCAGAGTCTGTTAGATTCCAGTGAGAACAGATTTTTTTTTTTTTTTTTTTAATCTAAAGTCCTAAATTTTTTTTTTTTTTTTTTTTCCATTAAATATGAAGACTAGACTGTAGCTAGGTGTCTTAAGAATCCTAGAATAGAGTGGTGTATTTTCATAACTCCTGCAGGTCAATGAGAACATTCTTAAACTGTACATAGTTAAATAATGATATGAAGAAGATGTGGAACTTGTAAAGCATGCATTAAGTTTCTAGCTTTGATTTGTGTGGCCTTTAGATTGATTATTTAATGTCTAGGATCCTGTTGTAAACATATACCTTTTATGAAGTGTTGTTGATATAAAGTAAGGTTGATGTAAAGTACTCACTTTAACTGGTTTTGTTGCATTAATTCAGATAGCAAAAAAATTTCTAGATTTTTAGCAAGAAAATGTTACTGTTAAATGAATGTGGCTTAAAAGATATCCATCCCCGATAAGTAGAGGTTATTTATCCAAAGCTCTGGAACATGATTATGTGGCTAAATATAAAAAATTGGCTGGTTTAAGAGTTCTGAGATCCTGCAAGTCCTGTTCATGTGAAATGTGCGATGTGTGTGATAAACTCTGAAAGCTTGGCTGTTTTCATCCAGATATTTGGACAAGTTTGGGCCATCCTTTATACTAAGTCAGATTAGCTTCTGGGTAACATCCTAAACTACCTTAAGGTAAGGTAACATAGCCCTGTTGAAATTCAGTGGTTTTTTCCGTTTCTCAAGAGACAGATCCTGGATTAGTATAGCTGCTTACGAAGAAAATTAATTTCGGGAAATTATTTGCTTAATACCTGCAGAATATTTGATCTTACACTATGGTATAAAGCTTCTAATTATATTAACAATGGTGAATTTATATGAACCTGGAAGAGAAAATAAGTTCTGTTTATGTATTGTTTATATTTTCGATACATTTTAAAGACGCTGGTTTGTAGAAAGTATTACTGTTTCAGAGTGTACATACAGATTATCACAATTCTGGACCTGACTCACTTTCTCAAAGGCAATTTGTCTTTGCCCAATGATAAATATTCTATACATTTACTTTTTTTTTTTTTTTAAGACTGTAGCAACATAATTTCTGTTATGCTGAATCGAATCTACAAAGAGATGGAGAGTCCAGTATTTTATCTTTTGTAGCCTTACAATAGAAGAAGGGGGGTGGCAAGCACCCCATTGTAAACACTGTGCTTTTCAAACACCTTACAACGGTAAGGACAAGTAGGTTCTGATTATATCTGAATAATATAAACATGATTGAGTTTGCCTAATGATTATGTCTGGCTCATGATTTCTCCTTCCAGTGAGAATCATATTGTTCAGGTTTAACGTAACCAGGACACTAAGGGAACATGCAATTGAATTAGCTGCTTCTTGCAGAAGTTTCCTTTGTTCTTGCCTAGAAAGCAGCTTTCTGTAGGGCTTGTCTGCTAAAGAATTTCACGCTGTTATTTTTATTCCTTAAAGGAAGGCTTAATTTGGGAACATGGACAAGTAGCAAATGCCCTGAGTTAACCACTTTCTTCTCTTAAAAACTAAACAAATTTCATCAGTTCATTCTATTCTATGGCTGGAGATGTCTTATCCTGTTCCCATACAAACAAAGCATTCTAGTTGCATTTGGAAAGCCTGTGTGGGCAACTGCGGATTCTTCACAAGCTGAAGAGAGAAACTCCTGAGGGAGGAGCATTGAGAAAGGCACAGGATTGTTGGACCAACTGACACAAGAATTTATGAGTCATTGCCTCTAGACAGTGTAGAGAACACAGAAGCAGTAGGATAAATGTGGTCACATAGGATTGAGAGGCATTGCTAATATAATAGTGGAATAAAGTAAGAAAGAATGTGATGCCTTTAGGACTGGACTCCTGGAGGTAAAAACTGTGGCAGAAATTAAAAATCTTGTACATGGAGCATAGTAAAAACTTCTGTTCCAAGCAGGGGTTTTATTGGCTGGAAGTGGAATTGCTAGGAGAGACTTCAGAGTTTCTGTTAACTGCACAGCAGTCAGCTGTGAGACTGGTGAAGATTTTCTGAAAGAGAGAATATGCTATTGCCATTGCATAAAACAGTAACAGTACCTAAGGCAGAGTACTGCATACCAGTCTGGTCAGCAATGTTTGAGAAAGGAAATCTAAAATGGGAATAGGTGTAGAAAAGGGTTCCTAGAATGGTGCTTAGGGAGCAGAGATCTTGCCACACCAGGTGAGGTTAAAAAATGGCCCTTTTTAGCCTACTGACCTGAAGAGTAGACATTGATGTTTACAAATATGTTTGAAGAAAGAAAGGCAAGTGTTGAATTACAGAAGAGAGCTAGCTGAAGGAGAAGGAAGTGTTGACCAAGGAACATGTGAACAAATACAAGCTACAAATTCATTTAGCACGAAAATGAGAAAAAGATTACAAACTATCAGAGCTGTGAATTAGCATTCCAGTGAAGGGAGCTGGTAATCTAGCCAGTTTTAACACAGTACTTCATATTGTCCATCAACAGATGAAAGAACTGCCTTTCCGGGTATTATTATGTGTACTTCTTGCTCTAAAGTACATACTGTGATAACTTCTGAATTGTCCATAAGGCAATTATTAGATCAGGGTTGCTCTTCCCAGCTGTGTACTGGACCAGTCTATTTGTACAGAACTGTGGAGTGTGAAAACATCTGTAGCTCAGACTATGCAGATCCTGTAATAAGTTCCCAGCCTGCAACTGCACACTGTCCCACATGGTAGTGTTGTCAATTTTGGCAGTGATACTGTTTCATATAAGTAATCTGCTCTGACTTGCCATTGTTCTCAGGATGCTGGGTTTTCTATGCTTTTCAAAA
This sequence comes from Haliaeetus albicilla, assembly GCF_947461875.1. Classification (NCBI taxonomy): domain Eukaryota; kingdom Metazoa; phylum Chordata; class Aves; order Accipitriformes; family Accipitridae; genus Haliaeetus; species Haliaeetus albicilla. The sequence continues at coordinate 5,450,677 of NC_091495.1, read as the reverse complement.
ATCCTGGTTTTATGGTTTTATTTTCGTGTGGATTTGGATGTTGTGAAATACAGTCAATTTGCTGCGTTTCTTTTTACATCACAGAATGAAAGGGCTTCCACCACCCCACAGGAAAACAGGGTGGCAATAAGCCACCAGTGCTGTTTGCTTAGCTACGCTGTGAAGAAGTAAAAGTGGGCACTTGGCAGCTGCATAGGTTCCCCCAAGTCTTCCACCAGTCAAGCACTGTGCGCTGCACCATTTACATTTGGTAACTGAGCAGTTAAGGATGTTGTATTCTAATTACCTGGCCAATTATGTGCAGTGCAAAATTCCCTGCTAGTACTGCTGTGATAGCCTGAACTGCAGACAGTCTTGTGATTAAACTGTCCCTCGATGATGAAGTCGATAATTAACAAGACGGCATTTTGCTGAGTAGTGAACAAAGTCAAAGAAAGAACAGAATTGAGTTTTCAGTGCTGTAATATGGTTTTAATGGTGCTGTTCTCAGGGACGAGAATTGTCTCTGACCTCCCCTGAAATTAAAAATGCGTATCCATATGCAAAAATGTGGACCTGATTTCTCTACACAGAACATAATTTTGATCAAAGGGCTGGACAACCTACCCTATGAGGAAAGACTGAAGGAGTTAGGTCTTTTCTCCCTGGAGAAGAGAAGGCTCAGGGGGATCTCACTGCAGTATTCCAGTATTTAAAGGGCAGCTACAAAGAGGACAGAGGCTCTCCCTTCACAAGGAGCCGCATGGAGAAGACAAGGGGCAACACATACAAGTTACACTGGGAGAGGTATCATCTCGACATAAGACAGACATTTTTTTACAGTAAGAACAGTCATTCACTGGAAGAACTTCCCCATCACTAGGGGTTTTCAAAACACAGTTGGACAGGGTGCTAGACAATCTCATCTAGGCTCCCTTTCCCATGAAAGGTTGGACCAGATGATCTTTTGAGGTCCCTTCCAACTTGGGCTGTTCTAAGGTTCAAATTTTGTATAAACATCCTTTGGTCTGCTAAAAATTAGTTTTGTACATGGAACAAGCCATTTTCCTTAAAAGAAAAAATGTAAGGAAAAGTTTCATTTCAGTCTAAAAATGAAACTTCTGGCAAAGATCTTTCGAAGACAAGAACAAGTTAAATCAAGGGCTTTATGTTCCAGCTAATGTAGTTCATAAAAACAGCAATCATCATTTGGTAAATTAGTGCCTGAAAATGGGTTGTCAAACTTAGAAAGTATAATGCAGTAATTGCACGAGGTCTGTGGGTACCAGGTTATTATGGCATTGAGATTATCAGCTAAATTAAATCTGATTGGTTTTATATGTTTTTTAAATTTTGTGCTTAGATTCTGAAAATGGTCCTCATGATTGAACATAGTACCATCTTCTGTAAAAAAGGAATGTGTCTTCCTTTGTTTTTTGAGCAATATTTGTCCTTAGAACAAGTACTTTATGAGTTCTCGTATGTAGCAGCTTCTGCTTTGATGTTTTTTTAATGGCCTTAAAGGCACAGAAACTTGCATCTGATCTCTCTGAGGTTAAGTCTTACTATATCGTTCATCACCTTGATAAAATTAGTGGAAATAGCAAAAGCAATAGAGAACTTCGACTGCTACAGCAGATACACTGGCAAGCTCAACTTCCCTTTAACCAAAAGCAAATAGAGGTAACTTCCCTTAATATCTTTGATGTTTGTGTATGTCAACCATCCGTATCATACGTGACATTAAAACTAGGCTGGACTTTCAAAAACAAGAGTACTCAAGAAATTTCCACCATCAAATCTGTCTGCAAGTCCTGAAATGTGATAATGCATTTTTGTTCAATTTCATTTTCGTTCCCTATCTTTAACTTGGGACAGAAACATGTGAATATGAAGTGTATTAGCTCAATTTGGTAGGAATTCAGACTTTTCTCTAGAGGTGTGTGAAAATGTGTGGGAGAAATTAGCATTTCTTAAGTTGTAGGAAATTTCTCTCATCCTACAGAATTTCATGAAAGCACAAAAACTCTATAGGCTCTTAGACTTGTTTTTTCCTTTTGGTTGTTGTAAGCGTACATGTTTAGGTATCTGTGGATGGTACTGTTAGAGAAGCTTCATAAAATGACTTGTCTGCCCCTGTAAATTGTTAGGAATGAAACCAGAGTCTCCTACAAGTGCTAATTTTGAAGAGGCTGAGAGTTAATGATGACCTGCAGTGAACTAACCCGTGGGGAGGCCCTAATTTGGGAACAACAGGGATAATATTTCTAATTTTGTTTGAGTGAAGGTGAGAGCTGTCGTGCCATGAAACTAGCATTTCATCATGTTTAAGATACTGTTGCAGACACTAGTACTGTATCATACTCTTTGAAGGACTGGTGCAAGAAGCACTCTAACGTGTAGGTATGGAATAAGCACCTAAAACCAACTTGCAGCCATGTCCAGCAGGGATGAGTTACATTGTCATAACTAAGCATTCATATCTCCTGAGAGCTGTGGATATTTTTTTCCTATAAAAAGCTAGTTCTTTCTTATTTTTTTTCTTTTATTTTTTTTTTAAAGCTTTTGGCTTCAATACTTTATTGCAGTGAGTACCAGAAACTAATAGTGTGTTCTATAAAAGGTTTTTCTTTTATCAGTTTTCAAACTGATACATTTCAATGGCTAGACTTTTCTTCATCCTAATGTTAGTAGGGATCTATTTAACATACAGGAAATTATGTTCTTGATTTAAAAAAGAAAAAAAAAGGAAGACTATATTTATTGAATTATTTTTAAAAAGCTTTCAGAATCTGACTCTTCTTTATCTCCATGGGATTGAGATACCTGAACACTGTTAGGTACTTAACAGCCTGTAAAAAAAACTGTCTGTAACAGATGTGTGCTATTTATTTGTGCTTTTTCTTTAAGCCTTGCCAGACTATAATTAGAATGTTTTATACAAATGTTTCTTTATCTGGACAAAGCATTTCACTGATTTCGTGGACTTCTTCCATAGTTTGCAAAGTGATTTGTGTTTCCCTTTTGAGCGAGGCTTAGCAAATCTGCTAAAATGCATTATTGTAATAGTTTAATGTGTATGAGTACTTCAGAAGCTTGCTATTGAAGTAGTGTGGCTTAATTCACTTCTCAGGTAAAATAACATTACTCTTAGATCACTCTTTATTAACCAGCTTTAAAAGAATGTGGATAAAGACCGTTGATTGCTTTTTATCAACAATGTGGTTTTAGCTGGTCACAGTGATTATGTAACTGGCATGTCATTTTATAATTGACAATATATTTCTAACTACTACACAAAACTCAGTTGTAATTGATAAAAATCAGAGGCAAATGTAAGGAGTTTTCAAGTTACAAAATTGCCTTGGAGAGCTGGAGCTCCTAGAAAGTTAAACAAGTGTCTTCTCATTATTCTAAATAAAGTGCACTTGGAAGGCACTGATGAGAGGGGCAAGGAACTATATTACAAGGGCTGCTGTTAAATAGCTGTGGGTAGACTCCCACTTGTGCAGTAATTCTGGTTTCACATCTTAAGGGTTTCTCCATGGTTTTACAAAATGGGGAGGTAGGAAGAGGACTGAGAAGATAAGTAGTGATTTTGGTCCATGTATCTTATTTTGAGCTTAATGATTGAAAGGACATGCAAAACTGTGGAGGAATGGTCCTAAAGCAGAAACCTAGAGCTCTGGTGACATCAGGATACAGGCAAGTCCTGTGCCCAGCACTTAGGTATTCTCTAACTTTTCAGAATATCAGAACTCACAAAACTTGGCATTCAGTTGCTATAATTTTATCTGGTGGTTAAGAGTAGACTCATTACACTGGGACCGCAGAGAGGAATGAATCAACATATGAGCCTTGTAAGAGACAAGTAACTAAGTTGCTGGGGAAACTGGGAATTGTTCCTAGTAATCTTGTTTACTGGCAAATGCTGTAGTCTGTAAAAGCAGAAACATTTTCCTCTGCCAATACAAATTCATTAGTTTGCAATTTACAGTGTAAGTTGATACAAAGCCAAATTCTACAAGACCAAAGTTTATTTGTAAAGAGATTGTGCCATCAGTATGGTAGCTAACTGACTGGAAGGCGTATTCTCTCTTTTCTTGAAATTCTATTTAAAAACATAAATAAATGCCTGTGGGTTTGTACCTAAATAGTAACCTTCATAAACAGTACAAAGCAGAGAAGGTGGAAACAATTTCTGCACTCCAATGTGAGACCAAGCTGTATTTCTCAAGAGCTGTTCAAGGAAAGGAGGAAGCCTGGAGAGGCAGAGGAGAGAGAGGTTGGTTGGAATCACAAACTGTAGACTGTTGTATCTGCTGCCACAGCATGGAGCAATGTTGTCAGTGGGCTGAGCAGATGTTATGACAGTGAGATTTATTACAGAGGAAATAGCCTTTAGCATAAGAGCTGTGGATTTGCAAAGGTTAGGGCATTGCAAGTGGAAAAGGGGGCAAGCCCTCTCCCTTCAGTGGCATAAAATGAGGGTAGTGGCTGCAAATGAACTCTTGTAACAGCTCCTTCACTGGCATACTTCAGGACACATACAAAGGTGCGCACATTTTAGGCACGCAACTTCGGACAAAAGTCCTTTATATGCCTAAAATGTCTTAGAAAATAAGGGGGTTTTGTTTGTTTGTTTGTTTGTTCTTAATGAAACAACATGCCAGGGTTTGGAGTTAGGGTCAGGAGACCCAGAAAACCTTAGATTCTAAAATGTGAAGGAAAATTAGCTTTTCTGGAATCACTGTCTTTTCAGGGAACCAATATGAACAACAATTGGCATGAATGACTGAAAGTGCTTAGAGTCTAAAGTTAGAACAGAGGTGCTTAAAATCTCTGCCTGTAACTATTCATAGCTTTCATGTCCCTGGCATCTCTTTAAAACAAAAACCCCACATAACTTCTGTGTATGATGTATCATCTTATATGCTACAGAACGAGAAGGTTTCTAAATGACTTTATATGAAATCAATATAAAAATGGCAGAAAATAAATTCTTTGGAGATGCAAGAAGAGTACAGTCAGTCACATTGATTTATTTTTGATGGAGGGGAAACATGTTTAGGTAGCACAATCTACATCCCGCAGACTAGGGGTTTTTTTTATTATTCCACAAAATTTTCTTGTATTTTCCTTACAGAAATATTCCTTACGGTTTCACAGAAAGAAACCCTTTCCACTGCATTGGGTTTTATAGCAATCGCTGGTGGAAATACCATTCTCTGCTTCTTATCGCAGGGCTTGGATTGACTCGTAATTGTTTTTGACTAGAGACATATGTGATTAAACTATCCCAAAAGCAGAGGGGGAAAAAAACATTTCTCCCCTTCTGCTTTTGACTAGCAATCCCATCCCTGCTAGGGAGGCCTTCCCAGTGAAACATTTGTCAAATAAGCTTAGGAAGCATCCTGGTTTCAGCAAGATTGCACGTTTTGAATTGTTTCATTGAAGGTGTGTGGATCAGTCCTAATCTGGACTGCCCTGGGGCATCCTGGGCACTCCCAAGCAGTCTCCTGCTCTGTCTCTGCAACCAGTTCTCTTCTGTCTGTAATGCATTCATCATCGCTGGGTTTTTTATGCTTATAATGGCAATGTTCTTGAGTTGAACTGTATTTGCAGCTTAATAAAAATTTATAATGGTCTGTGATAGTTTAGACAGCTTGATAGTTTTCTGAGAGAAAGGACACTAAAATACTTAAAAAATTGTATCATTTTACAAAAGAGAAGTAGCCTTTTCTTAAAGTATTCTGTATACTTTGCAGAGAAATTGCTATTAAAGGGAATGATTGGACGTGTTTTTATTAATAACTCAGAAGGATATAATCCCACTTCTAATCATAGTCCTGCCTAGCAAATCACAGCGTCAACATTTGCAATTTCATATTTCAGCTCACTGGCCTCAAAATAAGAATATATGTATTGGCATGATTGGGATATTACAGGACTAAACTTGGAAAAACTGCAAAAATGTTTTCATGGACATTGCTTTAAGTAGCAGATAGCTCCTGTAATATCAGGTTTTTTTCCTGAATATAATTGCATCATTCCTTAATTTTCTCCATCTTTTCTAATGATTTCTTTTCAGCCTGGAAGTGGCATACCTGCACTGTCTTTACATTCTTGTAAATGTGGGCAGTACTGCTTCAAGATATTCTTGTCCTAGACGTGGGGATTTACTCCCAAGATGTTGCCAGGCATGCTTCACAGGGTTGGTGATACTGCATAGCATTTTAAATAAGATTGAGTATTGATTGAGATCCTGGACTCATACCGTGCTGCTGTAGATGTGATCATATAAAGAAATCAAGCCAACACTGTAGTTTAAGAGCCTTTGGGATGATTGTTAGGGTTTTCTTAACGAGTAGGATGTTCTTCAAAGTTCCTTTTAGGGGAGATTGCTTTTTGTGGTGGGTTTGGGTGGTTTTTTCCTTCCCCAGAATATAGGTTTAGCAGTCACTTGCCTTTGTAGTCTACCAATTTCCTGTCTTAGTACGGTAGGAGGTTCATATAGCCGGGGATTGTAGTAGAAGTCTTACTCATTGTTAGGAAGAGTACTTGCAGTATGTTCAAGTCAGCCTCCAGAGAGACTGCATTTGCAGACTGTTGTTTTAAGCTTGGGAAAAGCTTTTGAGTGACGTGATTGTCTTGACATTTGATTTAATGTATGAGGTTCTTAAAACTGTTTTAAGTAGTTAAAAGATGATAGATACAATAAAACTAAATGAATACCATCATGTACAGCAGCAGCAGGGTAGTTTATATAGTAACAAAGCATTAAAATGGGTGAATAAGTTCAGATGAAGGGCTAGACCTTGCATATCTTAATCAAAGTTCACAGTCTCTTCTCTAAACCTTTTCTCAATAAGGTACTGTTAGTATAACACAGCAGCCTTCAGCCTTCTGGGAAAAGCTGGTAAGTCACATTGTTAAGATATTATTTCTCATGGCCAATAAGCTACTGTTGAATTGCATGCAGGACAAGCACTTTGCTTTTTTTTGATCTGCCACAGATGATGCTCCAAGGGAGCTAGACCAGTGATCACATTATGCATTCTAAATCCAAGTTCCCATATTAATCATGGGATTAAACTTCTGCACCTTTTTTAGTGCATCTTTAATCTTTTTTTCCTTTGGACAGCCTCTGCTACGGATATACTGAGAGACTCTGCATTTTTCTAGTTGTTTTTGCCATAGCTTTTCATGTTGGAAAAGACAAAACATTTAAGCCAAGTATCAGTACTGACAGTATGCTTGTCTGGGAGTTCCTTGCAGACATCTATAACATTGTTCGTTTTCTCAGCAGATACTACATTTATATCTGAATTTATACCTGAACTAAATGGTATCAGTTGAAAATTAACACACTCTAGTAAAAAGCATTTCCCTGCCAAGGTTGCTTCCCCCTGCCCTTTCCTTTTCCAGGAGGGTAGACTGTGAAGACTGTTCTTGCAGTCATGTTTGGTCATCTGTGGAAAACAAATTAGTTAATAGATTTTAAGGCCAAAGGAGACCATTAGATCATCTGACCTCCTGTGTACATAGTGTATAGAAATTGATCTAGTAATCTCTGTATTGATTCCAGTAAGTTATTTATTAAAAATAAACCTTGGTGAAAGATGGCTAGCATTTGCTTAGCTTGCTGTGTTGAGTGGCAGTGTGCAAAGCACACTAAACATTGTCAAAGCCTTGTGTTATTTCAGTTGTTTGAAGAAAGAGGGTGAAAATACCAAGTTTCTGATAATAGCAGTACATTGCACTTGTAATTTATATGGGTATCTCAACAGACTGAAAGATAGGATGAGGGTTTCGGGGGTAGAAGGGTCATGTTCAGATTATCCTTTATACAGCAGTTACCCTGAAAAGTAATTCATTACTTGTCTACAAGTGTTTATTTTTGCCTTTATAAAAGAACAGTTTTAAAAGATGCCAAGTTCAGGACCTCGCTGTGTAAAAGGGTTTAGCTGGCTGTAGTCAAACTTCTTCCAGGCTCTGCTTCCTCTCACTGCCTGGCCCAAAACAGTGTTGCTGATACTGAGAGCTGTAGTCAGGTACCAGCTCCCCGAAACTTCTACATGACTGTGCTTGAAGCCCACTTTGGTCATGTCAGAGCAACGCAGGTTGGGCCTCTCGCCACAGCTGGTGGCAGTGCCTGACTGCAACTGCAAGTTCAGTTGACCGTCCGATGTTATGACCATATACTTTTCAGTGTCACTGCCAGAACAAGTATCTTCATACAGTCACTATTGCCATGTTTTTCTTCCTGCATGTTATTTGGCACTGAACTTTACTGAAGTATAGGTTGCTTGTACTGACTTTCTTTTTAATCAATGATTTGACCTTTTATTTATGATTACCCTACCTTTATTCCAGTTGCAGACTTTATTGCCTATTGTATTCTTCTCGATATATATTATAGAGCAGGACCCATTCCCCTCTCTCTTGTAAAAATATGTTTACTTAGTAATTGTCTTTTGTCTATCATGTTGTAAGATGCATCAATCAGTTCTGAAGCCATTTAACCTGTCCCGTGTTGATTCTCTGGTGTTCAGAATGTCAGGATCACCTCTTCAAAACTTTTAAAAATACTGGCATAATGCTGAATTTCTCTTGGAAATTCCCTGTTATTCTAGGAGTTATTAAACATAAAACCTAACATTTTAGAAAACTCCTTTAGCCATGTCTTTCACAATATGCCAGTGTTATCCCAGAGTAGACTGACTGTGTTCAAAAAAAAGGGGGGGGGGGGGGAAGCATGAATGAACAGTGATTTGCTCAAAACTGTACAAAGTCACAAGTGCTGTCTGAATTTACTACTAAAATACCTATTAATAATAAGAAGCCACTGCTGAAATGTTAAACAGTGGCAAACAATTAGCAAGCAGTCTTTTCATATACTTCATATCTACTTTGGCACCTTAAAAAAAAAAAAGCGCTGTAATTGCTCTTGCTAAAAACTACTTCTGAATCAGTACTGAATATGTTGGTTTAACAGAAGCAAAGCTCTGAGAAGGATGGACTGTATCTGAACAGAGCTTTTGGCTCAGCACCATTCGAGTCAGTTGGCTGAACACTGTCTTGGCAAGAGCCTTCCATTTTGAATGTATTCAAGATTATGATCAAGTAGTCCAGCTGCGACAAAGTGAAATGGGATCTGGATCCCTGTCCATTATTTTGAACCAGAAATAGCTCAACTGCTCACTTGAGTTGAACTTATTTTAATAATGTAGTCTGCTTTTAAAATGCATTATGGCAGTTGGTCAGTCTGAACAGGAAAGGTATTTATACAGTGCTCAGCAGAACCTTAGTGACACACACGCTGATGCATCTTTTCTCATAGCAGAAACTCTGTTTTAAGTGATTGCATAATGCTTGGATAGACATCAAGAAGGTGGGTCTTCTCTTTAATTTCAATTTGAGGGCTTTAGAGATTTATACACAGTTGTAGAGTAATTGGTGAGTGTGGAGTTTTTTTAAATATTGTGATTACGTTTGTATGAATTTCATGTATGTCCCTAAAAGTAGATTACATTCATTTATACATCACTGAAGCATAAGAGCAGAACTTTAATATTTTTCAGATATTTTATGCTGTTTCTAGCTTCGATAAAAAATCTGCTTCATAAAATATTAGTGTTAAATTCTTGTAGTATTTGTCTAGGGGTTTCACACACCATACTTAGCAGGTACATTGCTAAGCCAGTGGGTGTTCTTGTATTTATTATGATACAATTCTTCCTTTTTTTTTTTCCTTTCCTTCTCACTTTCTCCTACTGCTTCCAGATCCATGGTGAAGGGGCTGGATAATTCACTATTTCATCTGATGGAGTGAAATGAACACTTTCTGGAAGCTTTCAGCATTTTAATTAAACATGCAGATAGCTGAGGAGCAGTATATATTAAATTTTTTATTAAAAACATGGATAAGGTACGTTAATCAGTGAAAAAGATCTTGCCCTTGCTTTTCTTAATGGATTATATTAGTCATTAGATCATTAGAATGAGTTCAAAGCGCTCCCTCTTCGTCTCATACTGTCACTTTGTTAATACCACTCTCTTATGAGTCACCTTCCCTTTTAGGCAGTAATAAATTTTACCTCTCCTCCTCTCTTCTTTTCTTCCCAGCACCCACTTATTTGATTTGTTGTGTAACTTTCAAGGAAAGGCCATGTTACCTGGCTGAGGAGATTGAGAAAGATGCAACTGAAATGAAACAGCTAGGCAGTGAATTAGCTTTGCTGGTTCATATTCTGCTTTGATTTATATTCTTTCAGATGCTTTTGAGGCACAAAAGATGTGCTGGTCTCTGGAAATGAACACTTAATCTCCTTCCCCCACCTCCCCTCAAGGTTGACATTAGCTACTTAAGTGAAATCTGATTTATGCAATTGGCCAAGGCTTCTATTCGACACCTCTATCACTTCCCAAGTGGGGAACTCGAAACAAAACGAAGTGCTTGGAGAAGTGCACTTTGCTTCCTTGGCGGTATAGGTGTGTGCTTGGGTGCAGAATGGCAAACTGGTAGGATCAGCTTTCTGTCTTCACAGCAATAAAAATATCGGTAAGACAGGAGATTGGTAATGGGTTTGAGACCTTTTCAAACCTGGGTCACCCGTTCAAATTCAGCCTGTCACCAGATGCTGGAAGTCATCGCCATCGGCAGGGCATTTGATAGTCAGTGGGAAATGTGTTGAAGAACTCTGTCTTTTCCATCAAAGAACTGTCTACAGGAGCTCTCACTAATTGGCCACCCCTGTTGATAGCTTCAGCAGTGAAGCCAAAGATTCTGAGCTACCCTGTCAGTCAGTCCTTAGAGTGGATTCATATCATGGTAGCAAGGTGGTACATGGGGTTGCTTTCTTAAATTTTGACCTATATACTTGTTCTAAGAAAAGCAATGATTTTCATACTTTTTGCTGGGAGATTGGCTGTGAACACTACATTTATTCCAATCTCTTTTCAAAAAATACAGGACAGCAGTTTTCAAAAACTTTGTGTTTTCCTTTGACGCAACTGAAAAATGCACAACCCCAATGCCCAAGCAACTGTGAGAGTAACAAAAACTTGTAGCTGCATAGCTGGCTAGTGGGACTAAATCAGTAGTAGATCATGGAGTGCCTCATAGGATAGCATCCTGGTAAGGAGGATTTTTAAGTAAAGCTTGCTGTCCAGGTTCAGATGAATGTTCTGCACCCTGACTCTAGTAAAGGAGACGTCTCCAGTGATAAGATGACCATCATGTAGCGAGCAGTCTCTTACCTGGAGAATGTAGAATGGAATGCTTTTACAAACATTATCTTAAGCCTGCTGCTTGCTTACCTAAAGATTTCTGTTTGAAATAGCTTATTTGTATTGTGGCTTAATCTTCTCCTGTCTGACTCTTCTTAGGAGTGAGCTGCATCTTTTATATTTCCTTGCTTTGCCTAGAAGTGTTGCATTCAGTCAGTCCTAGAAAGGAGCGTTACCTCCTAAGAGTTAATACTTACCCAGTCAGAGGGTGCATTTGCATTACAGTGCAAACATAAAAGTTCAAACAGTGAATTAAGAATATTGAATTCTCTAAAACACATACTTCCTAAGCAGTTCAAGAGCAATCTATATTGCACAGAAAACACCCATCAAATAATTTCCAGTACGGAACATGTTTGTAAAAACTTTCTATCTGTTTGCAGATAATTCATGGCTAAATTAATAGAATATTCCTACATTATTTAGTTATGGCAATGTGCACCTTAGAAATGCCTTGATAAGGTGTGTTACAAAGGCCAGCTGTATTTAAAACAGAACAAAACAAGACCGACCAGATCCAGTGATACTCCAGAGGTACCTTTCATGATTGATATTATTTGTAGTACAGTGGTTTCCAGGATCTATATTCCTGGGGAAGGGAAGTACCAAATTCATTAAAAAACCCACTCCTATTGTAGAAGAAGATTACATGAAAAAGAGTACTTCAAGGCTCCCTGCAACTGATGAGAAGACTACAAAACTCAGATGTTTCAATGGAAACTTTTCCAGTAATTTCAGTGCTCTTTGGATGAGGCCAAGTATTTTTTTTTTAATTATAGGATTGCATTTATTTATTGGGAAATATTTCTGATTGCCTTTCAGTGTTTTCTTGTCATACAAAGTTCTTAAAAGAAAGTCTTGTTCTAATTTTTACAAACTAAGTATGGGGGAAAAAATGCTTTTTGAATGCTCATGCTTTTGCCACTGTTGCTGTGATGTCACCACGGTCCTGAGCAGATTCTGTAGTAGAGACACCTGCTTGTTCTGGCATGCCAGTAGATTTGCACATGATGAATATCTGTCTGCCAAGCTGCATGGATCAAACGTAGCTGGGGATAAGCGCTCCTTTCTGCCAGGGGAAGAAGGAAGACTGAGGCAATATTGTGGGATCCAAAGTATTTAGAAAAACTTGTAAAAGAAACTGGTCTTCCGAAGGGCTTGGGGCACGTGAGTGGTCAGCTGGCGTTAGCAGCCTGATGAAGTGTCGCAAAGACCCAGCGTTGTCTTTCACTTTCTCACTCTATTACTGTCAAGTTTCTCATCACTTCCTTTAGGACTCCTGCTTCAGTTGCCTTTAAAAACAAGCAAACAAAAAAGTCTCACCAAAGACCACAAAGTATATTTCAGAACTGAAACTTGAACTGAATGGTAGTTGTACCTCCTCAAAGGCAGTCTTTGCTGCTGGGTCTGCTGTGCTGGAAGCCAGATCATGTTTGAGTTACGGCCTTGGCTTCTACACGCGTTATTATGCATTTATTAGGCTGTGTACCCCTTCTAGCATAGCTTGGTTACAGAGATAAATTTGGGTGGTTGTCAGATGTTTCATGATGTTTTGTCCCTTTTTACTTCAGTTTCACTCATTACAGGCAATGGAACATGCAGCTGTGATGAATCTAATCTGATGATAATGTGTATGTCTGGTATCTGATTCATCTTTGATTTCATGGCTGAATCCCAAAGAAGGGAGAGAGAAGGAAACCAGTAGAGGATCATAGTGGCAAGCAGGATTTAGAAGCTGGTAGAGATGATGAAGTATCAGCAAGACTACTTGCAGCAGAGAAGGTAATAGCTAAACAGAAACCAGTGTGCACAGGATGGAAAAAATACCAAAACTGGAGATAAGAAAAATAGAAAAAGAATATCAGTGATTTAAGACTGAAAGTGTGAGACCAGCGAGAACACTGCTGTGTGCGAGTAGCTAGAGCAGAGAGAGGGATACATACAAGAAGTGATACTGATTGCAGGAATTTGCACTGTGCAACCAGTCCAGTTGCATCAACAAAGTTCATTCTGTCACCCCTTCTACCTCTCTTAGACCACTTCACAAAGTACAAATACCTTTGCTGCTGCCATTGCTGAATGCTAAAAAATAAATTAATCCTCTAATAAAATTTAGACATGAAATAAATAGGTCAATCCATTTATTCTCTAACTAGAGTTCAGAAGGATAATGAGGTTTGGCTGGAGGTGGCATGGTGCCCTGGAAGCATATTGCTGTTTAGCCTGTTAATAATCTTGGTATGCTTAATGCTAATTCATTTTGAGTCATTCTTTTGTTTAGGCTTTTAAAAATTAGGATTAAGAAAATACAAATAATATCTTGAGAGACAAGCCCGCCAACAGACAAACATTCAATGTCTTGTACTTCTGCTTAGAATAAAAATAAGTTTCTGTGATCTTGGTTCTGTCTTGTTCTGTAGGTACTTGCCTTGCACTCTATCGCCATTGCTTTGCTACCTTTGTAATTTAGCTGTGGAAAGTCCTCAGACAGATTACGTGTTCATGTCTGTGTGCCATGATAGTTAACGTGTCTATTTAGCCAATCCATTAATTTGTAGGTGGGCACATTTCTGAAGAACATCTGTGTGAGGTGCATTGGCAGTCAGAGTAATGCTCTCTGAATGACTAAGCACAGTAACATCAGTAACATTTTGTTTTGTTTCCATCTTTCTCCCCAGGGCAACAGTGTCAGTTTGTAAGCTAGTGTATTATGTACTTGCCATAGTGAGGACATGAGGTGGACTGCCTTTAGCAGCAAAATGTAAAGGTATTCCTCCTTTTTGAGGATTTGTAATCTAACACTTAAGAGATTGCAAGAAAGTCTTATTTCTTTTGCCTAAGCAGCAGACAACTGTATTTTGGTAAGAGGCGGTTGCGGATAATAGCTGAGGTTTTGACATGGGGGTATGTTCCTCTAGATCTTACTTAGTTGGATAAGAGCTTCTTCATTTCTTGTCCTATTTCGTAGTGTTACTTGACACCATTAAAGGCTTGCTGGCCTTTTCTCAAAATGTGATGCTTTTCTGGGCGAGCAGATTAAATCCCTATATGACATTTGCTTACATGAGTTAGGTACTGAGAATTAATATATTATGAATCACATTTTAAGACTCAGATGAAAAGTGCTACAGAAATGCAAAATATTTATTACAGTTTTTATGTACAATTCTCTTGTGATGTATGCATATTCACTGTAATGTATGCATATTCGCTACAAATTCATATTGACATTTATTATCCAAAAATTTTCAGACTTTTTTGCTGTTAGGGTTGTAGGGTTGATTTCAGTACAGTCTAGTTTTTAAAAGGCTTTCTTTTTTGAACTGTAATATGCAAATCACAGCAGTAGCAGAATCTCCAACTTCTTTTTCCTTTAATTGAATTTAGCAATTATAAAGCCATGGCACCTATGTGAACTACCATATGTTATTCATCTTTCTTATTGTTCTCAATTAGGTTGTTGTCTGGTATGGTTTGGGGGTTTTTTTGTCTGCTGCTTCTGCAGTGATTAATATAATAGAGTTATAATCTCACTTATAATCAAACTTTCAGGAAAGCTTATTGGATTTGAGGTGACTTGTATGCAAGCAATTTCCCGACAGCCAAACTGGATGCTTGCAATTTATGGGATGTCAAACCTTTATCATTTTATGGCCAGATTACTAGTACGTGTAATAGTCAGGTTTCCGGATTGTTGGGTTTTGTTTTTTGGTTTTCTTTTCCATTTTAGGGGCAGTATCTATGCTTCATTAACTACAGTGTAATTTTATAGGAGGCCATTTTTTTTCAGATACTTTATAATTGGCTTGTTATCAAGGTAGCACAAAGCAATCACCTGTCAACTTGAGTGTTCCAGGCACGGTGAGGTAAGGAGAATTGAGTGGAAAAAATGATTTGCTTTAATGAAAAAACAGAGATAGATTTCTTATGACAAGGGGTGATGGTTTTAAACTGAAAGAGAGTAGATTTAGATTAGATGTAAGGAAGAGCCTCTTTAGTGTGAGACACTGGAACAGGTTGCCCAGAGAGGCTGTGGCTGCCCCATCCCTGGCAGTGTTCAAGGCCAGGTTGGATGGGGCTTTGAGCAACCTGGTCTAGAGGAAGGTGTCCCTGCCCATGGCAGGGGGGTTGGAACTAGATGATCTTTAAGGTTCCTTCCAACCCAAACCATTCTATGATTCTGTGATCCTCTCAATGTACTAGGAATATTAAATTTATAGACATATATATATATATATATTTAGAAGCTACCTTTGCATGGAACAGGAAAAGCAGTACTATGTTATAGGTTGATACAGTACACAAGTGTGTTTATTTCAACCTTTTAAACAAATCCAGGAGATAGATTGAAATGTACGCAAGTAGTGGGACATCAGAATTCTGTCTTTTAAGTATTTTTACGCCATCGACAAGTAGCAGCCTGCTGCTGGAAATTCATCCTTTTGTCCAGTTACACACTGTTGTGGTTTAAACCCAGTGGGTGGCTAAGCACCACATAAGCACTCACTCACTTCCCTCCCACTCCCAGTGGGATGGGGGAGTGAATCAGAAGGGTAAAAGTGAGAAAACTCACAGGTTGAAATAAAGATAGTTTAATAGATAAAGTAAAAGCTGTGCGCACAAACAAACCAAACCAAGGAATTCATTCACCACTTCCGATCAGCAGGCAGGTGTTCAGCCATCTCCAGGAAAGCAGGGCTCCGTCATGGTTACTTGGGAAGACAAATGCCATAAATCTGAATGTCCCCCTTTTCCTTCTTCCCCCAGCTTTTATTGCTGAGTATGATGTCATATGGTCTGGAATATCCCTCGAGTCAGTTGGGGTCAGCTGTCCCAGCTGTGTCCCCTCCCAACTTCTTGTGCACCCCCAGCCTCCTCACTGGTGGGGTGGGGTGAGAAGTAGAAAAGGCCTTGACTCTGTGTTAGAACTGCTCAGCAGTAACGAAAACATCCCTGTGTTATGGAGACTGTTTTCAGCACAAATCCAAAACATAGCCCCATACAGGGTACTATGAAGAAATTTAACTCTGTCCCAGTCAAAACCAGTACACATATGTTCTCTGTATGTGACCTTCTTCCTTGTTATCTTCTTGCAGTAAGTGCTATGTGCATGTGAGGAGTGGTATAGTTAGTAGGCTTGGTACTTTGTGTGTGAAAGTACATGCTCAAAGAGGGAGAGGGAAAGCATGGAATAGTTCCTTTGCTTATAGAAGATACAGGTTGATTTTTTTCAGGACAGAAGTAGGGTAATTTGCTACCTGTAGAAGAATAAAGGTTGGGCTAAATGTGTCTTTGTTTTCTCGCTATATAAAGGTTTTAGTTTCAAGTGGACCCTGATACTAAGGAACTATGATAGGACATAAGTGCTTTTTCCCCTAAACCTGACAATTCTCTTATAATTGAGATCATCTTAAGTCTCACCTGATATGCTGCGTGCTAAGGTGGGGGGATCTTCCTAATCTATCTGAAATAATAACTGCAAAGTTGAAGAAAGTGTCAGCACCTGTGAGAGGGTGCATCATGAAAGGCAGATATGATTTGATTTTCTGAAGCAGCTGGCTGGGGAGGAAGGGTACTACATTAAATGTATCTGAATTATAAAGGCCAAAATTTACCAGCTGTGAAGGTTTTAGGATGATCTACATGAAATAAATAGCAGCTGC
Organism: Haliaeetus albicilla; assembly: GCF_947461875.1. Lineage (NCBI taxonomy): Eukaryota > Metazoa > Chordata > Aves > Accipitriformes > Accipitridae > Haliaeetus > Haliaeetus albicilla. The sequence goes on along the minus strand of NC_091495.1, from coordinate 5,433,743 downwards.
AACTCGGTTTCCGACTGGGTAAGCATCCACATGACAGAAACCCTCCGTCATAAATTGATAGCCCTGCTGGAAGTCTAGAGCAAGGAACAAATTGTCACTGTTATTTCTATAAAGCCAAGATTATTCTGTATGCTATAATGTAGGTGGTGCTGCTTTACCCAGTACTTAAGCTCCCTAGAAAATATGAAATATTTTGATTCTTTTGAGTGCTGTTATATTTCAGAATGGTTTATGTTCCAAGTGTTTATGAACTGTGATCCTTGATCAGCCTTCATCTCCCCCGCACAAGGTATTACAACCTGCAAACAGCAGGTTGATGTCAAACCCTTGAACACCCTTTAGTATTTCCAGCAATAGCATCAAATTGAGTTTGCTGTATATTGCCCTCTTAATTTGAAGACTGCAGACTGAACTATATAGGACCATGAAGGTTGTCTTTTATGGCTTTGTATATCATTCCTCATCACCCTATTTGGTATGGTTTGGGTCTTGCATGCTTCGTTTGTTACAAAGTTGATGCACTTACTGTAATACAAGGTGTCATCTGATTTCCATCTAGCTGTACCAGGTTAGTATTTTCTCAAGAGAGCATTTTCTTGGCTTTGTGGGCTGTGTGGTGATATAAAATGGCTACCAAGTTCTAGTTGTCTGCTGTTTCCAAATAAAGGAAGACATTCCTCCATTTAAAGGCATTCTGCAATTTGTATTTGAAACCTTCAAAAGTGGTAAAGCTTGTACAGTATTTTAAGGAAGAGAAGAGTATGTACAACGTAATTAATAATTAGGCTCTGGGGAGACCTTTATAGCAGCCTTCCAGTACTTAAAGGGGGCCTATGGGAAAGAAGGTGGGGGACTTTATCAGGGAGGGTAGTAATAGGATGAGGGGTAACAGTTTTAAACTGAAAGAGGGTAGATTTAGATGAGATGTTAGGAAGAAATACTGTGAGGGTGGTGAGGCACTGGAACAGGTTGCCCAGAGAGGCTGTGGGTGCCCCATCCCTGGCAGCGTTCAAGGCCAGGTTGGATGGGGCTTTGAGCAACCTGGTCTAGTGGAAGGTGTCCCTGCCCATGGCAGGGGGGTTGGAACTAGATGATCTTTAAGGTTCCTTCCAATCCAAACCATTCTGTGATTCTATGATAATTTGTTTCAGGGTCACCCTGAAAGAGTTTGTGGATTTTTCATTAGTTTCTTTGTAAAATTAGTCAAATGTACCATGTTGATATTTTTGGAAATAATGCCTCTCGCATTCACTAGACAAGTGGTGTACATGAAGCGGTAGTGAAAACTTAGTTTACCATTGTGCTTCAAACTTGATTTCAGAAACTGTCCTTAGAGTATCTACAGTGTGTGAAGGCCTTTATCTTTGAAATAGAGAGCTAGAAAGGGATCCCAGGTAAGAGCCACTGCGAAAAAACCTGTTGGAATCAGCTCGTTTTATTTAAACTTCCTAAATATGAGGTCCAGTGCTCATACTGGCCTTAATACTACTTTCTATGGAAATTTTTAAAATGGATGAAGACTCACTGACACATTTGTTAGTGTTCAGTTTGGTTGTGGTCTGGAAGGTGCTGATGTCTATAGGATAGCAAGAGATGGTCACTGTGAGCCAGGCCTGCCATTTTTGGCTGTCATGTAGGGGTACTTAGTTTCTGGCAGAGGCTTTGAATATCAGGTATCTAAAACCACAAAGGTCCTAAGATTCCCCGTCTCATCTGTCTGTGCCTGAATGCTGAATTATAGCCCTGAAGAGAGGATGCTGGTGTCATGCATCTCACGAACGTTCTTCTTGTCTCCATCTCCCTGTGTTCAGAGTTCCCACTCAGTTATTTTCCCACAAGAATGCCAAGAGCTGAAAGTGACTACTGTACCTTTTCTCTTGATGGAAGAGTCATGTTGGGTGGTAGCTATTCAGTGTTGAAGGCCACCAAAAGAAAGCAGCTTTTTTCTGTTTCAACAGTTCTGTTTGTTTCCTTTTATACATTTGTCCTAAAGGAAACAAACTTATCAACTGTGTCTAGAACAAGGGCTACAGCCATACTGAGACTTAACTAAATTACGTACCTGTCCTGGTTTTGGCTGGGATAGAGTTAATTTTCCTTCTAGTAGCTGGTATAGTGTTGTGTTTTGGATTCAGTATGAGAAGAATGTTGATAACACACTGATGTTTTCAGTTGTTGCTAAGTAGTGTTTAGACCAAGTCAAGGATTTTTCAGCTTCTCATGCCCAGCCAGCAGGAAGGTTGGAGGAGCACAAGAAGTTTGGAGGGGACACAGCCAGGACAGCTGACCTGAACTGGCAAAGGAGTATTCCATAGCATGTGATGTCATGCCCGGTATATAAACTGGGGGGAATTGCCAGGAGGGGCTGATGGCTGCTTGAGAACTAACTGGGCATTGGTCGGTGAGTGGTGAGCAATTGCATTGTGCATCACTTCTTTTGTATATTCCAATTCTTTTATTAGTAGTATTATCATTATTATATTCTTCTTTTCTGTCCTGTTGAACTGTCTTTATCTCAACCCACTAGTTTTACTTTTTTTTTCTGATTCTTTACCCCATCCTGCTGGGAGGAGGAGTGAGTGAGCAGCTGCATTGTGTTTAGTTGCTGGCTAGGGTTAAACCACGACAGTACCTTGATAGCTCATCTTCAAAGGTGGAAATGGTTTGAAAGCCTCCTCAGCCTGAAAGTCTCTGCAGTGTTCCTTTCAGGATCAGTTCTGCATTTGTAATGAACAAAAAAGCCATGTTATTCCCTTTTTTAAAAAAAAACAGTTTAATGAAAAAAACATTAAAACCTTGCCAGTTAGGATGAAACATACTGCCTACAGGAACTGTAAAAGTGCATGCTGTCAAATGCGACATATATGCACAAATACCTATGGGCTTCTTAGTGCCTCCATAGTGATGTGCTGTCAGCAGTGTATTTCTACTGCGTATGACCTTGCAATATTTACTTTTATCTAAAAGGAAAAGGGAGATGGAGAATTATTTAGTGAAGCTTGGGTATCTCCTGTAACCTTTATGGAGTCTCTGCCAACGACTTCATAACAGCCTATAGCACATTTGCTCTGTGTAGGACTCAGGTTATTGAAAAGCCATAGCGGTAAATCCTATGCAGCTGGATGTCACAAGAAATAGGAGAACTCTTTGTTTGCTCTTCATTGTTGTATTACAGCTTACATGTCTGCTGCCTCCACTAGCTTATTCCTAGGGGAGTTTATTTTCCATTCGTAAAAGAAGGCTGCCAGACTGATTTAAGGCCAGCAGTGATGCTTTCAAAAAAACATGGGTTTATTGAACCTTGGATCATTTGACAGGTGGTCATAAGGTTTTGTTTGAAGTCAAAGAAGGCAGAATCTTGTCTGCGTTTAAATAACTTATCCCTTGCCACAAGTTTTGGCAGCCTTGTGCTAATGCCTCCAATTAGGAAAGGAAGGCATCATAGCCATGCGAAGAAAACTGACCTGCAGGTGAAACGCAAAATGTAGGCAAATTACGTGAATGGTGTAAAAGTGAATTAACAGGTAAGATCTTTCCTCTCTTAATAATATGGTGATTTACAGTGCAGGCTTTTAGAAGCAGCCTTATTAAAACTAATTCCTAAGCATCTTTCCTTGTTGCTCTGTAGAACACCAGTGACCTTTGTGAATTTAAAGATGGCATGGGTGGTTTCCCAGAAGTACCTTAAATTCACTCTGCTTACTTTTGACTTTCATCTATACCCATATTGCATGAAACACTGCACCAATTTACCATAATGCATCAGTTTCTGAAATGAGGTGTTTCTACTAGTGCTTCACTAGGAGGCAAGTCATCTATTGTCAGAGTGAAAAGCTGAGCTCAAGGACAGTTGTGTTAAGGTAAGCTGTCCTCACTCATGGGCCAGATCTCTTTGGGCTCTTAAATCACTTCTCTACCTCTTGCACATGCTGTCTGATGTACCTGTTTGTTTCAAAAGTAACATTCACTGTGTTTTTGCTCTATAGGGATAAGCACTGGGAGGCATTTAGGGCTTAGTGCACATATAATGAGACAGCACTGAGGTCAAAATCCACTGTGTATCTGCAGTACAGGAACCACACAAGTTACGTTTACACCACGTCACCAAAATGTCTTGCTTCAGTACTGATAATAGTAATGGCTATGTGATGAGGACTCACTGAAACCATCAGCTGGAATCACTGTGTCAGGCAGAGCCAGCTTCTAAACTCTTGAGTGCTGTCCTGGGCTGTGTAAAATCCATGTTGTGAGCCACAATCCATTTCCAATTCACCCTGCCATCCAGTCCTTGTTCTGTTATCTCCAGGCTAAAACTAGAGTAGGGAGATAGTCTTTTAATAAGACAGTAGTTCTCTCAGTCTACAGCCAACAGAAAACAAATAGAATGGAATTTCTCGTTTATGCTATATCTTAGGGAAGTGAAAAGAGGATGGAATAATTGTAACCAAGATAGATACACAAGTCATAACCTTCTTAGCATAACTATGCCTGTTTCTAGAAAATTAGAATGTCAGTGAGCTAAAGGTAATTTGTTCAGGATGCCAACAGAATAATAAGTCTGACTATTTTTTTCTCTCATTAGGTAGTTCCAGTAAGACTGATAAGTGAATGTAGATGGTCAGAAGAGCCTTGTACCATTTTACAGATACACCTCCACCCATCTCTCCCCCAACAATAATATGATTTCCTCAGTTTGATTTTGAGGCAGAAATGCTTGGTAGGGCTGTGATGACATTTCAGAGATGTTTAAGTACTCTTTTCTGAGTGTTCCATGAAGATGACGACTCCTATGATGTATAACAGTTAGTGCTGTTTTATTTAATTTCATGTAAAATTTCTCCATTAGAGCTAGGTTTTGTGCTGTCCAAATTTGTTATTTTTTAAGATAAACATTTATCTCTTGAGAAGTAGAATTGATTTAAAAGTCATACTGAAGGTAGGATTACAACATGTGAGATGATTGGCATGCCCTGTTCAGTGGGCAGATCCCCTGTGGCTGTGGGCGTTTTTTTTTTAGAGCAAAAGAGCTGTACAGTTGTTCATCCATAATGTTCACTGAGAGCTTGAACTTCTACAATTTGTACTCATGTGAAACCCACATTGAAGCCCCATGAGTATTTGCCTGCAAGAAGACTGGAGGGCTTGGTTGCTTGCGCTGGAAAAAGCAGTGTCCTTATTATTTCAGTCAGTTAATTCTATTCAGAGCCCAAAAGTGATAGGCAGCTTGCAGAATAAGTAAAGAAGAAATGGCTCTTCCTCAGCAGAAATGTAATTTCTAAGTGAATCGCAGTGCAATCACAGTAGGAATAGCAAACTGAAGAGAAGAGACAAGGCACAGGAATTATGGTTTCGTGTTGTAGCAAAAATATTTTAAGATACGTGTGCTTTAATGGTCACTGTTGACAGAACTGAAGCTCCTCTTTGTTTCCTTGTGTGCTGTTGTCGCTGTCTGTCCATTCAGAGCTGCCAGCTGTCTTTTCCCTCATTCTCTTGGACTCTTTGGTGCAGTGACTTTCAAAGGTATTCTCTGTAAAGAGGTCTAGCCTTCAGTGAGACTCCTAGGCCCTGTAAAACAAAAAAAGTATTCAAAATGATCCTTTGGTCTTCCTTGTTACACATTAAAGCATTTTTAGAAGGAGATGACAACACAACCTAGTGACAGATGATACTGGGAAAGTGGAAGTACTCAGTGACTTTCTTTTGCATTTACAGGCCAAGACAGCCCCAGACCTTGGCATGTAATAGTATGGTTTCAAGAAAGGGGCAGCCAGGATTGGGAGAGCACAAAGTTAGGGACTACTTAGAGAACCTGAATACATTCAGATCCCAGGGACTGGGTACACCCAGAGGTGCTGTATCTAAAATCCATGAGAAATCATTGCAGTTGAAGGAGGTCCTTGACAACTGAAAAAGATTAGTAGTATGTTCATTTCTAAGAAGGGCATGTTGGAGAACTTGGAGAACTATAGGCTGGTCTGCCTCATATCAGTCCTTAGAAAGAACATGGAGCATGTCCTCTTGGACTCTATTCCCAAACATGTGGAGGATAAGAAAATAATTGGGAACACGTAGCATGGATTTACCCATGACAAATCATAATTCACCAGCTTGATGTCCTTCTGTGTCAAATGTGTGAGCAAAGGAGAAATCACGGATGTATTCACCTTGACTTAGTAAAGCTTTAGGCACCGTCATCCCCAGCATTCTCATGTGGGAGCTGAGGAGGTCTGGGAAACCAGCAGGGCCCATTGCGGGCTGCCCGTGTGTTCAGGGGCCCACAGCACGTACCCCCTCAGAGAACTGGAGGGAGCTGGGCTTGGTTAGGCTGGAAAGAAGTGTCTGAGAAGTGAGCTAGTGGTGGCCTACAACCACCCCATGGAGAGGTACAAAGAAGGCAGAGCCAAATACTTCTCAACTGTAGCACATGATATAAGAGGCGGTGGTAACAGTTTGCTGTTTGGGACGTCCAGGTCGGACTTTAGGATAAAGACTTTCACCAGGAGGGGGGTGCAGTACTGGAACAGGTTACCCAGAGAGGCTGTCAAATCTCCATGCCCGGAGGCTTTTGAGACTTGGCCAGACAAAGCTGCAGCTGCCCTTGTCTAGTGTTGGTGATGGTCCTGCTCGGAGCAGGACATGGGATGGAGACCTGTGGAGGGATCTTCCGCATCATGTGGTTCAGTGATCCCATTTTAAAACAGTGACAGCAGTGGGCAGGCCATTTCCTTCCTTCTGGTGGAAGGCCCTCCAGAGGCCAGAACCGAGACCAGATAGCTGGCGTCCAGTCTGTTGAGATCTGATCTCACCACAACACGTAGCCTTCATCTGAACCACACTCCTTCCTTCACCTGTGCCACTATCTCTAGAATAGAAAGGAGAATCTGTTTTATTTCATGAACAAGGTAGATTAGGTAGAGTTTTAATTAAAGAGCTAACTGCAAGAATCAGATGAAACCAGTTCTTTCAAATGAATGTTGCCATAATAAATAATATTGTTGGCAGTTGAGCAGTTCAAACTACTAATTCTGTGTGATGGCTGATTTTACTGCATTAAGGAGGCAAGCCCCTCACTTTTGTGCTATCTTTTCCAATTTGAAAAATGGATTTTGAGAGTCCCGAGGTTTAATCACTTCATGTCTGTGCAACGTTTTGAATTTATAAAAGGCTATCTAAATGTGAAGTTTAACTGTGTTGTTGGAGAACACTTTTTGTAAGTGATCTGAAGGCCCAGGGAAAAGTCGTTATGTGTAAGCTCCTGGACTTCTGTCCTCTTTCATTGATTGCCATGTCATTTTTCAGCATGTCTGTCAATGTTCAGAGAAGCTCAAACCCATTGTCAGACCCAGGGGAAAGGGCTGTTGTCCCCTCACTTGGCTGCTCTTTTACAAGTGGTGTGTGGGTGAAGGTTGCTTTTTTCCTATACATGAATGTCAAGTGGGGCTTTTGAATCAGCAGAAGGAAAACCAGCAGCCAGTGTAGTTTTCACAGGAAAGCAGAGTGGTCCTCAGAAGATTTCTTCCACCTGCATTTCCTTCCATCCTATAATTGGTGTGCCAAGGCACTCTTCTCCCTTTTCGTCCCTGCAGCAATAACTTAGGAAAGCACAGAAAATATGAGGAAGCTCTGGAGCTAAAAGATGAGCGGAAAGGGGTCTGCCAGACAAAACTGGCGTGCAGAATTGACAGTGCAGAACTGATAACTGAGTTACTGAAAGGCAGGTTTGGGATGAAAGTGGAGTGGAGGCTAGAGATGGAGGAAGGATGGCAGAGCCTCAGAATGGGCAGGGATTTGGCGACATGCTTTATTGCTGTCAGGCATTCATCAAGCTCTTGATAGGATCATCACCTTTCCCAATACTTTTGGGGAAAGTTGGCCAACTAATTGTCTCCTGGTACTGTGTGCATGGATGTACATGTATGTATGTAGATGAGAGGCTGACAAGGACAGACTAAAATGTATGAGACATTAAAATACACCATCTCCTCAAGATTTATCTTATTTATGTTATCTGTGGACCAATTTCATGATTCTCTGATGGTCTGAGTTACGACGCTTGTGCACTTAAAGCTGACATAATGGCAGCCTCTATGTGACGAATTTAATCCTGGCACAGAATGAAAATGGAGGAGGACTACACCAAATAGATTTAATTATGCACCTTCTCTTGTGGCTTTTCTAGTTCTTCAGGGGAATAACTCAAAGTAGTTGCTACTTGTTTAATGTGGTCTCTGACATTACTGAACTGTGAGTTGTTGCAGTACCAGTTCTGTTCCAGGCACGCTTCTATTCAGGCACTTGTGCGTCAGAGTATTGTCAAACTTCTTAATTTTTAAGCTTCTAGCCTCCTGAGTGTAATCGAATAAGGACACTCGAGAGCAAAGTAGCAACTAGAGGCACAGCATTAGGCTTCCTTTCACATCCTCCCCTTAACTACTGCTCACACTGTGAAGTACTGAACAGGCGTTCTGCCTCTCTGTTTTTATTGACAGAACCAGCTTCCTCTTAGGTGTCCCTTTAGGTCTGTCTGTCTGTTTTGCTCACAATGACAGAAAATTTTCCCATCCTCTATTCTCAGAACAGAGATCTCAAAAGTAACTTGCCATTCGCCTCTGTCAGCAGCAAAAGAGAAGATGCGTATTGGTTAATCAGCTGTGGAAGGCTGAATTATTTAAACACTCTTTTGTGATTCTCTAGGAAAGATTTTAATTTCAGCATTGAATTTTAAGTTTTTAATTAACTAACTACTTTTTTCAGTTCAGTGCTTTTCAGCTGGGAGCAAACACTGCTGAGTCATTTAGGAATTGGGCTGTAAGAGCATCTGGCTCTAGCTCCCATTACGGAAGGCAATACCTGGAGCTTTTGTTTTCTTCTTCCTTCTGACTTTCCTTATGAAAAACTGGATGTAAAATGCTTTGTGAGAAAAACATCTTTTATTGTTGCCTATCTAAAGTGTAAGTACTGTGATGGGATTCAGCTTTTCATATGGATATGCTAGGGATTGTTGGAGTTTAAACTGATAAATAATAATAAAGTTTTATAATAGCGTTCTTTTGGACTTCAGCTCACACACTACACCTGAGTTTAGGGAAGCAACAGGGGAAACCTGTAAAAGAGCTGTGTGAAGGTCACTGCTAGGAGATTGCTCCCTCTGTGTTTAAAGCTTCAGTGTTGCCTTTAAGAGAATAGGTAAATTAATAAGGAAAATTTCTGGGGCTGGAGTGTGAGAAAAGGGAGGACTCCTGTCTTTCCTAACTTCAAGGTATGTTTCTATAGCACTACTGCAGTTCCCAAGGATCACAGTGAATACTGGTTGTTTGAGGGAGAAGGTTTTATATGAGTGAAATCTTCGCATTTAAGAGAAATCATATGGGGCAAATCAAATTTGCCTGATGCCTCAGTGAGAGGACAAAATTTGACTTTATTTTGCTTTGATGGATTATTGGCCTTCCTCTATATTTAGGAAATGAAAAATACTTGAATAGGAGGTAATTTTAAAGACCTTTGACTTGCAGATCTCTGCTCTGACACCAATCTTGGCCACATGCTAGTTGTGGTCAGTTTGCAGTTGTTTAACGTCTGCCTTAACTTGTCCATTTGTGAAATGTATTACATGCCCACGAGAGTTAGTATGAATTCATTAGCATTTCTGAATTGCTCTTGCATCATCTAGAGAAACGTGCTCACATACCTGCTAGGTATTAGAAGAGAAATCCTGGTTCTTTTTAAGCTAATAGTAAGAACTCTTATCGACTTCAAAACAGGTAAGATACCATCCAATTACTGTAATTTGAATATTAAGAATTGTTCAGCCTCAAATTCTGTAATAATTCAAAGGCTGTTACCTTCATGAATTTTAAGTCAGATGCGAGTATAGTATGTTGCAAATCTTCTGGTGCTTATGCAGTCACATTGCACTCAGCACTGGAGACTATTCACATTTTTAGCATTCAGCACATTTTTGAGCCTTGATGAGGCAATTAGAAAAATCCATAGAAATAAGCCTAGAAAAAGTATAACTATCTTTTCTTAATGTTGTCACTCAGGTAGTGCCCAGTTCCTCCATGGCTTTTACCAACTACTGAGCTCCTGCTATGAGAGTTTTGTTTGAATAGTTAATTTGGAAGTTAAGTGTAAAATGGAGAATCCAAAGGCCAGCTCTGTGGGATGTTTTGCGATACCAGTGGAAACATTCTCTCCAGTCAGCATCTCCAAAGACCATAAAACTTGATTTAAATTTTTTTTCTACTGTACAGTCCCCAACAGACATTGACTGTTAATAGTTTTTACAGCTCTAATTTAATCTGGTAGAGTATTGAACTTGTACGTGAAAAGTAATAAAATCCTTTTAGTAGGAAGATGGAGTTTATGTTCAGAATAACAATCTATCAGTTTTGCAAAGGATTGTTAAATTGCTACTTTATAACTGTGATCAGATTAAGTCAGCCTAGCTGTGTTTTGAGCCTTGCTTTTCAAGAAAGTAAGTTAAAATAACAAAACTATGGCGTTTAATTAATAGAGAAGAAATCTGCTTGAATTGGCATGGGGACACTTTAATTTGTATCAGGTGTCTGGATGCCTGCTCTGTGTGTATTATTGGCTTGGGTGTGTTGCTAAATATTATTTTCAAATAATGTGAACTTCCCTCTTCATGAATTCTAATGCATACCACTTTTGTAGCTGATTTTGATGTCCCATTGCCCTGTTTGATGTCATGTCTTTAGGATCTTATTTGTTTGTGTGGTATCAGGTATACAAGAACATCTCATGCTGGAAATCCTAGACCTCAGGTGTAAGCTGAAGAGTTGCCTCTATGTGTTTGTTCCAGAACAGCTGGTTGCTATTTTCTGCAGTGAACACTTTCCTGGAGAACCTTGTTTTCCATTGTAACTTCTTGGGCTGCCATCTTTTTGGGCTGCAGCCATCTTTCCTAGACTGCTGCTTCAGAAAGGTCAAAGGATGCAATAGCGTGCACTGAACTCACTGAGCATCATGAGGTTGTTTAGTAGAAGAATCTGACCTGGCTCTGTACTGCATTTAACCTGAGACTGACTAGGAAGGATTTAGGGTATGAGCAGTTAGCAGGGTGCGTTTAAAGCTATTGGGTAGCTATCAGGTGACCAGTTTTTAAAGAGGTTAGCAGTAGGATACTAAGTTTGCCCAGTTCCTAGGGCCAAGTGATGGCTCTGTCTTTTGACCATCTCTCAGCGTTGCCTCAGCATTCACTGGTATGAGTTTCAGACATTTTGTGCATCCGTATCAGACAAGGATGTCGGACCAGACATTGTAGGAATGAGCTTCGTTGCTGGTGTGGTTTTGAGTTGTAGTCTTCCCAGTCTATACCTCTTAATTTGAAAACTTTTTTGGGCAGGTGCTTTATTCATAATGTATCTGCACAAGCATAGTATATTAGCATCAGTTTTCTTGTTTACAAATATCTCTGTTACTTCATTAGTCCTGAACAGTGCAACTTCAAGCTGTCTTCATCATCTCAAAAACATCTTGTTACTAAGCTGATAAGCCATCCTTCCCTTTTTGTGCCATGAATGTTAAAATGTTGTAAACAAGCTTCCAAAGGATCAACAGCAATTTTTCATTCAGGATATATTAATTTGTCTTGTAATATTCCTTTTATGTCAACTGCAATAATTCCCTGTGCTTAAGCATAAGTATCTTTTCATGTGTGTTTTTCTGAAGTGACAGCAAGTTGCCAGAGACGTTATCAGACACAACACTTGAGGGTGAGTAAAACCATTGCCTTATGACTGCAGGTGTTAAAAAAGTAGGGAAAAATATGATTAGAAGCTGAGTAGTATTGGTAGGTTTCTCCCACAGTTTGTGAGTGTTTAGGGGGAATGTGGAAAATAAAGTATTTGCATTTAGACCAGGAGTTTCTGAAACACCACAGAGCAATATCAGCTAGTAGGGTTTCTGTGATATAATGCAAACACAGGAGTATTTAGTGCAAAATACTGGATGCTGTTCCCTCTGCAGCCACATGGTTCTGCATAATGATGATGAATGAGCTCAGGACCCAGGAAGTGCTAAGTGCTTGGGTCTGTGGCTGTATATCTGGTTACAATGTGATTATTTTAACTGCATCTCTTTAACATCAGCATTGAGCTGTGCAGCCAGAGTCTAATTTAAAACCTGTAGTGGAAGTCTCCTGAAATGACTCATTGGTGAACATCTTTCTGAAAAGCGAATAGACCCTTCAGAGTCCTGAGCAGTAGAACATGACACTGGCAGCATGTACCGTGAAGGGGCCTTTCATCTCAGCTTATATGCTTTGATATCTAAATAGCAGCAGAAGTTTGTTTGAAGCCGCAGTCCTTTTTCTAGCTATTCACCCGGAAAGATCCCAAGAGCCTGATTAGAGCTGTGAGCTAATAGGAGAAAATAAGAGCAAGGAAATAATGGCTGGAACCTTAGAGTCTTACTGGTCTACACAATGATCTCAGAGCGTGCCACAGGGATTCCCTCCCACTGGAGGGAAGTACAAGTGAATATATAGCTTCTAATTTTGCCCATAAGATCCATTGGTGTGAAACAGAATATTGTTCTGTCCGTTGGCATGGATAGGAAATCGATCACCATGTGATCTTTTAACTCTTTCTAAGTAGCGGTCTGTAGTCTGATCCTGGAAATGGTGCTCATGTTGATTCCATGGGAGGCCATCGCATGAAACAGCGGCAAGCAGTGACTGAGAGACTGTGCCTTTGAGGGAAGGGAGAAGTATAGGGATTTGTGTTCAAAATGTATCATTTCTCAGTTCAGACATGTTAATTATTCCTTTGTGGGGTCTGACGCTATTGATTTCAGTAGCGTAAGTCCTGTCAACTTTAATGAAAGAGGATTTGGGCCACTGTCAGCGGGTTGTTGTCTTTGTGTATGTGTGCGTATGTATGTAGTTGACTGGCAGATATGTCGTGTATGCTTTGGAGACAGCAAATTCATGAAATTGGGTTTGTCTGAATTGGTGTTTCAAGTCTATTGCTTATGTGGAAAAGAGTATGTACGATGTTAATGTACACTATAGGTGTGAGGCCCGGTTACTATAGGAACTCACAGGTCTGCTGTGTAATCAGCAGATCTAACTTCTAGTGCGTGAACAGGAATCTTCAAATTCTGCTCTGTAACAAAGCCTCTGTGCTTTCTGTGTGGTTTCATAGCAAGTACCACTCATTTCAACTTTGGAAATGGTTCCAATAACACCAGAGCCAAATGCGGCTCTGATAGTTCTTTCCTTAGCACTTACGGACTAGACAGGCAGTAAGAACAAAAAGAGAACACTGCAGCAGACAGGGAAGTCACCCATGAGATGGTTGAGCTTTCAAAAGCAAGAACAAAGTTACTTTTATTCTCCCCCCTTTTTTTAAAATAAAATAAAATAAAATAAATTAAAAGATTTTTAAAAAGGTAATCTGTCATAGCCCTAGTATTTGCCCAGGTAGGGGATCTCCCCAAAAGTACGTTCTAGGAGGACATTTCTGACAAGACTGGTACCGGTGGTGAGGCCAACACAGTATAATGGTCATGTAATGGCCGTGTCCTTCGGAGTGATTTTCTAGGCACCGCTTCACAGCAGCGTAGTGCAGGGCTGTTCCTCCTAGCATCCTGGGAGAGTTTGCTGGGGTAGCCCACACAATGACAAAAATGTATTCCTTTTAGTAATATAATTTAGTAGGTAGAACTGACCACGTGATGAGTAATAAGCCATAACTGCAACGTGTGAGCCCTGTAAATAGAGTAGAAATATAAAAGCCAAAACAAAGGAGGTTAGTGACTATCTCACAAATTTGCTGTAACAGCTAACCTTGTCTATTACTAGACTTCACTGATGTTTCAAACCTGGCCCCAAGTCAGGGCATGAGAGGGACTATCCTTGGAAGCTCCCTTTATTTAGAACCACTGCAAGGAAAGAAGGAATGAGAGCTGCCTTTGTTTGTTTGTTATTTTTAAAATCTGGCTCCCTGTTGCAAGGCAGTAAGATGAGCAAATGGCTTTTGCACCTGGCAAGTTACCATCAGCAATTACTGCAACGCTTAGTGTCTTTCTGCCACCAGCGGAAGTCTCTTTGCTCCCTTTCATGTCACAGATTTCAGTGTTCTTATGGGGATGGTACAATTAAAGCTACAAGATTTAGTGCTCTAATTCTCTTTTGTTTGCAACAAAAGGGAGAGACAGGGAAGGATGATACATGTGGCTGGGTTTTCCCTTCTGTTTTACTGACCAGCAAAAATACTGTGTATATATAACTGTGACAACAACAGAGTTTGTTTAAACTCATCAAACCATTCTGTTAGTAACTGGATTAAAGGCTAGTATTTCACATAAAGGAATCTTGTTATTAAAAAAAAAAATGCTGCGACTACATTTCACTCCTCTCTGTTTACAAACCTCAACATCAGAGCAGGCTGTACCTTATGTATTTCTGTGTGTTTCTTTCAGTACAAATGCTTTCTAGTTTTAGATATGTCATTAATGTGATGCCAGTGTCAAGAACACTGTTTTTGACAAGTATGTAAAAAATGCTGCTTGTGATAAATGTGTGTATGGGAGGGAAACGTGGTGGTTGACAGGAATCCAGGTTTCATTTTTAGCCCTTCCATTATTACCCTGTGTGCGACCTGAGATGAATTGCCAAATCAGACTTTTTCAAAGGGGACATCTGTGAGCATGAGTGCAATTCCCGTGTTCTAAACTGGCATCTGACAGTGAGACATTCAAATCTGAGCTCTTGACCCTTGGTTCAGTGGAGAGAAATGGGAACTACCAAGGGACAATTCACCAGATCCATTTTAGGATGAGGTGAACTACCACAGGAACTCAGAATGGCTGGTTTGCACCTTGTGGTCCACAGCTCAGACACTGAGGTGAAGGCGAGCAGGATCCGCACATTGCCCCTCCACAGGATTTCTTGGATACCCTGAAACTCAGCTGAGCTATGCTTAGTGATGTGGAAGGTCATTCCTCTGAAGAGTCAACCTTGGTATTTTCTAAAACAAGCTGCTGCTCCTGCTAAAATTCATGCATGCTTAAAAAGAGGTTTAAATTACAGCCCTGTTGAGCCTTAGTTTTTCCTTCTATGAAACTAAACTGTTCATCAGATCTGCATGTTTTAAGTATTAACGGACAGGCCTTATTACTGGATGCTCCAGGAAATGAAATCTCATTGTCTTGATTATCTGACCAGTCTTGCTAGAATCTGTGGAATATCACGATTTTTCTTGCTTCAAGTGTTGGTCCTTTTCATTTACTTTACTGCACCTTTCATTTGCCAGCTGTGCACCCCAGTATGCTTGCTCTGTGGACAAATTGGTAAATTGGTCAGCTGCCAAAAGGGAGTAATTTGACTTACCTGAAATGAGCAACAGTGTGATGAAAATACATTGCCTCAGTCCCATTGGATAAGCCTCAGATTGTATTGAATTAGAATTAGGACAAGGGAGTCAATGTACTGGATAATAATGAAATGTTTAATGTGGATTAGCTGCATATAAAATTAATACATTAGAATGAATTGTGGAAGAAATAAAATTATGTCAGGCCTTTATCCTGACTCTAATGACTTCAAAATGATGCACTCTTCTGTTATAGAAGAGCAAAATTAAAGCTATCGAATTTGTGTTCTTCATCTGGGTGAGAAAAATAAAGTATTATTTAAAATAAAAAAAAAAAAAAAAAAAATATATATCAGAGCTGTCAAATCAGGATCCCACTGAACCAAGGCCATAATGTTTGGGTCTGGACCATACCTGAGAGGTTACAGAGATGAGGATGAAGTCTTGCAAGAATAGGTACATGAAAGCAAGATTCTAAACCTAAAACTCCTTAATCGCCTGCCTGAGCTTAATTTTGGAAGTCTCTTGGTTGATTGAGTTTATTGTTACTGTTTGTTATTTTTTCCCTGCCCTTAATATTTATGGCTTTTTCTACTTTATGCCTTTTCTTCTGGGGGTTAAATCTAAATGTAAGCTTTGTTTTGGACTATCCAAAGGTGAGTTGAAATATTGCCTGCCCAGGAAGATCTTAATGGGTTTAATACAAAATGGGCAAACTTTCCAAACAAGTTGGCAAAGATAATTTTTGACTGGCAGGTATGGAAGGGCTGCAGAGTTTGCTGTGGCATAAAAATTACAAGTATTCATCTGCACTTTGTGAGGCTTTTTGTTTTGGTTTTTTTTTTTTGTTCTTAATGCTTTCTTGTTGCCTCATCTGTTCTAGGTTCATTTCTGTTTCTCAATGCATCAGAGAGGCCAAGCCCCATCATCCTGAGCCCTTGGCTGAGAAGCAGCAGTGACCAATGCATAGTTCAAGTGGCTGTTTATAAGTTTTACCAGCAGAGTGGAGAATATATTGCTCGTGTCCTTCCTATTGACGAAAGCAGAAGTGAAATCTTATCAGTGGAAAGTCCAGAGAAACATGGGTAAGTCTCATCCTCTCATTTGACTCACAGCTTGAGTTGAGAAAAATCACGTGATTCTGCAGCAGTACAGCCACAAAATGTGTGCTGCATGTCTAGTAAGGGGAGCAGGACACCACACTGAGTAGATGTTTGTCTTGCATGGGTCTAAATTATTGTAGAAGCTGGAGATTGGTGCTATTTTATTATGCAAAGCATCAGCAAACTACTGGATCCATGTAACAGTGAGCGTCTAAGTCAACATCATCTTTCTTCTCAGTGCTTGCAAGTACAGACATAGTGTGGGTACTCGTCCTAAGTTTAAAGCTTTTCTGTCTAATTCGTTCTGTCTGATTTCTTTTTACTACTTCTTTACCCAAGTATACTGTTGGGCTTAGAATATCTACTGAGTCTTTGCAGTTTCATGTCTCTGCATACATTTTAAGTTTTGTCTTGCATTTGTATTTTTTTTTTAAATGCTGTCTCTTGTCAATAAAGCAGTTCAGAGCTACTGCCAGAGGAGGAAAGCTTTTGATCTTTCAAGGGTGCAACTGTTTGAAATGTTTTATCCTCTTTGTGCAATTAATCTTAATTGTTGATGATGTCTTAATTTGTCAGACTTCCTGTGCATTCTTTTAAATTTTGGTTAGCAGCAAAACAGCAGGAGCTGAACACAGTAAATATTTCAAAATGCTGTAGTAGTGGAGTAACTTAGAATTGAATTTGGATATACATGAGGCTAATGTTCTACCTGTTCTAGATACTGATTTTTTTTTTATTTTTTACTTCTGCTGTGAAATGTGTGTTAAGCAGCATAATTTTTACTAAGCATCTCAGATGTTCTTTGTTTTGATGTGATAGAGAGTTTCTAATAGCAAGTCCTGCTGGCTTGTGCTTGTAACAAGATGTGATTATCTGATTACTGTCTACAGCAAATTCTGTGTTTTCCAGTAGCAAAAGGAGAATGCGCAATAAAGAACCTTACAGGAGATAACCTAACTCATGGAAACTGTTTCAATAGTTGTAATTCCCATATAACACATGGCCTATAAAAGTGAGGAGGAGAGCTTGTGTGTGGATCTAGCTCATATTTGGTTCCAACAACATCATCCAAATTGTAAATTACTGTTGATGTCTGGGGAAAGGTAATTAGGGGAGCCGCAGCAGCTGTCTTCTTCCTTAGCTCTTTGCAAATGCTGTGCTCTATGTCACAGCTAATAAACATGCTTTGTGCAAAGTGCCTCCTGCATTGGCAATGCCGCTGTTCCTTGGCACTTGCAGGGAGTACTGCTGTGTGTAAAATGTTTTGCTCTGCGGCATGGAGAAGCTCTAGCTTGGATCTGTGGGCAGGCAGAACTCACCAGGAGGACAGGCAAGTGCCAAATGTAAGGAGCCTTGAAGGGAAGGGAAGGATCACTTTTAACTATGATAACAAATGCCTACCTTTGCCATCTGCTGGAGACAATATGGACTACTTAGCTGTGTGTTGCAGATGGAAATTGTCACCACAGTAAAGAGGGTCTGTGCTTTTAAAGAAGGTGGGTTTTGTTATAGCTTGGCTATCCCATACGCTTGCAAGAAGTGTAGCACGTATACTCTGTGTGCTATAAAACTTTGCAGTTGGAGCAACTGGCTGGTTCATTTTTCCCCCTCTGGTCTTGTCTCTTCACTGTGAGAGGTAGTAGCTCTTCCCCCAGCTCAGCAATGCAGAAAGGCTCTGATATTGTGCCCGCATAAATGTCACAAGGATAGTTAAGTATCTACCCACAGACTGCAGCCACAGATGATAGGGTAGCAGTTTGTTATCATTTGCCCTGAACCTTCAGTCCAGGATTTGAGTGCTCCTCTGCCCTTTGTTTGGAGCAATAATATTTGATTATCCCAGCTCTGATAATAAAACATGCAAATCTCACTTTTGTAAAAATCTTTTATTTGAATAGGAATCAAGAATAGCTGATCGGAAGTCAAGAATAATTCAATAAAGTTCTTAAATGAACTAGCAATCCTACAGTGGAAATCTGTTCTGTTTAATATTTTATTTTGTCTTGGAAATTGCAAAGAATTGTATTGTTTTGTAATGAATTCTTTGACCATGCTATAACCAAATGATCTCTAAAATTTTATAGGGATTTTAGCTCTAGGCACAAGGTAATTGAATTCCTCAGTGATAAGCCAGTGCTAGAAAGAAAACCACTTTAAAGTTTCACAGGTGACACTTCTTTGAGTCTATGCACTTTATATATTGTTTTGCAAACAAGAGGTGTAAAGTGTGCGTAGTTCCCTGTGACTTATATGTGCAGTAGTAAGTCCATGCCATTGCTTAAAGTCAAGCTCATAGCAGGATGAGTATGTTTTATTGAAACATGCACCTGAAGGGTGGTGAAGCAATAAATTAATTCCAGGGTGGATTTTCTCATATCTTGAACTATGCACAGTGTCAGTATCTTTTTACCTTTTTTTTTTTCTTTTCCTTTTTAAACCACATAACCTGAATTACATATATTAATATCTTACAAGGTCTTCATAGTTCACCTACATTTACAAGAGAAAAAAGTAGATGCTGTCAGGTATTACTGTTTCATTCAGGGTGAAACCGCGCAAGCAAAGGTTTCGGTTGACAGCACTTGGAGCTGATTTTAAGTAGAATATATGTAAAGCTATGAAATTTTATTAGTCAGGTAGAGACAGCATAGCACCCAATGTTTATTTGTTACCAGGTGTCAACCGTGTTGTCTTTGCGTGCAAAATGCCAGGTGTGATTTCAGCGAATACTCAGCACACATAAAGACTCAAAGGCAGAACTAGTGGTGTTCTGTTTGCTCCTCTGGTCTCATTCTCTCTAGAAAAAAATAGCCCAAACCTGTGGACTGTGGACCAATTCCATAATGAGACATAGTCATTACAGAAATTGTTGTATGGAAGATGCATATTTGTTTTATTTTCTTACTTGACATATTTCTCTGCAGCTGATCTATTGCACGTAGGAAGAAAGCTAGCTGATTTTAAGATGCATTACATAACAGTAGGATAGGGCAGATGGAACAGACACCAGGAAGAATATGCCAGAAGTGATAGCTGTGAATGGTTCCTGAGTGATGAAATACCAGAGGCTGGCAAAGTAATGCTTGTTTTGTATTGTACAGAAACTTTGCCAAATACAATAACAACTCTTCTACATAATATTTGCAACAGTGCTTACCACTCAGAAGATAATTATGTCCTTGTTTATCAGTTCAACAGAATTGTATACCTTTTAATTTTTTTTAAAGAGCAGAAGGATCTTATTCTGTATTTAAGCTATGGATTTTGGAACACCTTTGGTTAGACCTTCTCTAATTTAGTTCCTGAGCAATCAGTAGGACTCCTCTATGGGGAACACCACCTTACTATATTCTGTTAGAATTAGATTTGTTGCATGATAGAGTTTCTAGATGATCTGGCTTTGTGGATGTGTTTTTGATATGGTTAGTCTCTTCTGGCATCTCTTGCAATTCTGTTGTGTTTCACAAGCACCTGCAAATGATACAGGGAGAGAATCAGTGCAGTGTTATCAATCCTTTGTAATGGCAAAAGGGTTGTTAAGATTCCTGCCATGGAGCACAGCACTTGCTGATTTATCCCAAAGGCCACTACATGTGGGTACTGTCTTCTGCTGTTTTTCTGCTCCCATGGCGCTGTATGCAGTCCTTGCTTGTTCCTGTTTAATGGACTTTTTTGTGTTACTGGAGGTGAGGAGGCAGCAAGTATGTTTGTATAGCATATTGGTTGCTCAGCAAAGCAGAGTTGCTTCCACAATTTGAATGTTGACTTCTGGGTGCTGTTCCGACTGTCATTGAGGCCACTTTTCATGTCACCTCTTACTAGTTTTCCTATCTGTTAAATTTATAATTATAACGCTAGTAAGATTGTAAATGTGCTCTGTAGAGTGGGGAAAACAGAAGGAAAACTTGTCAACAAGGTCAGAGTTTGTCATACAGGATTTATTTTTATTTCTTTTGATCTTTGTATTTCAGAGAAGTTAGAGTTGGGCAAGGACAAAAATAGCATTGTTCATTTTAATTATCATTACTATTTTACATCTCTACTTGCACTACTAATGGTAAATTGCAGTATTATATACTATATATCA
Organism: Haliaeetus albicilla; assembly: GCF_947461875.1. Classification (NCBI taxonomy): domain Eukaryota; kingdom Metazoa; phylum Chordata; class Aves; order Accipitriformes; family Accipitridae; genus Haliaeetus; species Haliaeetus albicilla. The sequence goes on along the minus strand of NC_091495.1, from coordinate 5,413,212 downwards.
AACCGAACTTTTTAATAAGCCCATAGCAAATGACAGCATAACTTCAATTTGGTCTTTCATTGTTGACTTCCCTCATCACTAATTCCATAATCATGTTCTTGCCCCCCAAAATAATGTAACAAGTGGATCTTAATACTGTTCACATGACTGAAGGTAATTGTGGTCTCCCTGAATAGGGGAGGCGGGGAAGATCCTCAGATGAGCTACTTCAACAGGAATACCAGGATGCCAGCCTTGTTCAGATGTAGATTGAAAAGATAAGATTTGAACTACTGGATTGAATTAACTTCTGACATCTATCACACATTTCCTGCATGAGCTGGGCATACTGTCTCTTCTGCCGTGTTGCTGCTTTTTCTCTATAGAAGAGAGCAGGGTAGTTTCTCTTAGATATTCTTCTGTGCCTTTTTAGATTGTAATTGCTTTATGTTAGTTGGTGTCATGTTTTAACCCCAGCCAGCAGCTAAGCACCACACAGCTGCTCGCTCACTTCCCCCCAGCACAGTAGGATGGGGGGAGAGAATCGGGGAAAAAAAGTAAAACTCGTGGGTTGAGATAAGAACAGTTTAATAGGACAGAAAGGAAGAGAATAATAATGTTGATAATAACAATACTAAAATGACAATAATGATAATAAAAGAATTGGAATATACAGAACAAGTGATGCATAATGCAATTGCTCACCCCTTCCCGACTGATGCCCAGTTAGTTCCCGAGCAGCGATCTGCTCCCCCTGGCCAGCTCCCCCTAGTTTATATACTGGGCACGATGTCACATGCTATGGAATACCCCTTTGCCAGTTTGGATCAGCTGTCCTGGCTGTGTCCCCTCCCAACTTCTTATGCCCCTCCAGCCTTCCTGCTGGCTGGGCATGAGAAGCTGAAAAATGCTTGACTTAGTCTAAACACTACTTAGCAACAACTGAAAACATCAGTGTGTTATCAACATTCTTCTCATACTGAATCCAAAACACAACACTATACCAGCTACTAAAAGGAAAATTAACTCTATCCCAGCCAAAACCAGGACAGTGGGACTTTGTGTCTTCCTATAATCCTTGCAATACTTTAGAGGCAGAGGGAGATTGAGGCTGTGGCAGTGTCAGATCAAGATGACCTGTTCTGTCACCCCACACTTAGGGGATGTGGACTGTGGAATCCCTGCACAGAATTGTTGGTAATGAACTATGCATCTTTTGACTTAAGCATACCTATACAAAGCACATAAAATTACTTTGCAAGCCATATGTGATTTCTGAGCTGTGAGTAGGACCTCTAGACTAGTCTAGAGCCTTAACCAAACTTGAGATTCATCTGAAGACTTTTGTCTAAAAATGTGAAGTAAAAGGTGTCTCTTAAATAAAACCTGAGATCTGAATGTGCATGCATGAACAAGGAAGCCATAAAATACTACTACTCTGTATAGCCAGTACTTGAGTAGGTAAATGTGTATTTCTGCACAAAGCACTTCCAACAGAGAAAGAGCACCTGTTTTTGAAGGTTACTACAAATCATGATAGGCTATTCCCTTTCTGGCATCTACAACTTCACTTGAGATTGATTGTGTTGATAGATGTCAAGAAAAATATACGAAGGAATCGCTAGCATCTGTCACATTCGACCTTGGGGCTTGAAGTCTGAAGGTTATTTCTTGTACTAGTGTTGTTCTTTTTCTTGTTCTTTCTTTTTTCTTTTTCTTTTTTTTTCTTGCCAATCACTTCACTAGTCTGTCTCACAGACCATGGGCTTAGTAGAAGGAATTTACTTTCTTGGAAGCCTTTAACCTTAAAAGTACCTTTCTCAGGTTAGTGATAATATGAATTTGCTTGGCTTTTTTTGTGGATAGAGTTTTTTTTCCTTCTTCTCCTTGAAAAAACACTTTGTTTTGCATATGCCTGGATTACGATACAAGAAGAAAGAAGACCAAAGTATGTGTATTTGGGGTACTTCATATGGGCACTTAAACTCATTTTTAGGAATCAAAATATGTCTCAAAAAATTTACAGCACATTTTACTCTCAGAGAATTGTAAATCAGGAGTTTAAGTCATTCAGTCTAAACTATACATCTGAGAAATTCAGGTAACCCAGGAAAATAATCTGGGTTTATGGATTCATTAGAAACTAAGCTCTCCTGCCTTGGTGGCCAGGCACCACTAATCCTTCTAGAGAGGAAACTTCAATTGTTCCAGACAGAGAATTAGCACTTAAACTTTTCCTGTGCTGTTATCCACTAGGCAACTTTTAGTCCCTTTCAGTCTGTCAAATTAAATGCAAAGAAAGAAAAAGAAAAAAAATAAATGTTGGTGTCTCTTTTCCCCCTTCCCGTTTCAAAAGATACTGTCCTTGATACCTGTGAAGAATCAGTCCTTTTTTAGCAGTTGATTACAGTCCCAATCAAACTGACTGGAAATGAGTTTGGGGCAGTAGAGGGGGGGAATGCTCTTTCTTGTTTTCTAATACATGTTATCAGACAGTTATTAGGTGGCGGTGCTGCCGCTTATTGATGTTTGCCAGATTCAAATGCAAACGGGAAGGCCAAAGTTGTGTAGTCTACTTCCAGTTACAATTATAAAAAAGGACAGGGGAAAAAAAAGCCATTTTAAAGTTGAAATAAAAGCATCAAATGAGGAAAATTTTTGTCAAACATATCAAAATTTGGCTTACTACAGAAGCAAATGACTTTATATGTAGAGAATGGAACAGTAGATGAAAAATAAACTTATTTTTCAGGGTAAGAGTTCAGTTTTATGGATACCTAGTGGAGTAGCCTTTTCAGCTGCTTTTAACATAGTGCTGAGCACACTGTAGTGGAGAAGGGCTAAGGTGGTGAGCTGGATGCCCAGTGCGCCTTGGCACAAGGATCCTTGTGGCTTCCCAGATAATCACAGCACCTGGTGGTGACCTCCTTGGGCTCTGGGAGCTGCTTCTGTGCATGAAACCCCAGAGGGTGGCACATCTGACCCTGTAGAAATGATGCCAAACTGACTGTGGTAACAGAGTTGGGGCACCCTTAACGGTGGCTGGTTTGGCTATTTGTTCTTTTGAAGCTAAAGATTCCTTAATATAAATTATTTCTTACACGGCTGAAACAATTCCTTCAGACCACTCTGAGCAACCTAATCCAACTTTTATACTGTCCAAATCCTGGGCACAAAAATCTGTCATCTTAAACCTTTATACATTGTGTTCTTCAACATTATTTGCAGGCTCCACTTTTCTGGTTGTTATGCTATTCTCCAAAGTCTGGATTGTTGGTTTTCCACCCCACCCCTTCTTCATTCCTTTGTTTCCCTTGTTTTACAGATCTCATTTTCCTCTCTACCTGAGGAGGCTTCTTCAATTTTTAAGTCATCCCAAACTAATCTTTACAGCCCCATGTTGACGCTAGCCCATGTTGCACTTCCTATCAGTGTAGACGTGCCAGGATGAATTTCAGTTTCCTAAAACCTAAACAAGCAAACAACCCACCACACATAGACACACCACACAGCCTCCTCCTCCCAAGCACACACACACACTTCATTTTGTCATCTTTATTTTCTTCATTTAGGTGTCCCTTCTGCTATACAGAATTGCAAGCAGTCTCTTTAGGATCCTTTGCTACAGAGCATCCAAGTATGCTTTCCCACAGCCAAAATGCTTTCAACATTTGTTTCCAGAGACTAGGCAACATGATTCATTCATATTGCTAGCCTTGTTTCTAGTTATTTTTCTGCTCCCCTCAAGCTAAGCTCTCTGTCATTCTGCTGTTGGCAAAGCTTTATAACTAGCCTGTGGTATAATTGCTTTCTGTATCTCCTTCTTATTTTTGACCTTAAAAACCTTCTGAGCTCTCTGCAACCTCCTCCACGGCTGTCCCACCTTGGAGCGTGGCTTTGTCATTGTGCGCAATTTCCTTGGGGCTTTCCTTGCTAATGCTTAAGAATCTCCTTCTTATCCAAGGCAAATCTACCGTGCCATAGTAAGTACTGGAGGAGATTTACAAGGTAGTATTCCTTCCTTCAAATTCAGCAAGAAATTATTAGCTACGTGCTGGTAACCTTGCAAGACTTAAAAATCATGTCCTTGACCTGTTCAGCTGCTAAGACTGTTAGTGTAGTGGTAATGCAGTTGATTCTGCATTCTAAGCCAGGTTCTCAGTTATCCCTCTTAAATTATCTCAATTCTGTTTCATGACTTGCACCACAGTGTTCAAGTCTGGTAGGGCAGCTTTGCACCCTCACTTTAAAGAACACTGTCTATATTTGCTGCCTCACCAAAAATGGTGCCTTTTATTCTCAAGTGCTGGTTAGTCAGGTGTTTTCCACTCCCAAAAGAAGAAAAAGAACTCTGATAAACTTAGCACTAACTTAAAATTTACTTCTGTATATTAAAAAGAAATCAAAGATTTATTCAACAGGAATTTGCAAGTTAATTCTCAATAAATTCCCAATTAGAAAGTTGAAGGAAATGAAGGTTAAGAAACTACTTAGATTCTGATGCTTGCTGCAGTGGCAGAGGAGGAGGCTTAGGGTTCTTTTCAGTGATCAAGGAAAGTACTGAACAGGCTTTCTTTCTGCAGGAATACAGTGAGGACTGCGGTGTTTGACACCAGTGTGAAGCACTTTGCAGAGCTTTTAAATTAAAACTCGTGTGCCATATTTGTTAAGTAGTATTGCTAATGCCTGAAAGCATTTTTCTGTCATTTTTCTGTCAAATAGCTACTTTTGTTTTGCTTTGCAATTTTATTGTTTTCTATGGCACACGTCTGGTACAGTAGAAATTACATTCCTGTAATAAAATACTGTCTCAAGGGCTCTTTCGTACTGGCAGTGGCAAATCATTAATGTCAGCGGCTAGTCTGGCAAAACCATGGTTTTGGGTTGACACCAACACCAAAGACACAGGTTTCAGACAGGGTTGTCAGATCTGCTTTATACATTGCTTTACACAGCTTATTTCTTGACTTGTGCACTGTGGCAGAAGGCTTTTCCACACACTGTGCTGGATAATGCTTGTTCTTAAAATGAATTAATATAGAGAAGCCATGAACATTCATGGCTTGCATGGTAGCATTGTGGCATCTTATATACAGAAATGAACAGTCCTCACCATCACATTTGAAAGTACTTGCCTTTTCCCTACCTTTTTTGCAAGGGTTGTGTTCATCTTATGGTCCATTCTTTATAGACGTTGAGTTCTCCAAGTCACTGAGTACAGTTGCCAGCTCTTTATAAATGTCAGTCCGTAACCTTATGATACTTGTTGCCTCCTGTATCAAGCTGACTAAATATGATTTTCTACTGGAAGTAGCAGCAGTGAAGTTTGTTTACTGAATATAATTGGAGCTTTTCCTGATGATCCCTTGCTTGGCGTGCCATTCATGCTGATGGATTGGGGCCACAAAGATGCATAATAAAGTTCCTTTTGACAAGACAAAGTTATTCTAAACTGGGATTTAAACCAGCAGTACCGTCTGCCATCCTTGATGAACTTTGCATGAGGATAAGACTGCAGAAGATCGGTGCAAATGTAAATCTTTCACGAAGCAATGAAGTTTTTATGACTCCATCTAGCAAGGAATACAAGCAGTAGAGTAAATGAGACAAACTCGGTTGTCTCTCATATTCAGATCAGTGGCCAATTATTACAATGCTTTTGTAATAGAACAAAATTACACTAAGGGGAAGATTTTATCAAAATATTTATATTGAAATACGTTTTAATCAAGAAGCCAAATAATCTGATTTTCTTCGAGAGGAATTAAAACACAAAGTGCAGAAAAACTTTCCCCGTGCAGTGTGCTTGCTCAGAGATGTTAAGATAACTTTCGTTAGAAGATTGCTATCAGTGCATTAAATGTAATGGACAACCTGATCATTTTTAGGATGTTAAACATCCCAAGAGTGTCTAGCTAAATGTACTACCACACCAGAAAATAAAAACTTGAGGTGATCCATCTGGATATTGTCTTAGTTTGAATGGAGACTGTTCTCAAATGTAGCAACTGTTTCTTGCATCTCTGCTCCTTTCCTTTCTAAATGCCGGGCTTTCAGGTGGCTGTGGTGTGGAAAGTATAGGCTAATGCATTTGAAAATTCAGATCCATATCAAAACCATGATGACTGCAATTTGTTATTATTTCATGCCAGATGAGCTATTCAGAGGCTGGTTTCTTAGAGGTCTCTAGATAACATCTAACACAAGTTGCTTTCCTTGTTTTTTAAAGCCAGTTGTCTGGGAACTTGGGCTCCTTTCATTCCTTTAGGCAATTTCTCCAGGTCAAGGCTGGGGCATGTATCTGGACTGTTTGAAAGGGAATTGACTGCTCTTACTATTTCTGTTTTAGATAGGGGATTTTGATTGCCAGTATCAAGGCAGTTGCAGTTGACAATGCCTAGTAAAACAGCCCCCCTCAAACAATGAGAGATACCATCAACTTCAATGTTTATCAACAGACCACTATCAATTTTTTAAATGTTTGGGGTTTTTTTTTCCAAGAACATCTTGCTTTTTTTTCACTTATTGCTTGGCCATGGTATTCTATTACAAAAGGAAAAAAAAATCCTATATAATTTTACTGACTTCTTTCCGTAATAAATTTGAAAACAGGGAGAATGGTGGTGTCTTGGACAACAGAAATTCTGTCCTTCCATCAGCTCTTTTATCTCTTCTCACTTATTCCCAGGGCTCACTTGTTCATTGCTCCCTCTATCTCAACATACTCTTTCCTTCTAGTTTTTTCTTCCAGGCTTTTCTTCTAAACAGTCTTTCTAGCTCCTGAGCAGGTCTCATTTTCTCTCTCCTTTCATCTTCACTCCCTGTCTCTTGCTCCTGTCCTGCTTGCCTTTGACTCAGGTATATTTCTTCTTCACACGTTCTGGGTCCAAAGGCTGGGGGAAGCACAGAGTAGCTTATTTTGTGTTCCCAGGTCTGATGCAGTCCAGGATGAGTGCTGGACACTTGTGCAATTCAGCTGCCACTTCTGGAAGAAAATTTCTGCCAAGAGGACACAAACATCAGCTGTTAGAGGCTTGCAAACTGGCCTCATTGAGGTGAATTTTCACAGAAAGGGCCACACAAATGAAGCAAGTGATGCTATAGTTCTCCAGTAGCACTTTCATCAACTGACGTGAAGGACTTTTAAAAACATTAAGACTCCGCTGAAGTAGGTGGTACTATACAGATGGACACAATCAAGCATGAAGGAGATATTCTAGCAGATCATTAGTGAGGTTGGTATTCAATAGAAGTGCGGCTGAGTGGCACTGCGTTTATGGCATTATTTTTACCAGAAGAGTACAGGTTTTGCTGGGGAGAAATAACCTTGATGTCTGGGTTTTCAGAGTCAAAGGAACTGATTCCGGCAGAGTTGTTAATGTGTATCTCCTTCACCTCAGGTGAGTGGCCTAGCACTGTTTGGGGAGCAGGCAAACACAGCGTACACACAAAATCTAGATTCTGCATTTGTTGCAATGCAGAAACACTTGTAGGGGCAAAGTTAAGAGGAGAAAAAAAACAATCCTAAACAATTGTTCATAGGCTAGGAAAATTCTAGCTCTGCATCTGCTCCTGAGTCCTCATTATGAGCAGCACATGGCAGATATGTTTTTACCCTGCAGGGGACAGGCATTGCACATGCTCTTTCCATATTCTCTTCCTCATGCCCCTCCCAGCTCTCCTTATTGCATTAATACTCCCCACTCCTAAGATACGGATGTCTGAATTGTGTCTAACTGAATTGTGACCATTTCTTTCTCAAATTAATCACTATCCAATCCCAATTTCATGTGCCTTTGATGCCTGGTTTTAATTGCCTTAAAGTAGAAAGCTTCAATGAGCAGAGAAATTAAAATTGCAAAGTCCTGATGGCTTTTTTTAGCTGACTTGTTTGCCTCCACAGTCAGCTTGAATAGTATGGGTTTTGGTTGGTTGTTTTCTTTTTTTTTTAAGTGAGTGAATATTTTAGTTTTCCATTTCTGACAGAGCCGCAGGCTTAACTGCAATGGATAGGCTACATTTTAGCTCCAGAACATGGAACGTGTTCTGCGTTGCCTACGCTCTGGGAGAGATGTTGCAAGTCAGTGAAACAAGCTCTCCCTTTTGGAGCTGGACTTTACTTAGGAAGGGAACTGCCATTTGGAAAGATTGAAACCCCTAATATATATTGGAGTGTCAGGGATGTCATGGAGGGGGCAAAAGTGGGAATGAAGCGCATTGTATGCAACTGAAAAGCCAGAAGTCATTTCAGACAATCGCACAATTTCTTTTATCCAGAAATTGTATATTCTGTGAAATCAGAACTTTTCATGGGAAAAGTTAAGTTTTGATTAAGTGTTTTCCCTTAGGGCAAGCTAGATGAAATATTGGTTTCTTGGACTGACCCCAAATACCTTCTTAGCTATCTGTTCAGGATTACAGTGGATGTCATTTTGCTGCCTTAGTTTGTATGTCCTTTTTGACAGGGATTGTTCTTTATCCCTTTGATGAGACAGCATGTCTTCTCCAGCCACAATGTGGCATAGTGTGGAAGGTTCATGACTTGAGGAGCATAATCATGAGAGCTGATGGGTAAACTCTTTAAACAAGGAGTAACACCACCATTTGAGTGTCTGTGTATCTTTGTGCCATACAGGAGTATGGCATCATAAGGGAGTGCAATGGAATGATAAATTGACTCTGAGAGAAGTACTGTAGGTCAGCTATATAAAGCAAAGTAAAACATGCTGATAAATGAATATCCATATTTTGCCTTAAAATGCAACTGTGATGCTACTTTACAAATTGTTTGGATTTTTTGAACTTAATGAAGTATAATAGCAAAAGGTCCCATGTTTTCACAGGCTTAAGAGTAAAGTTACTTTGTGGAGAAAAATCACCCTGGTGTAGGATAAGTTTATTAATTCTGAGTGAAAAAGAAGTTGTCTGTCAAATTGCTAGATTTCAAATCTGAAATTTGTTGCCTTTTACCAACTTGTTTTATTTCTAGGACTGATATGACTGCTTTTTCCTAGTATTGACTTTTTCTTAATGATTTCTGCTTGTAGTCTTCTGTAACAATTTATGCCATGATCATGCTCAGTTTTTATCTACTGACTGATAATAGAGTTTGTTTTATAAACAGCATTCACTGTAACGTAACTGTTCAGTACTGGCACAGCAAGCCACGGTAATAACTTCTGTAGGTTAATGTCATTCTTTACTCAGCTGTTGCTCGATTATCCATCAGAAAGTATCTTGTTTTCTGTTCCTTGCCTGTGACAGCCCTAGTGAGAGTGGTTTGGGTTTGTGTTTTTTTCAGCATTCAGGTTTTGATGCCTTTTTACCTCAGAAAAGTATTTGAAACATCCTTCTGGAAAGTTCAGGATGTTCTTGAGGGGCAAAGACATAGCCTTTATTGGCTGTCTTTTTATACAGTTACCCTTTTTGACTAGAATAGTTATTCAGAGTTGAAGATCCACAGGCTGTCTTTGTAAGGGAGAAAAGTTGGCAATGAGGCCAATGGTTTTGGTCATCCTGTTGATTTGAAAGCCTTGTGTTCCTGAAAACTGGAGGCATCAAACGCCATAAAAATTTGTTGTTCACAGCTCATGTAGCCCGGAAGCTTCTCTAGTCTTGTTTCTGGGCTGCTCTAAGTACTTACTGAGCTACGTTTGATGTTTGCTCTTTTCTGTGTATGATATTCCTGGTTTTCTTCCTTGTTGTGTCTCTCCCTCACATGTGCATTATACTGTATACAGGAACTGGCCTTTTCTCTCCCATTCCCCCCAAAGTTACTGTTTTCTCTCTCTCTTTCTTTTTGCTTGTCTTATATGGAGTGATGGATTTTTTGGTTTGGGGCTGGTCATTGCTTGCGCACATAATTTCTGGGTGTGTGAGAAAGAGACAGACACACATGCATGTACGCATACTTTTTGCTTTCTGACTCTCTTTCAACAGTCTGGTACTGTATCTTCTTACTGCCTTTATCCGAGAATGACTGCTGAAGGGTGGCTTTCCTGATCCTTATTCCCTTTTGGAAAGCCATCAGTGTTATGCAAGTCCCATCCATCTGCTAGGGAATGCAATTCTAAAATTATTTTTTAATGGTGTAGAAGAGGCATAAGCTCAATATGTTTTCAACCACAGAAAGAGGAGGGAGGGAGTGTTCCTCCAGCTTATTTATCAGAATCAGAATGAGAAATGGAAACAGCTTCCTAGTCATTTACTATTTGCTCCAGAGTAAATCTATCTAAATATTAGTGCACTGATGATAGTAAAAAAAGGGGGTTGGCAGGGGAGGCAGGAAAAAACCCTTGTCATTAGCTTGTCGCGCTCTGTAGCAAGGTACATGGGAGACCAAAGATATATATACTATGGCATTTCTGTAATGAAAACTTGAGCAATAAAAGTAGTTTCTGCTATGTTCTGGAAAAGGAACTCTCAGAGGAAACACATTAACAGTATTTCACATTACAAATTATTATTGCATATTCAGCTATTGTTTCAAATGAGAATTGTGTGTACTACAGGGCGAGGGAAGAAAGATACAGTTAGTATTTCTTCTGTAAGCAGAATTAAGATTTTATGCATCTGGCTATATCAGTTCTGCCCTATAAATTAGAGTTAATACTTTCATGGAATGAGTCAGTTGTCCCTAGGATACTTGATGGAATTACACATGTAGTTTGGGTTACACTAATAGTGGCTGAATATGTGAATCTCTTCAATTTCACTATGCTTAAATGGAAGGAGGTATTCCCACGTGAAAATGAGACTTGCTGGATATATCTAGTGAAGTGTGGTCTCCCACGTTGAATTTGTAGACCTCATGTTGTAGAAGTTGGATATTACTAAATAACAGTATTTGTGCTCTGAGTGCAAATTACATTTTTCCCACCATGCCTAAAAATTTTGAATTAAAAGCTTTGTTTCATCCACTCCCCTCTGTCCACCCAGGAGGGGTGTGTGTTTGGAAAGCTGGTTATTTTCATTACCTTCTTACACTGTAATTAATTTTATGACATTGCACAGGTTGTCACAGTTGTCTTCACTACGATTTGGAAGACAGTTTAAAATATCATTGAGAGTTTCTATATTAACATCTTGCTAGCAGAAAGCTATTTTTGTCTTGTTATAATGCTGATTTTTCTCCTTCTTCCTCAAGCCTCCTTCCTAGAGGTAGAAGTGTCCCTTCTTCATCTACCACTCTCCCTTGACTGGAGAGCCGAGTGATCCACCACTGGGCTCCCTTTATGCTCCCAAGAAACAGCCTCCAGCTCTTCTCTCTGAGCTGTGTTTAGTTGGCTCTGACTGCATACCTCAGTTTCCATTTTCTGATTTCTGGATGAAATTATTGATATGTAGTTGCACTTTGGAATTTGGCTTCAAATATGTGTGAAAGTGAGAAAAAGAGAAATTATTTTTCTTACTGTGTTAGTTTCTGGGTGTATAAATTGAAAAGTATTAGAGACAACAGTTGTCCCAAAAGTGGTGTGCCACCAAAGTTCCTAGTTCTTTGTTTGCCCCATTAGGCTGCAGAGTCTAGGGGAAACTGGATCCTATTTCCAATTCTGCATTAGCTTATATAAAAGGCAGGAGGAAGAAATGGTGTTTTATTTTAAGGTTCTTCAGTTTGGCAGACTGTAAGGCTGGCCTAAGATTAGATGGGGCCAAAGTAACATCTTAACACTTTGACTGACAAATCACTCTGAACTTACAGAAGACCTAGGCTGATGTTAGCAGAAATCAAGAGATACAGTTAACATTGGTTTCATTCTACTGTTAAAATTACTGCTTTCTGGAAACACTCCACTGTCTTACCCTGCTCACCTTTGTTGTGGCCTGGCAGAAGGGAATGCTGGACTTAGTTGCCTTGGAGAAGCCTCCAAAGAAGCATTGCGTAAAGCTTGCCTTTTAGATCTTACAGACTGCTCGCATTTGTGCCTTAATGAAGTTGCATCAAGACAGTAGGATGTCTAATCCATATCAACAACACCATTCCTTCATTTATATTTACATTAAATTTATGTTAACAGTATCATTAACATCTTAGTGATATTGTAGCATAGCCTTACCAGTGCATTCTCAGAATGCTTCTTGTTGAAAGCAATTTGCTAAGTACTTTATTGCTAGCCAGAAATGGTTCTAGCAAACTGGTGAAATGCTCTTTAATTAAATGAAAGTAGTTCATTTTCCTTTTTCTGCCATTGAGGTTATAAGGATATTTGATTATTATAATGATATATGAGTTTATAATGATATTTGCAGGAAACTCATATCGACCAGGTACAATCTGAATCAAAAGAAACTGATTTTAAAAGATCAAATAGCTGCTGAAAACATACTTGTTGCTTTCTTCTGTAAATGATAACCTGTCAAGTATGGGTGCTCTAAGGCTGAATTCAGCAATGTGTGTAAAACACACTTAAAGAGTCTGGCAACTGGAATAGTATCATCAGGTGTGCATACCATCAGTTAAGTGGAGCATGAGGGTTTTAATGTTTAGAAAAATGGGTGTCTTATGGTGTATGTCTTCAACAAGGTAGCATCTGGTCTTTTCAGTGCCCATTTCAAGCCCTCTTGATTATGAATCTGTCCATAGAGTTTAGTAGTCCTTCAGTCAAGTCTTAAATCATCAGCCAGGAGCGCAGCCATGTTTTAGATGTATTTCGCTTTCCTGATATGCTTTGAAATAAATAGAATTGAGGGCTGCGTCTATGGAGTAGTTTTACATCTTTCTGTTTTAATGTATGCAACATATAGCAGATAAGTTTGCTGAAAGAAATATGTGGAAATATCTCACCTACCTAAATGTCACCCCCCCCCCCCTTTTTTTTTTAAAGCAAAATGGGGAATTGTGCCCAGATGTCCCTTCCAATTTTTATCTTCTAAGTGAAATTTCAGGAAGTAGATTTCAGTACATCAGTTTCAAGCAGCAACAGTCAGACAAGTAAATTGTGGATATAGATATTGATTTTAGGTACTTGGAATGCTGGCTGCTAGCAAACTTTATCCTGGGGTGGGGGGAGATAATGTGAGAAGTTCACTAAGGCAGAAAGAGAAACTGCTAGAGGAACAAAGAAGTTATGCTACTATATGACACAGTTTAGCCATATATAATTTAATGCTTTGCACTTTAGCAACACCTTTCAGGTAAAAATCTGCAGGACTTGATGAAATAATAGGGTTTTTTATGACATCTTTTCTGCTATCTTACAGATAGCTGATTAGAAGACCAGCAATGTTAGGGGACTGTTCACAACTCTGTATTCAGAGCCCAGCAGTCCTGTCTCACAGTTCTGTGTGGTGGTGGTAGAAGTCTTCATGTTTGACCTGTTGTCCTGCCAAACGCTTGCTCTGAACCTTGAAAAGTTTTTGTCACCACATTGTTTATCCTGCTCTTTTTTTTTTTGTTCTCTGTGAGTGCCGTTTCTTAATCACACAGCTATAATCAGGATCCCAAACTTCAGCTCTCCAAGTGCTAAAAGCAAATTTAGTAACGAGACATTTTACGGCTTTAGACTGATAAAATAGAGCAACAGATAGAATCATTTCACTGTTCAGGATAAACTGTTGCCCAGAGCAGGTACAATATCTTAAAATATCTTCCAGAGTTCACTGGGAAACAGGAACAGAGACATTTATCTGCATGAAGTGAAACCTGCCCTAATTCTGAATATTGGGCAAAGCATGACATTTACAGATTCCAAAATGTTTGATTCCTAGAGAGAGAGTATAGTACTCTGCACCACCACAACGGCCACTGAGGCTGGAGTTGTTTTGTGCCTTCAGACAGACTAGAAGAGGCTGGAAGATGCACCTGTGACAATTTTATATTTCATTATTATTATCTGTCTACCTTGCTATAGTGAGTGTAATCCCTTCAACAAACTGTCAGTGGTGATGGTGGACTCTTGCCAAGTCTGAATACAGGTTGCCAGCACTAGTATGTATGGTGACATGGATAGAATATTTTCCTGTTAGTTGAAAACACTCACTTGACCTGCTGGGATATGCCCTTCCTAGTATTGCTCATAACCTTTGCTGTTGCCTTGCATAAAAAGACAGTAGTCTTCAGATGTCAATACCTGACAGTTTCACAGCATAGGGGGGGTTAGGTCAGACTTGGGACCACTGGCTGGCCCTGTGTCCCTGTTGTTCCCTTTTGTACTCCTCTTTCTCCTAGCACAGAGAATTGGGTTTTTTTCCCATCAGAAAACCAAATAAAACTCAGTAATTAAAATTAAGAGACCAATCCTAAACATTCTGTGCATAATCTCTGCTGCTGTAAAGACTGTGAGACTAACCCACATCTCTACTCAGTATAACAACTGCTGACATTCATCTCTTTCAGAAGTTGTTGATATAAGTGCCAGATCAATCCAGGTTTCCTTGAGTAGGGCAAGTGGCAGGAAAGCCCTGTTCTGGAAAGATACGCAATACCAGTGGTGCAGAGGTACAGTTGTAAAGAATGAAATTTTGCAGTCTGCTGTGCTCTCTTTCTATTCTTTAGCTCTTTTTCACTCACTTACCATTATCAGCTTCTGAGTTCAGCGTGATACTTAAGCTAAGTTGAATCTTCACGGCACAGAGTGCTGGCGTTGAAAACTTTCATCTCCTTAAGTTACATACAGTTTCTTCAAATCTCAAGTGGTCTTTGGAAATTCATTCATTCATTGCTTCTGACTGAATCAGTGGAGATGTGTCCACTTGTAATCTGCTAAATTAGGTATCCTTCCTTTCTACCATTTACTTTATCGTATCTAGCGTGTAGTATACAGATCTCCCACATGGCATTCAATTGGAAATGCATACAGCAATTTTGGAGGGCATTTAGCCTTCTGTATTACATTCTGCAGGCTGCCAACATCTTGTGACAGATCCAAGCACACAGGTGGTAAGGTTGCGTTGATGTGCAATATGGCTTGCCCTGTTTTCCCATGTGGACTTGGAGAGTTGGCCAAACATGGGAATTGGCCCAAATGTGAAAGCTGAGATTTGGCTTCGAGAGTTAGCAGGAACACAGGCTAGATCAAATCTTTCTCAGTCTAATATTGTGTTTCCAGGAGCGGAACAGGCTTTTAAAAAAACTTTGCATTAAGTTGATGCTCGATTATCTGCTTTTCTACATCTTAGATTTTATCCTATTTTTTTACCCTAGTATTTTCTATACCTAGAAACTGCTTTAGGCTTTGAAAGAATTAGGTTAGTAAAAGAACATCTTAGGAAAGTTTTTGTTTGTCATTAATTCATTTTTTACCTTTAACTGTTTTACATTGTAACAAAGCCAACACCTTTTCAAGTGTTAGGTGTGTGTTTCCTTGTCAGGCCCTTCTCTTCTGTGCTGCAGAACAGCCTGGGATATATCCTGGTGCACACAGTAGACACACAGCCTAGACCACTTGCTTCCCCATAAGTATCAGCCTTGAGATACTGTTCTGTCTGGCTCGTAGCTGGGATTTGTCTATTCTAGTGGTGTTTGGGGTGAGGTGAGTATTGACCCCTCTTTCTGCTAACAGAAATTCCACCATGAAATGAAAAACTTTTTTGATGTAGAAGTATAATTGAGATTTGGTATATTTCTATCAAAAGTTTTGTTCTGTTACTTTTTCATTTTCAGACAAAAGTGTCTTTAGCCAGAAAATTCCCAACAGCATCCTCTTAACAAATTCTTTTTAGTAATTTTAACATTAGATGCAATTACAAAGATCTAGTCCTTTTCTGACCAGGTAGTTTTAATGTCATGTATTACAACTGACAGCTTGTTCATTAGCATTACTTGTCTTCCAGCTTGTAATGTTTGGAAGTATGAATAATTGTCATTACTGTGGAAGGAGGCTTTGAGTTGTGACAACTGTTATAGCTGTATGTTGATTTTATGAGGAGTGAGTAAATGTCTGTGCAATTGAGTTAACAGCTTAATCTGCCCCCTTTTTCCCAACGTGACTCACTAGAGCATTTCTGTATGCACTGCTGCCACCTCTCTCCCCAGTTGTTGCTTGATTGACATTAGTCTGTTTGAGCTCTCCATACATGTGTTACCCTCTCTGTACCATACAACTTTGTCACAATGCTGATGCCACTGGCTTTCAGATTCTCATGTGAGATTCCTCTGCAAGAGGATCTGACTCACAGACCCCTCCTGAGATCCATTTAACACACTGAATTAAATTCAAGTAGCTCTTGATGCTTGTTAGCATCTTCTGTCTGACTGACTGGGATCTTACTCCTTAGTCTTCAGACTGTTTATAATATTAGATGTGTACGTGGTATATCACAGATTTATGCTGCTCCAGGGTCCCAATTGCTTTTTATTTTGGTGTTGGTTTTTTTTTTTGACTCTGTCTCCATGAAGAGCTGCAGAATATGTGATCTCACTTTGCAGTGTGTCCTTAGTATGCAAATGTTTCTCCGCTTGGTTTCTTAGCAATTCATCCTTTTGTAATAATATATTGTGTTCTCAGTTTTGCATACAAGCAATGCATTCCAGTGTCATTGACTGAGCTGGGAAGAGAACGAAGGTCTGTGTCCAGCTTGGCTGTTGACCTGCTGGATGATCCTGAGTAAGGCTTTTTGTCTTTATGTCCTCAGCCTTGAGGAACATTAGGACCTTGTTAAAGAATATGTGGTGTTGGACCACCCAAAGTATAAATGTTTGGCTGCAATGTCTTTTGTAAACATTTGAGCACTCACATGTAGTTTTGAAATGAGGCCCTACTTAGGAGTTACTTTCTTCGTTTCACAGAAATCAGTCATGAGGCGCTGTAAACCACACCTTTGTATCTGCTAAGTCTGCCTGAATATTTGGTTGGCCATCCAGCAATGCCATTGGGGATTTTCACACCACTTCCATGAGCTCTAACCTCACTGTCCATTGACTGTTTCAAGGGCTTAGATTCCTTACATAAATTCCCCCAAATTAAGTTATATCCTATGCTTGTGTCAGTTCTTGCCTTCAAGTCAAATTATGAACCCAAAATAGTGGGCATTTGTGAAAACTTTGACCTATGTAATTAATCCAAAATGATATCAAAGCCCAGCTGGAGATGAATGAGTAGCAAACATGAAAGTTAACAGGAAGATACTCTAATAGTACAAGGAAATTCAGCAGAACTGTTTGTCCATTGGTAAAAGGCAAAGGCAAAAATAATGGATATTTTTAACTTGAGTCTTCACAAGCAAAGCCTGATCTGAGACCTATGTGCATATTGGTACAGCTTGGAAAGGAGAAGTGCAGCCAAATTCAGAAGAGCAACCAGTCAGGAGCTGCTTATATATAGAAGGTGGATGTATTCAAATCCATGGAGCTGGATGTGCCCAAGGGTCCTGAAAGAGTAGGCTGATGTGTTTGTGGGGCTGGTGTATAATGTCTGTGACAAATTATGGTAACCGGGAAGGAGGCTGTTAAATTCCTCATGACTGAAAATTACAAGTGTTATACCAGTTTTTTGGAAAGGCAAGAAAGTGGAGGACCTGGAGAATTCATGAACCCCATTCCTGTCCCTGGAAAGGGCATAGTGCACATCATCTTAGAGTCTATTGGACTAGATGACTTCCAACCAACTTTTTAATGATTTTGCTGTCTGAAAATGGAACCCTGATCTCTGATTTTCACCTCTTCATTTCAGCTAAAGCTCTGTTTTGTATCCCCAGCTGTGTTCTCCTAAATGTTTTGTACTCATCATGGGCCTCAAATTGATGTTGTTCAGAGTCAAAATTCCTGTGAACTTTCAGAAAAGTTAGGTCAGTTCTGAAGCTACACGTTGCAGCTTAGGTAGTTTGTATTTGGTCTTTACTATCCTTAGCAAATCGATGTTCAAAAGCGAATTTCTTTCTTTCTGTGAGATCATTGAGTTTGGGCTTGTCCAGTGCCTGGGAAGAGAATAAATGCAGGGAATTTAATATCTTGCAGAGGTCAGAAAAGATTGATCTCTTTTCAGTTTGTCGTGCCGTAACAATTATTTAATATGTTACAGCATTGCTGGTTTTTATCTCTTTCCCAAGTATTGTGTAGTGGCTGTATTCTAGAGGCAGACTGTAGAACTAGTGAGATCAATAGTCTGGCACATCTAATGATCATGTGATACACAACTAGAAGAACACATACTGGACTTCCAGAGTACAATGTAAGCTTATTTACTAGTACTTTAAGTATAAAAATAATAAGTTTAATTTTGCCAATTACATGTTACAGTTTCATATTGTTATATGTTTCAATGTATACTTAAATGCTAGCAGCTCTGAAATGAGGAGAGGCTTTTCAGTTGAATGAGGACATTTTTATTGCTGTTTGTACACTTTGATTAAATGGAAGATACAGAAATTTAAGTCTGATGATTATATTTTCAGGATAACATAATTAACAGTGATTTTCTCTTTTCCTAACCCAGTGAATACGTTTGAGAGATAATATTTGTGAAATGGAAATATTCTCAATGAAATTAAGACAGTATAATCATACCAAAAAGTGAATTTCACATTCCAGAACTGTTTCTGTTAACATTAAACTACTGGCCTGGCAATCTCACACTGTAGTTCCTGAGGCCTTGTCTCTTACATGCATCTTTTACTGGGGTATGGAATGTCAGGGGACGTGACAAGGTCGGGGCTCCTGTCATCTATGTCAGAGCTAACCAGTCCTGGATAAATCAGCCTGCACATGAAATGAAAGTAATTAGTACTGTAATGTAGAGATTCACTGGAAAAGTTGGTGCCAAAGCTGATTTTCATTCTTACACTTCACTCCTCCTATGCCCTTTCAAGTGCCTTCTTGGTCTTCTGCTTCAATACAGACCTCAGTACGATTTGAGCAGACGGACAGTCTAGGCTCCCACACTGGTGGCATCTGCCACTGCGTGCCAGGGCTGCCACTGCTCTGGGCCCGCAGGCCTCAGTCTGGGGCTGAATGCCATGTAGCCGTGTGGCATGGGATCGAGTCTCACTAGCAAGCCCAACTGAGGCGGCAGGACTTTGCAGCAAGGGCACGCAAAGGTGTGCAGATGGCACCGAGCAGGAGTTTGCGTCTGCTGTGGCTGCGGCCCAGAGTGGATGAAGCCGTCATGCTATAGTCCGCGTCAATGTGTAGACATGCTCGTTCTCTGAAAGCACAACTCGAACAGGATTCTTGCAGGAGTTACTGTACTAGATCTGTGCCACTTCTTGGCTGGGAATCACCCAAACTGTCCGATTCCAGAAACAAACCTGCTGCAGAAGAGGAAAGGTACTGTTTCCCTGCCTTCTGTGCAACTTCAGTGAGAGAGTGGCTTTATTTTTTGAAAATAAAAAACCCAACAAAACAAAACAAAAACCCGAGAAGCTCTGTGCTGTTATTGATCAGCTTCAGCATGATACCACTGCTGCTGGTGCTGTATTTATGTTCCCTCCTACTCCACATATTGCAATTCTATCAACAGGAGTGATCTGTGAGGATGGAGACATGGGAGAAAATACCCATAGGGTCAGCATGTCATTGTGGAGGAGAAGGAATCATTGTTGTGTTTTATCAAATCCTCAACAGCTCGGTCTGCTGGGGATAAGTGTTTTTCCCTTACTGCTCTCTGGAATCCTAGTATTCTTCATCCAGCATGATCCCATGGTGTGCAATTGAATTGAGATTCATACGGTGTGGATTGCCATCACAAAAGCATATCTGAGGAGAATTGCCTGAAAAACTTGCCATCTGAGGGGAGACATTCACAGGATAAATGCTTTCTCCAGCCTCAATTACCTTCAAAACTAAGTCAAAAGTTGCCGTATCGAATATACCAAACTCTGTTGGCTAACTACCAGCATACTGGTGATATTGTTGGCCCCGCAGGCAGGACTCTGGCCTCACCAGCCATGACCAGCTGTAAGTTGGAAAGCAATTAGGCTCTTAACTATGAGATGCAGACATTTGTGATGCTGTGCTTTTTGGTTTTTTTAACAAAGACATGATAAATGCCATTGTTCTTCAGTCAAAACTCAGGAAGGGTCTGGCTTGATTTAGTCATGCTTTTTCCAAAGAAGCCTTGGGGAAATGCTTTAAGCTACAGGTGCTCTAGGGCTGTAGATCAGTGCCCTTGGCACTGAGTTCTGCTAAAAACATCTTTTTGGGGTGGTGACAGAATTTTGGTTTTCTTTCTTGCATCATTACAGAAGTGATCAGAATTGGGACATTAAATGAAAGCGAAGTTAATTCTCACACTGTGAATTTTAAAGTAGTATATTATTTTTCACTCACTTCACTAGCACGTGTCAATTTACAGCTCTGGAAGGAGGGGCAGGAGCTGCCCAAGCATCTGTAACTAATGGCTGCTTGTGTTGGAGGTTAATGGTGAAATTGCCTTAAAATATCTGTAATTTATAATGATTATTAATGGAGAATGAGGCTCTGATTTGGGTTTGTATATGTGATTATCTGCTCAAATTCTTCATTTTGTGTACCTAGTACTCTTAATTAGCCCATGAGCATTATAAAGCTAAAATTTCTCTCTTGTTTCTTTTTATTAGTCATATTTCCACTCGCTAGTATTCATAAATCATGCGTCTGGCTTGAAAATAATACTGTTGGCAAGTTCTGTTAATTTGCCTCAAGCTTTTAAAACCTTACCTCACATTTTTAAACCTTTTTTTCCCCACAGCAATCATGACTAGAAAGTTTTAGAAATAAATAGTTATTTGACATTGAGAAAGACATGAAATATTGCAAGACTTGTGATGAATTCACAAGAGAGAGCAAGGCAGAGTATTTTGAAGACGTAGATGACTATGTACCTATTACATCCACTTTTCTAAATTATTAGTAAGTAGCTGTGTACAGAAAGTGTCACTCAGTAGTTGCTCATTTTCACATTGAAGCATCTGTCTTGCTTATAGCCTGAGGAGTCTGTTTTGGGTACAAATGAGGCTTCCACATTCAAAAGCCTGGGTGAAATCTATCATGCAATCAAGAGCAATATTTTCTCCTTATCATAACAGAAGCCATTCGTACTTAGTGCCAACACTGTTGCTTGCTCTTTTCTGATGGAAGACCAAATGCATTAAATGATCAGCAAAGTGATGTTCTTATCCTTTAACTGCTAAGTTGACTGCTCCTTGTGGACTGCAGCCCAACATGGTGTTCAAGCATTGTATCAGATGTCATTGCCACAGTGCATGCAGCCCAGTGTTTCATCTCTGCTGCTGTCAACACATGACTGCATCTGGAAAGACCTAACATGCGGCTTTAACAAAGTGTGCTTCATTTCTGTGTTAGTGCACAAATGGGATTATATGCATATAAACTTAATGAAAGTGTTGAACCTTCTGGAACTCAATCCCAGACGTCCGGGATAATGTGGGAGGAGGAATGCCTTCATACAGTGCTGTGGCTTGTAGGTCCTATGGCAATACAAATACTAATGATTAGGTAATAATTCAAATGTTCAGGAATAAGACTGAGGTTTACAGTCATTTCATGTGCTGCATAAGGACTTAGGAATTTAAGGACAACCTGCATTTTGTTTTCCAGCTGTCTGTCCCTTTACGCAGTTCAAAGTTCAAGGAGAAGTTGGAAAGCAATTCGCCTCTAACTGTGAGATGTAGTCATTTGTGATGCTGTGCTTTTTTTTTTTTTTTTTTTTAACAAAGACAGGGTAAATGCCATTATTCTTTGATCAAAACTGAGTTAAATTTGTTTTCTATTAACAGCTAAGGAAAGCAGATTTAGGCTCGTTCTCTTATTCTTTGCACTTTGCAGCGCTTAGAGTATTTATAGTTTCCAACTGTACAGTGTTTTACACTTCCTATATTTAATTTTCACTTTAAAAAAGCCCCTTGGCTTCCAGGAAAAAGAAAATTCAGTGTAAATGTCTGTAATCAGGGAGATGTGGCATTAAATGTGATACATGAAATAAATCATTCTGATATACTTGTAAGTCTTTGCTTACTGGTTTTAATATGATGTTAGGCTACACTGTCAGCAAAATGTTTGCTTTTTCATTCTGTACAGTATCTCCTGTCTCACAGTGCAGCCTGGTTCAAGCTGTAATCACTTACATGCTATTTAACAATCTGCTGACTCTGGTTACGAACACAAAAGGTGTGTGACTTAAAACTGCCAGTAAGTGTTTGACTTTCTGTCCCTCCAAATAACCATTGAAATGGTAAGCTTTTTGCCTGGGTACCAAAACAGTATAAAGCTTATAAGCATTTTAGCCACCTTCTGCAGATACCAGAAACCAAGGCACAAAAACCAGAGGGAATTTCCTAAGGCCCCACATGCCTGAATGACAACACCAGAACTGACAGTATTGTTTGTTTTAGCCAGTTCTCCTTTCATAGTTCTCTGCTTATCTTTATCTTTGTTTTACTTAGTTTTCTCTCCAGTAGCAATTTTTTTCTCCTTCAAAAATTGCTGAAGATAGTGATAGGGTCTCAAAATCTTGGATCCAACCACTTGAACACATCAGTATCAGGATATTGAATCCCTCTGAAATCCCCTTTAATGGGCTGAATCTGCCTGTTCGATGTGAACATCTCAAACTCTTTGATTGTATTTCAGTTTGCACTCAGATCAGATTGCCGGCCGTTTGAGTCTGTCTACAGTTAAAGCCGATTTGAAAGAAACATCAAGTGCACATGTCCAATTAAACTGAAGGTATCGTGCAGCATATAAATTGCAATCCATCATTCTTTTCAGCCTTCCTAAAATTCACTGACTGTATTTAATTCAAAGCAGCTATCTTTGTGGTTTAGGAATGTACCACAGTAGGGCAGAGGAGAAATGAGCACAGCTCTCTGTGGTGCTTAGCTCTAGTGATCTCAAAATGATGGGTCTCAACGAATTTGTGGTCAGCTTAACAGTAGAATAGGCAGCATATCAATTCTTTCCCCTGCTTTCCTGTTGTAACCATGTCCTGTCAGCCTGGGGCCACTTTCTTGGGCTCTGATGGACAGGTCTCTCCTACCTGCATTACGTTCTGCTACCTTTATAGATTGCACTTGTATACATCCCAGGAGCTAAAGCAAAATTGGTACCTAATTGGAAGTGTCATTTCAGCAGCTTCTTTGTGCTGCTTGCTTATGGTCATGAGTCCCAAGTGGCTTCTCAGATAAGCATTCCAAAAATAGACTTTCATGCTTTTTTTAATAAATGTTTTGTGTGAAAAGAGGATGAAGGGGAGATGATGTGAATCAAGTTATGCTAATGTGAGCAAAGTACCTGGCCTGGAGGGGAGGGCTATGAACTGCTGTGATCCATGCTCCTGATGGAGAAGACTAATTCCACCACACTTTCATATTACTTGTTTGTATGCATGTCCCAGATGTCTTTGCCTTCCTGTTTCATTTAATGTAGCTGTATCCTATTAATAACGCAAAACTGTACAGATTTCAAAAAAGATCCATCTAACCCAAATTGTTGAAGGCAGAGGCTGGCTGCGTAGTCACCTTACAGTTTACTCTGTCACATGTTAAGAGAAGGAGCTTAATTGGATCAAAAAGCTAAAAATTTTTCTCCTGGCCTGTTGCTAGCTTTTCCCTGGTGTGCAATGACTGAGTATTTAGCGTGTAGCAAACTTCTCTAAAACACAAGGATTATAGGGCTTGCCTTGAAGAGAACTGTAAGTAGAAACAACTCCCCAGTCTGTAAGTGAAAGGTTCTGGCTCTAGTGGCCTGATTCACTGTAATATTTATAAACAGTAATTTAAGCAAAAGAAAAAATGGAAGGAGGAATTTTAGCCGTCTTTAAATTTTTCACCAGCATGTTTAAGACAACAAACTGGGGCTGAGAAATATGTAAAACCCCTTCTAATTAAAGTAGTTCAATATACAAAGGCTTCCCGGTGCTGTAACTTTAAGGTACAATATGCATTTAATTATCCCCAAGGCAAAAATGACTTTCAGAGGGGTGTAATTCTCCCCATACACAGAATAATATGGTTTACTGAACTGGACCAAACTTTAACAAGGCCTGCAACAGCAGTAATTTTAGTGGCTCCGTGGAGATTACAGAGTAAACATTTTAAAATATCTCATTTATAGGAAATGCACTATTATGGTTTTGGTCAAGCCTAATTTATTGTTAACAGGATTATTGAAGTGATGTAAACTGAGGATCGTTCCTGCTGGGTAATACGCACCCTCTGCTCCCAGTAAGGTTGACCAAAATTCAGCAGCATCGTTTCACTACCTTATGCAGATGTATAATACTCTCAAGAGAATAACACTTAATTCTTTAACTCTTCCATAACTAAAATACTTTATCCCAAAATAGCCCACCTCTTGTCTGTTGTAATTTTTTTTTGCCTTAAAATTAGAACTAAACAAGATGTGAAATTTGTAAAACTGCCTAATAGAGTCATTATTTGATTTACTATTATGGCAGCTCTTTTAAAATAATTTGGATTTTTTTCAGCATTTAGCATTTAATAATCACACATCTTAAGTTTTTTCAGGAACAGGGTCTAAGTTGCTTCAGAAACTTCAGTGCAAACTTTAGGTTTATTTTTTTGTTTAACTGTCAAAATCCAGGCTTAATATTTGTTCTTTCAATTTCTGTTTGTACTGTTGAAGCATGTCTTTTTTTAGGCAAAGAATCTGAATCTGGTTAAAAGTTGGACTCCTGCTGTATATTTATGGGTTTTGTTCTTCTGTAAAATGACCTACAAAACCTTATTGACTGAAGATGTGCAGAGCCTGGAGCACATACCTTATTTTAAAGTATCTTAGTACGGTCTTAAAATGACCAGTAGATTTATTGAGGGACATCAAAATGTTCCATGTGCTGTATTTCTTATTTACTCTTTTCAATTTAATTAAGGAAGGGGGAAGAAGCAGAGGGAGACATTTCTGAAGCTACGATTCCCCAGAGCTTTGGACAGAGAGGATGTACAGCGGCTGCTGAAGTCACTAACCAATCAAAGTGTTTGAATCCTGTCTCTTCAGGGGTCCTTTATGCCTGGTTGTTCCTGAACTCTGTTAGTATTGTATTTGTTCTTGCCAGCTGAACGTGGGAGAAGTAACTTACCTAGTTAGTTACTTCTAGTAAGGTACTAGTTAGGGCTAGTAACATACCTTGCAGTACATTAATAGTAACTGTGTCCTGTCATGGCTGAAGAGGGACAGACAAGATCAGGTCAGCTGTGACTGAGTAAGAAACCTGAGTGCAAACTCAACCCTCTCTTTTGCAGAAGTTTGGGGGTGGCGACTGACCTTTTTTAAGAGGCAGTGAAGTTTTATTTTGGTGTTTCTGGTTCCTTCTGTGACCAGGAATTGAAGAACTCTGAGTTGGGTTTGGAACAGCTCTTCAAGAAATTTCCATCTCCATTTTACAAACAGGAGTACTTGAAAAGGTTTACACACTTCTTGGAAGTCTTTGTTTTAAACCTGAAGCTGTGATGTATTTTAAGCTACTGATGTTGTGGTAAATGTTTTGGAGGTCAAGCCAACTGCAGGAAGTTCTGAGCTGTGTGAAATTTTTCAAAGGTGTTTTCTCAAAATGTTTTGCAGTTTGACCACGAGTTCATCTCTGACCATCCTTTGGACATGATTAGTAAAGAACACATTACATTTGGGTAATGGTGGTTTCTTTTCTGTCTTGGCTTCCTTCTGAATGTTTGTGTAGCTATTAGGGCACTATCTGTTGCTTAAAAGGAAAAATAGTAGGAATGGAGGTTAATCAAGCTTTTTGCTACTTCTGTTTTCGTTTGCACAAGTTATTATTTTATTACTTTTCCACAGCAATAGAGTTATCTCAGGTGAAGGAATTAGAGGCCCTAGGTGTGAAAAACTTGTGCTTTTGTTTGTGGTGTGTTGGTGATGCTTTGGGATAGGGATGGCAGAAGTGCTCAGAACTGAGAAATTCTTTCTTCAGGATTTGTCATTTGAACTCATATCAGACGTTCAAACAGACAACTCCCAGAGCTCACACCTGAGAGCTAGGGCCCCCATCCATTTCTTTGCTCTTACTAACAGGTCACATGCTCAGGAGTTAAACTTTGATGTCTTGAATTCTAGTCTACTGTGATATGTACAAAGCTGCCTGGTTTTTCCCTGGTAAAAGGGAAGGAAAACAGCAATAAAACCCACTTGTGCTCATCCTGGCATTAAACAGATGATAAAATCCTGATACTAAACTGATGATTATTTGCAAATCTGTACAACAGCTTAGTAAGTACTTGCCTGTGTTTATGTTCATATTTTAAATTTGAAAAGGATTAATTTTCCAACTCACTGTCTCTTAAATCAGTTAATCATCAACTATGGAAAACTGTCGATAGCTCTTTGACTGTGCCATTGATGTTTTTTTTTATATTCTGAGCAGAAAGTTCATCACTCTTTCCTCTTGCATCAGGAGGAATGCGTGTGCCCACAAATACATACAAGCAAAAGTAAGACATGATTGTGGGTTTGGTTTTTTTTTTTTCCTTTCTAAGAAATGTTCAGAATTACATGGTGTGTCAAAATATCAAGGGAGAAAAAAAGCATATGACACCTTTTGTTCCCAAGTACTCTGGATACAAATATATAAATAATGTACACAATTAACTACAGTCTCCCTGGGTTTGCATCGATGTACCTGAGTTCTGCATGTCTCAGTGTATTTTGAGATGAGTTCCCTTGTTTTATACAGTGGTTATTAGAACCTCAATGTGGCTGGTAATGCTACTGGTCTGATGAAAATGGGTAAGCATGAACCCTGAGAACACAGCAAATGAACTGGTCAGACAAAAAATGAGTCTCCAGTTTTTCATTTCATTTCTGCAGTGACATTTAATTTGAAGCATGTCTTAACACATTTCATTCTCTGATTACCTATACCAGGTATTTACCCCTCTCTGAATTTGCCTTTTCTTTAATTAACTGCAGATATATCTGAAGTTCGTTCTTTTGAATGCTCCTTAGCCTGTTCTGAAGGAATGCAAAAGCATCTTGTATGCTGATTTTAGGCTGTTGCTGCCAGCAGGCCTCTAGGTACAATTCCATGTGCAGGCCATTGCAGTTGATGCTCTCCTAAATTGAGGGGCTTCTGTAGCCAAATGCTCAACCTTTGAACCAAGTGCTGTCTCTTCAAACCTCTCAAAGAATGGGTGTAATCCACAGCATACCATTGATGGTTTGGGCATTTCTGGTTCAAGCACTTCTTCAAAAGAAAGCAATAGGGAGTATCTAATGCACACAGAAATAGCCTGCGAGCAGGGTTTCTGAACATGGCTGTCCTTTAAGAAGTAAAGTAGCACTCTGCCAGGGAATGAAAGAAGACTGTGAACCTGACTGCTCTTTGTCCAGTGCCTGGAGTCAGTACATCGCTCAGCTCTGCTGCCTCCTCTGCCAGGCAGGGTCCTGCCCTTACCACTGCAAGCTTCAGCGGGGTTTCCCACAGCTGTAGCTCGTGAAAATGAGGGCAGATACATGACTGTTTTGCCTTCTAAGGACTCACAGTCCTCCTTAGCTGAGACTAGCCTGCCTTTGTGAGTTACATCATGGTTAAGCCATATCCAACTGATGGGTCAGTTCTGTTTGGCAGGAGTCAGACTTTCGTTTACAAGATCTGAAGGTAACCCCTGCCTCGTACTGCTAAATACCTTAATGAACAGGAGAACATAAAATCCTCTTAAACTTTGTCCACTGAAAGAAAGGGATCACTGTGAAGGTTTCATCTTGGTGCATGGGTTTTGGAGAGAGACACAAACATATTCTACAGAGCTAAAAGTTCTAGTTTTTATTAGAGCTGCTCAGAAACTTTTGTACTCCAAGTTTCTGTGAAATACTGGATTTTGACAGAAAAAGAAAAGAGTTTGTGGCAGCTTTCAAAAAATCTGCATACTATTTTTTGACTAGCTGTAGTTTGTATTTAGACTAATACAGTGCATCTTTATTAACTTTGGGCCACTTTTTGTAGCCCAAAGCATTTGGGGACATTGAGTGATAAAATTTGGAAAAGCATAGCTAGCAGAGAAAGGACTGTATTTCAAATGTTGTTTGGGTGTAGGGAAGTATTGAGATGTGGCCGTATGAGACCTGTTCCAAGTGGCAAGCTCTGCAGTACAGGATGGCTTTTGTACCAGCAGTGATGGAGATGGGAGACATGGTAAATAAATATTTTGTTCGAGTTTGTATTTGAGTGAAGCAAGAGGTATAACATACAGAACTGCAAGAAAACATGTCTGCGAGGTAGACTGGGAGCATATAGAAATGGGTTTTAAAGAATGAGGAGAAATGCCATCATTCTCAAGGTTAGATGTGCTCCCTGCCCTTCTCCCCAGTCTGTAGCAATGTGATTAAGCTCCAAACTCCAGAATTACATTCCAATTAACAAAATTTCCCTCTGTGATTTCAGTTCAGCCCCCTTACCCAAGAGGAGGTGAAGTGATCCACGTAGAGTTGGTCCTTAAGGGATTTCTTGGGAGAAACGTGCAATACAAATTTTCAACCACCTTCTTCACCCCTGTGGTTTAGTGCCCTATTTAGAATAGGGTGGACCTTCTGGAGTGAATTCTGGTTGATTTGCTTTCAGGAGGAGGGAACCACACTTAAATCTTACTTGGTTTATGTGGCCATGCGCAAGACAGGAAATTTTGGTTATTTCAGTAACCTCTTTCTGGTAAATTTATCCCATCTATTGTATTCTGATGGTCTATAGTCAAGGAACAGGATTGTTACTTTTTTTGCAAATGTGCATCTTGAAAGGGATTGATATTTTAAATTGAGTATGGTGATCCTTTAATAACACAAGATGGATTTTGCTGGTGGGAGACTTGCTTCACTCTGGTGAGCTTAGCTTGGGCAGCCTGGCAGAACATGAAGGCAATAACCTAGTGAATCGGGAAGTTCTTTGTCTTTTATAAGTGGAGAAAAGTTTACTTTCAGAGGTTTGATGTAAAAGAGATCATTTTCCTCCTGGTAATTGTCTGGTTGCAGACTTTTTAAGCTGTCAAGTGAGAAATTTAAAACTTAAACTGGAAAACGTGATTTATTTGTTTGTTTGTTTGTTTTACCTAACTCTAAAAAGATATTTCCAAGACAGATGACAAGCTTCCTGCATTGATTCCATTCTTTGCCTTTGTACTGCTTTTTTATTTGGTTGTGCCATCTGAAAAGGGTTTTTTCAGGGGATGGGTATTTTGGTTTGCTTTTGCGTTTGCATGTATTTAATTAGATAGCAACACTAGAGGCTCTAATCTTCATCTATTAAAATGTATTCAGGCCTTTCCATATTAAAATCCTTAAATCTAAGTCAGCTTTTTACTTCTGGGTCTGCCTTGGCACAGCAAAAGCAGAACAGGGACATTTCTCTGGTTTTCAGTCATCCAAAAGGTAAAAACTGCTTTAATTCAGTTTCAATCTGAGATGGCAACATGCATGAGGCATCCTGCATTTTGACCAAAACCACCATGAGATCTCATGACCTATCCCCCCTTTATTGTGGTCTTACTTTGCAAACCTTGTAATTAAAAATGAGATTAAAATCTGTATTTTCCTCTGAACAGTAGTCTCTGACATTATTGTTTATGTTCTTTCCCGCTTACTATAGTCTTAAGTTATATATGCACGTTCAAAGAATATTACTGAAGGATAAAATCAAGCATTTAAAATTTATGAAATGCCAGAATGTTTTCCTGTCCAATCTTAATTCTACCTCTTGTAATTATATTCATTATGGTACAGTCTTTAATTATATGAATCATAGTATTTTTAGTACAAGTTACATACTTGATTCAGCACAGAGGATAGATGATGCTCACATAATGAGTAGCTATGCAATATTTTTTTGCTCTCATTGTTCAGTTAATGCTTCTGTGGTTTATTTACTGAAATGATTCAAGCCTTGCTGAGAAGACAAAGTTGTTCATTTGCTTAGGGGTTTTATTCTTATCACACTCATGACTAGAATTTTGAATACTTCAGATACTGATTTGTTTCTACACCAGCTCCGTCAGGTGGGGAGATTATCTTTATTACGGGGTCATAAATCTGGTCATAAAACCCGTGCATGTTGCCATTTTCCACTGGGTTGCTGAGAAAAAGGGGTCTTCAAAAGTATTCACTGATTTTTAAGAGCCCAATTTGAGACATGTATGAGCAGATTTTTATTATGTGACACTGAATATTCAAAGAGTATCTCCCATGTATTTCACTGAGACAGTGAAAAACTGGCAGAAAGGCAATCTTTCTGCACAGTTTCAAGCTTCCTGCCTTTTCAAAAAACCTGCCTCCAAAAAAACCCAAACAACAAACCAGAGAAAATAGATAACCTGGGAATTTATTTTTTCTTGTGCTTGTCTGAGGTAACTACTTATCATGGAAAAACTCAGATTGGATGGGAATCTACCCCCAAGATTCCCCAAAATTGAAATTCACATTTATGAGAGATGTTGGAAAATATTAATAAGTCATTATAATATCTCTACTCATAGTTATTGTAAACTTTTTTTAATAGCTGCTGGTGAATACAGGCATTACAGAAGTGCAGTGTATCATTCTTTTCCTCTGCTCTTATCCAATGACTTTGTCATTCCACAGCTTCATTTTACTGTGTCTTTTTTGTATGGGGAGAAGGGGGATTTCTCCTTCAGAAAACATTCTGCTGGAATCTAAATTTCCCAGCTGAACAGTAGGTTCATAGGAAAAGCTCTCACTTAAACAGAACAGCATTTCTTGAAAAGGAATTAATTCTTAAAAAGATCTTGGCTGGCTGTATTGTAGAATTCATTTGAACAACAGCTCAGTAGGACAGGGCTTGAGGAACCACCACTGACACCTCTTATGCCTCTATCTTTTTCCTTTTATATTTTAATTGACTGATTGAGATTGCATCCATGAGCTGTTCCATTATAATTTTGGCACTGTAACTCATGTTTTGATTTTTGAAAATGGTTACTTACCTTTTCCTTCACTGGAAAATTCAAATTGACTGCTGGTGTGGTGAGTACTTAATTCTTCGTCCTTATTAGCATGAAAAATGCACTGGCCTGATTGTGATCATTCTGCTTTAAACAAAAGTATCAATGTCAGTAAATGTCTTGAAAGAAAGGATATTCAGAACTACATGAGATTTTTCTCTGAGGTGATAGCAGTTTTCCCTAGAGCTGTGTGGAAGGAGTTTCTGTTTGTGGTACAGGCTAACCGCTACCATTTCTGCATAGGCAAAGTACCCACCTAAGCTGCTTGGAATCCCTCCTGGCGTAAACCAGAGTTTTTCTTAAAAAACAGAATGAGGTTTGTCTTGTACTTATCTTAGCTTTCTCACTTAAATGAGGGGGGGGAATAAATCTCTTGTTAAATGACAGGGAGAGCAAATCATGTTAATCATTTTAATTCTATTTACATAGTGTTATTTTTCAACTTAGGTGTGCTACATTTTTAAGTACAGCCAATCTGTCACTGCTCTGTATGTTGTTTAACAGGTCTAAACCCAGACTGAATTAGTTAAGTTCATTTGTCCTTTTTTTTATGAGAGCATGATTGAAAGCAGAATATGCCATGTTTAATGCATGGTTAGGCCAAACTAGAAGCCTTATTTTAATGTCATAAGATTTCAACAGTGGAAACAGAAGACATGTTAAACTTGAGGCTAGATTTAGATTAGATTAGATTAAATCTCTCCCTATACA
Source organism: Haliaeetus albicilla (assembly GCF_947461875.1). Lineage (NCBI taxonomy): Eukaryota > Metazoa > Chordata > Aves > Accipitriformes > Accipitridae > Haliaeetus > Haliaeetus albicilla. The sequence goes on along the minus strand of NC_091495.1, from coordinate 5,381,676 downwards.
TTTGGGGCTGCAAAATTGAGTAATTTTGGAGGTGTCTGTAATTCTTCTTCTGTCAGGACAGGTTTTTTTCATTCTGTGCTGCTACCATCCACTCGTACCCTTCCAAACAGGACTTGCCAACGTTTTAGCAACGTTTTAGATCCCAAGCCACGGTTTGTCTAAGGACTGCCAGTGAAATTTGCATGTCCTTTCTACCTCAGGTGTGCATACTTGCTGACCCTATATTACTATGAGCTAATTCATACTATTGTAAGTTATGCCTTACCCACATTCCTTCATCTAGAATTTTTCTAGACTGACTAACAAAGAAACAGTTTTTAAAAGTTTGAAACAGATCTGCATTAACAAATCCTGCCTCAGTTTTAAAAATGAGTGATAATTCTGACCACCCAAATGTTGATATAAATGTTATCCTGTGGCCTGTACGTCCTGATCTTTTCAGAACTCTTGGTGGGGGTGGACAACTCTCAGGAGCTTTCCAGAATTCTGGCTCTCTCTGCAAGATCAAATGATTTCTATCAGTAGTAAAAGGCCAATATCAGAGACAGTGCAGTCCACCTCAGTGGAGTGCCTCAGTGTAAATAACTGGGTATAAATTTATCACGTACGTGCAAAGGAGCAGGAATTTCTGAAGGTGTAACCTGTGGCAGAGGACAGACTACTTTGACATATAACTATAGCAATCCCCTATCCTATATTCCTTGTTGTATTCTTCTGCTTTTTGTTGTACTTCTGTTACCACGTGGTAACGTTTGCTTAGTTGGCAACTTAATGATGATACCAAAGAATCCCAGGGTGTTAAGGTGTAACACTCCATGTTGGAGAGTCTACCAATTTAGATTTTGCTAGTACATTCAAGGAGAAGGTCAGGTGGTGGTGTAAATCGCACTGGTTTAGACACCCTCTGGACTTTCTTTGTGTTTAGATCTGTTTCTGAATTTCCCTGTGCTGCCCATGGAAACTGTTCTTCCTTATTACTGAAGTTTGTTATGCAAAAGGAGCTTAACTTTAATGATATCCTAAGAGGGACCCATCCATGCCTTCTGTCAGCTGGTTTCTCCTAGACAACATGACACTGTGGTCAAAGCAGCTGAGACACTTCACTTCTGTTTAGGCTAGATGCAGAATCATTTTCTCAGGAGTTTAAAAGTTCACAAGGAGAATGAAATGAGATCATTTTCCCTCTATACTTCACAAAATCCTACAAAGTAGGATAGACCTATTTGCTCTTCTTGCATCATTATGTACAGAGAAAGGTTGGGCTTTCATTGCAGATTTGCTCAAGGCACATTATGTGAACTCCAGAAGAATGTATGCTTGAAATTGTCCAGCATGATTTTCAGGAGAGAACAGCAAGAGCAACAAGAAAGTAATACAGACTTGAGCGAATGCTGAAATGAGTGTCGTTCTGTGTTTAAAAGCCCTGAAGCGGATTGAAGTCATCAGCCTCTGCTTCGCAGCCCCCATTCATAGTGCCTCCTCGTTTTACCTGCATCTGCACAGTGATCCCTGGTACCTGAGGAAAGGACATTAGAAGAGAATGGAGAACTCTGGCAAAATATGTGAAGTATGCTTTTGGGCTGATCCTCTTCAGAGCTACAGAGCTGTAAGTGGATCCAAAAAGAGAGGAAAGCGAGCATTTGGCATCATCTCTGTACCATGCAAATTCAGAGACGCTACAGGGACAAGCAGTGTGAAGACAAGCTGAGGCTCTCCTGAGAGCTGCTCTTCCTTCCCAGAGCCTCCCTGGGCTTGCCTACAGCTCGTGTTGCTGTGCGAGCCTCCCCTCCACCGACCGGTTTGGCAGCAGGCCCTTCTTGTCACTGCTGTGCTGGCAGGAACTCCTTCCTGATCTCTTCAGCCTCCTCTGCCTTCATTACATGTCACCTCAACAGCACCCAGGGATCGTGGTGGGCATTGAATTAGCTCAGTGTTTTAAAGGTGGTGAGTGCAGAAAACGTTGCTTATGTTCACTACTTTTAAAGGGAATTTCAGTTTCCCGCCCTTCCCTCCTGACACTTTCTAAAGGGAGGGATAGGATTGTATTTCTGAGGTAAGATAAAAGCAAAACCAAACCTTTATTTCTTTATCTTTTGGTCTGGAGAAACCTCCTTATCATAGTTGCCACAGCTGCAGCTTCTTCAGCCTTCAGATGAATGGCAAGACAGCTTTTGCAAAGTGTTTTTTTCCTAAACCTTGTTTCTCAGGAGTTGAAAATAAACCTTGTGTCTTCCTGACTTAATATTCCCTCAGGGCTGCTTGTACAGCAAGGTTATAGCTTTTGTGGAGTCATAACCTACCACCTAACAAGCCTTCCAGCACAAGGGAAGGCCTGATCTTCTTGTAATGAAAGACAGGCAGGAGAGAAGACGGAAACAAAACCAAACCCCTGAATAAAAACCTTCTGTAGTTTCTGTGTTCCTCACAGAGAGATGAGTCAGTGACCAAACTTTTCTTTTGCTTTCAACTTTTTGGCTGTTGTAAAAAAAGCATGACAAAGGCAATGTCATAATTATCTTTAAAAAAAAAAATTAAAAAGTTGGAAGACAATTTTATTGCCCAATCCTGCCGAAGTGCTGATCCACTTCTCTGCTTCCTTACACCATCAACGCTGGGGAAAGAGAAGAGGAGGAAGAGGGGGAAAATGCTGAAGAGGAGAAAGACAGAAATAAAAGAACTGCTTCTGACAACCAGTAGCATTTTCATAAGTTAGGATCTGTGTGGTTTGATGGGGCAAAACTTAACCTGTATTTTAGAGAAGGTCTCACAGCCAATGCCAGTGTGTGTTGGAACTACAGCTGTGATTTCTCCTGGCAGCAGCATCAGTGTGAATAATCAATATTGAACGCTTGCTGAACCAGGGACTGGTGACTTGTAGGTGAATATCCCAATCAACAGAGCCTTTCTCATCCTCTTGCTTGCTTTCTTCTTGCACATAATTGGTACATTGTATAAAATGAAGCAGGTACCACAGAGGGGTGTGTTTTGCAATGCCCTTATGCTCGTGATTGAGGTGGGATTTTGATTTGACCTTCCAAACTGAAAAAGGGGTTTTCTATTAAAGTCCTCTTCTTTTTAGCCAGATTGTCCTTAGCATTAACGAGCAGAGTGTTTCAGAGTTTTGGGCAAGAAAATTTTTTGAGAAAAGCTATCAGCACCTTTGAGACCTCAGGCAGCCTCAGTGTAGTTGCATGGAACAGACTCATTGTGGACCACAAATGAGAGTAGCTTTATTCTATGTCTGTGTTGAAAGGGACACGGACAAAATAGTTCCCACCTTCCCCTGCCTCAGTAAGAGCACTAATTCATGTTCAAAGTCACTCAAAAATTGGAGTGATGAATTACAGCCATCTGTAATTATTGTTAATTTTTCTTTTCTTCTTACTTCCTGGTTTCTCTAAGACTGAGCTGTTAAGTTCCCAAACAGTAAGTAGAAATACATCTGTTAACGTTATTAATCTAAGGATTTACTTGCAAACTAAGATCTTTTCTTCTAGGGTAAACTCCCTTAGGTATTTAATTTGTACAGCACATTTTTTCCAGCCTTTCCTTGGTAGAACAGAATACCAATTGAGTATTTGGCTTTATGGCTTCTGGCAGACTTGGGAAAAGATGGTAAAGATTCAGTCCCATCCTCTTGCTCCCAAAATCTAAAAATCCAATAACAACCAATTTTATTTTGCTTTGTTATGTTCTTGCTGTACTGTGGGAGATTTTGCCATTAAAACCACAGCACATCTTCTACATTGAATTTCTCAGTATTTTCTTTTTCCTGTTGTAAAATGAAACTAGAGGTAACAGTACCTGTTTACTAGAGGGAAAACTGTTTCCCTGGAGGGAAAAATGATTTTTTTTTTTAAAGAATTCTTCAACATATGCCGTTTATGCTGAGGGAAGGAAAGATGTAAAAATTTCATGAAGTAATCGAAACTTGAAAAGAGCAGAGAAGCGTTGTCCAGTCGATGGCTTCAAGAGCTGTGTTTGCCAGCACATTCATTCACTAACCAAGTTTGACACTGACAGCATCAAATTTCTGGTTTTAGGACACTGCCCTGAGGATTTAAGCAAGGCGTAAGTGGTACAGAAAGACATGTTCTAATGCTTTGTAAAATGACAAAATTTGCTTTCATTCTGTCAAATTATAGTACTGTGGGCATTAACTAACTGTTGTGGTGCTGGAGTAGATCCATGTGGATCAGAAACCTGGATTATGGTCATGCCCTTTACTGAAACTTTATATGTCTCCCAGAGCTGTGGTTTGCAACATGATACACCAATTACCACCAAAGAGATGGTAATCAGTGCTGATTAACAACAGAAGGCTTTTTGAACACAGAATTGTACAGAGGGAAACATGCCCAACAGGTGCCCTCTCTGATATTTAATTATAAGAGAATCTGATGGAGGGAGGTGTTTACAGGACTGGCTCTGGATTGCCTACGAGGGGGTTTCTCACAGAAAAGGTTTTAAAGAAAGCGCACTAGTGTCAGACAAAGGTTAGGACACTAGCTCAGTTAGAGCTAATTAATGTCCTGTGAGTGCTTTGCTTTTTCAGCCAGGCTGCGTAACATCACACGTGGTACTTCACTGCACAAGAACTTTTTGCTGTGGGCTGGAAAAGTCTGATTCTTAAGTGCCTTAAATCAAAGAGCTCCAAGATACTGCTACTGTAAGTCATACTTTGCAAATGATCTTTGAGGGATTTAGAAGGTGTCAAGGCTATGACTAATGTTGGTTTTCTGGTGTGCGGGTGGACGCTTAAGTGCCATATAGATGTATGAGGTACTGCAGTTAATGGATTGATGTGGTTGAGCATGGGTGTTTTGGTGAAGTTCGGGATCAGGTGGTGTGCTGTTCCCTGATGAACTAGGTTAGAGTAACTGGAAGTTAAATGAAATATTGAAATACTGTATTCTTTATGTGAAGAAAAGGGAAGGATTTTGAATACTTGATCATTTGTTGCAGAGGTCAAAAATTATTTTTGTCTAAAGGCTCTTCAGATTGTTCTGAAATGAACTTGGCATAACTCTTAATGAACCCAGGTGGGATTTTCAAAAGTATGAACATTTGTCCAACTCTTATCCCAGTGAAGCAGGTGTGTTCATCCCTGACTTCCTCTGGGGTAAAGTTCAACCACATCTCAGTGCCTGTCTTGGAGAAGGCTACGCTTAGTGCCCAGACCACAGCAATGCCCCTTACACCTGACATTACTTGGCACTTTTGTTTGCAGTGCGAGTGGTTAGGTCAAGGAATAAAGAGATGCTGGATACCAGCCTTGCTTTCTGCTTCCTATCAAAAGCTGCTGTTAAGGTCATAGCCGGGTCAGGCTGGTGGGCAATTAGCAAATACTTGTAGTGCTGCCTTTAGTCCATAACTGCTCTGAAGATAACAGCCAGGCTTGTCAGTCCAACACAACCAAGGTGAAGTAGGCTGAGAATATTGTACCAGAGTTTGTACATAAAGCTTTCTCAAAGTGAAACTTTGTGAATTATTTTCTCCTTTCAAGTAAAAGCTGAGGTAATAGGAGCATCAGTTTGAATAGATTTTCAAACTGAAACAGGGTGGCTGATGAAAACATGAGAAGTAGCAATGCCAATACATGCTTTCTGATAGTACTGGTTTGTGAGAGAAAGGAGACCCAGAGCCTTTTCTCAGCTCCTCCAAATAGTGCAAGTACTTTGGGGCAGGTGTATCCTCACTGTGTCTCTTAACATGTTTTCCACACAGAGGTGCTTCAGGCTTGGTTAAAGCATCAAGGTATTACCATGCTCTTAATGGAAATGAATTCTTCCCACGCTCTTTTCCTGTCTCTTTATTTTGAAGACCATTTAAGATGTCTTTTGAGGCAGTTGTAAAATCAGTATCTTTTGCTTGTTGCATGTATTTGACTGGACCCAGACAATACACTTCCTTCATCTTCCAAATGATATTTTGTTAAATACACATTTAATATTTTTCAATTTTTTTTTCTGCCAGTTTTTGCAAGCTTTAACAATCTAAACCTCATTGCTGTTATTCCCCGAGTTATCAGCCCAGAAGGGTATGGGACAAACACTTAGACTTGAATTACTGAAATATTTGTGTGTCTATGCAGTGGTCTCAAGACCTGTACATTTTTATGTACAAGGCAAAAAATAAAGCACCTTAAAACAAAGTTTAAGTTATAAGCATTTCAAGATTTTGGTCAATTAAATCATCACTTAAAAATGTAATGAGTATTTAATTTTCACTAGAGAAATATAGGAGGATCTGTGATCCAAAGGTAATTGCTTTGAACTCAAACTGCATTTTGCAGTTTGTTTCATTTGTCACCAGATTTGTTCTAGTTTACTGGCTACCTTTGCTGAACCTATTCTGTTAAAGGTAGAAGTGCACTCGTTTTGACATAGATATAATTTGTTTTTTCTAATACTCCTTTAAGCAAACAGAATGAGAATTACCATTTAGAAATCTGATTAACAGTGGGGAAACTCTGAAGCATCTTGAACAACAAGGAACATGCGAGGAGTTACTATGCATCTTGCCTGAGAGACAGGATGGACCAGGGACAACTTAGGGAGTGATGCTTTTAGCAGCTGCACCTACCTCAGAGCTGTCTTGAGTAGCTTGTGGTGCCAGTAGGCTAATACCTCCTGCTGAGCCCATGCTCAGCACAGGGTGGTTCACCCCTCCGGACGCCTGCTCGCGTATAAAGTCCAACAGCCTGTTGTTTTGACTGCATGCGGTTGGGTACACAAAGGTGAAAGATTGCCCACCAGAGAGTGTGGAAGGTGGAACTTTTTTCCTAACCCAGCAGTACGCTCATACCCAGTGCCCGTTTGGTATGAGCCTTTGTAACTGGATGAAAAGCACCAAACAAATGCCATGAACGGGTATTCGGCAAGCTAGCAAATGATACTGAAGCTTTCCACATCATTTTTTTTGTTAAAGGAATAGTCAGTGATGTGAAGCCTGAATTTATGCTCAGGAAATTGCTTTTCATCTTACAGCATGGTTTCTTGAGCAGAGGTGGGCTCAAACAATATGTTGAAAATTATCTTTTCACAGAATTTTGATCAAAGTACAAATGTCCTTGCCTCAGGAAGCAGTTTGTTTTCCCCTGAGAAGCCATGCCGGCAAAATCAAAAGGCACAAAGTCTGCTTGCTGGCCAAAATTCATCCATGAATAAATTGCATCGCAAAGTTACCAACAACATAACATTTTCAAAGACTATGTCATGCCGTTGCTGTAAGAGAAATGATTTGTAAAACTCAGCATTGTATGGGGACTCTTGCCATAACAATATTATTAGAAACTATTATTGTTTATAATGCAATAGAGTATGGACATCTAATAATATTTGTTCTGATTTAGCGGAATCCAGACCTGAACCAAGTTTTGCCAGTTTTGTTGTTTGCCTGTTTTGGAAGTTTCATGTACGTTTTTCTGTGAAATTACGTTAAGGCCTTTTGTAAGAACATACCTATATTTAGTCATCTGTTGTTTAGAATAGCAAAAAAAATTGTAATGACTAGCACACGTTTGAATCCTGAAGGATCCAAAGGAACTATCCAAATAATCCTAAATGCCCACTGATGTCTCATTTTACTTACTTTAATTTTGCTTGTTTGCTACAAAGCTGAGATTCAAGGCTTCTTTTTTGCTCTTTAATACAAATTTTTGGAACCCAGAAATCCTCACATGCCAGGAGCCTCCGAATAGGTGTAAGTCATTGTTTGTGACACATAGTTTTTCTTTTCTCTTAGAATTTCCCTTTTACTGAAAATACCTGTTTCTCATTCTGGTATGGAGTGACACAGTTCTAAGTAGAGAAGCTCTGGTGAAAGATGGTTCTGACTGTTTACTAGTTCTTTGTTTGTATCCCAGCATTATTTTCATGTGTTTTCACATGTTTTGGAAGATGGGAATTTCTTCTCCCATCCAGACTCTCTCTGTAAAGGGACATCTGTGCTGCCAGAAGAGTTTCAGGTCAATTTTCCTTTGTCATCCTGTGAAAAGAAGGATGCATCTGCAGCTGAGACTTTTAATGTGTTTGGTTGAAAGAGTAAATCCTGTTGGTAATGGTGACTTCATCTCTAATTTCACACAGACTGTAAGGTTGAGTAATACTGTTGAAGTCCTTTCCCCAGTAATTGGCCAGTGGAATCCCTAGTGGGTTAGTAGTGGGCTTGTTTTAAAGGAAAACTTTTCAGATGTGTGTTAAGTTTGGCTGCTGGCAATTTTTGCTCAGTGTTTCAAGTTGTAGTGTCTAGCACAGGCTGGACCCAGCTGCTGTGCATTGTCAGCTTGCACACACTTTCTTAGCAGGCTTAGCTGAAAGAGCATCTAAAAGTGCTGGTTTGGCCACCTGTTGCTTTCATACATTATTCCCACAGAAACCCACCTCTGCGGAATATAAATGATTCAGCTCTATCTCTATGCAAGTGAAGAGAGATAAAGGAAATGTGCATAAGAAAAACAACTTAGGAGAAAACTCTGTTAGAGCACTCCAAAGGCCCCATCAAGAAATGTCCTTTGGATCAGGGTTAAGGGTAGGTAAATATTCACATAAGAAAGAAGAATTTAGATAGGAATCTGAACCTTTATGGGAAACTTGCACCAATACATGCCGAGTTTGGCATTACCCCACTTGTGGTGGTTGGTACAATAGCGCATAGCTGGTGGTAATCCTAGATCTGGTCAGAAGCAGAGCCGTGCCCATTTTCATTATTCCTCAGGCGCAACTCTAAAGACTGCAGGCACTTAGTATGCTTCTGGCGTTTTTTAGCTGTTTTTAATGCATTAAGTGGAACTAGCCTCTTTGAAGACTAAGTGTTACATTTATTCAGATATGCCTTCCTGCAATGCCAGTATGTTTCAACCATAAACTACAGGAATAAATTTTAGTGGCAAGAAAAGGATTTAGTCTTCACAGTCTGCACAGACTCCCAGCATGATTTTCAAGAGAATCTCGCCCTGAAATGGGGAAGGAATAGCTAGGGTAAGAATAGGAATCTTCATCTTTTGTACTTCATCAGACATCACATAAATATGAATACAGTGTCCTTGTCTATTGCAGTTAGGTCTGTGTGTGTCACTTGTTCCTATGTCTAGAAATTTTCCTTCTCTGTGTGCCTAACCTGACTTTTTTTACTGTCACCTCAGCTGCCCTGGTCCTGTACCTACCTTTCTGTTGATACCTTGACTTCATTGCTGGTGCATAATCCACATATTGTTATTACCTTTTCTTCAGGATAAAATTTAGAAATGAGGGGTTATTGAACTCAAGTGAATTTCATAGTTCTTTTGCATAAAAATAGGTTTGGTGTGGTTTTGGGTTTTTTTTTTTTCCATATTTAGCAGGTGTTTTTCAGTAGAATTTAGAGACACAGCTGAAACAGGAAACAGTAGTCCAACATCCAACTCCAGTTTGTCCTCAGAGGGTGAAAACCTGTATCAGGGTTGGTAATCTAGAGACTTGACATTTTTTAAAAAAAAAAAAAAAGAGAAAAAGAAATAAAAAAGGAGGGGAGGGGAGAAGGCTTTGACCCTGCTGAACTCTTTGAATCTGAAAAGCTGCTAGAAGCAAACAGCTTTTGATCACCATCAGCTTTTGGCTGAGTTGAAACATATGACTTAAAGTTAGGAACATAAGACTGGGAACAATCACTAGGATTACAAGAGCTGGGGCATTAGTTTGTGCCTTTCTAGTCTCTCCACTGTAATGGAATTTTTTTTTCCTCTCTTCAAATGAACTGAAGTTTACTAGTCTCACCCATTTCTACACAGATTGCTTATTTCAGGAGGTTATGTCCTGTCTTTAATCTGCTGTCTTCACCTCGTCCCCATTCTTTTTTCTTTTCCTTTCTCGTGGGTCCCCATCTCCGTCCCCTCATTTCCTAGAAAATGATGATGTTGAAATTCACTATTAAAACTCCTGTTGGTATAGTATTTTTTTCCTCAGGCATTTTTAGATAGGATTTCTGATTCATACCTTTAAGTTTCAGTTACATGCTCTTTCTGATATTAACAGATATTTCTGTGAAGGCTCTAAGTACAGGATTATTCATAAAGAGTATCTCAGGAAAAGAACAACAACTGAGGTCTCTCTGGACTGTAATTTGTGCAGCTCGGTGTTCCACCCTAGAAAGATCACTCTACTTTTTTTCAGTAGCTTTCTTCCTGAAGTGTTTCATGGATTGCCTGGTGGCCTTTAGAGAATGCTAAATAGCGCACAGTGTTTCTTTGCTCTTGACTCATGGCTGTACCCTGACATCCTAAGGGCTGAAGGAAAGGGAAGACAATACAAGGCTAAGGCAGAAGTTTAAATAGAGAAATAGTCAGTCCATGCTGGCCTTCAAATATTTAAATACACTGTTTTTCTTGCACTAGGCTATTGTTTTCATCCAGAAGTGTTCAAAGAACACCTGTTTTCCCATCTCATGTGGTCCACAAACTACAGCCACAGTGACAACCACTGTGGTCACAGTCTTGGCTGCTGTCGTGGTTTAAGCCCAGCCAGCAAGTAAGCACCATGTAGCCACTCACTCACTCCCCCTGCTACCCAGTGGGATGAGGAGGAGAATCAGGAAAAAAAGTAAAACTCCTGTGTGGAGATAAGAATGATTTAATGACTAAAGCAAAATAAAATGTAATACTAACAGTAATAATAAAAATATAATAATAATAATGATGATGAAAAGGAATATAATAAAATAACTTAAAAAAAAGAAATGAAGAAAAAAAAAGTAATGCACAGTGCCGTTGCTCACCACCCACTGACCGATGCCCAAGCAGCAATCCACCCCTCCCAGCCAACTCCCCCCAGTTTATATACTGTGCATGACGTTCTATGGTATGGAATATCCCTTTGCCTAGTTCGAGTCAGCTGTCCTGGCCATGCTCCCTCCCAGCTTCTTATGCACCTGGCAGAGCGTGGGAAGCTGAAAAATCCTTAACTTAGGATAAGCACTCCTTAGCAACAACTAAAACATCGGCGTGTTATCAACATTATTCTCACACTAAATGCAAAACACGCTGTACCAGCTACTAAGAAGAAAATTAACTCTATCCCAGCCGAAACCAGGACAGTTGCCTCTGGGGCATCGTGTCTGAGGGAGGTAGTGCTGTTGCATGTATTTTGGCCATCTTGCTTGTATGCATGTGCTAGTCTGTACTCTGCCTGATTCATTGTTTGCCAGTGCTATGGTTCTCCAACTCCCCCTCCATCTTTCTCTCTGGCTCCTGCCCTTTGACTCACTTGCCAACAGATGAACTTTCTGGCGTGGATATGATCTGTCCATGTTCTCCAGTGCCCTGTTTACAAAGATGTGTATATATTTTTGAATGTTGCCCTTTGCTAACACAAAGTAACAAGAAGAAATAACCTTTTCTCCTTTCTTCCTTCCCCCTCTGTTCATAGGGAATAGTGACTGGAGAAAAAAAGTACAAGGTAAACCAAGCACAGAGCAGAATGTCTAATAGAGTCTGAAGGGTTTCCCTCCGGGGAGCAGGCGCTTGAGACTTGCTAACTTTTGCACATTTAACAGGAAAATGGTTCTTTCAATCTGAAATTAATTTCAAAGGGGAACAAGGTTTGAAACATTTGACAGAAGCTTCATTAATAACTCTTGATGCTTTTCTAGCTCTTTGCATTTTCAAGGCCTACGTCAACAGAAGCAAAGCACAGGTTACTTCAATAAGCTGATAATAATAGGCTTTTTCTTATTCATGTATCCTGTTTCAGTGCAAGTAGGTACATCCAACTGAAGCTCTGAGTCTATAGCTGAAAAAGAAAAATTGAAGAAGTGACTATGATTGCGCCTCCAGTACTGGGAGCACCAGTAATTCAGCATGCTTTGTTAAAGAAGACAGCAGTGAAGACAGATCTTTAGCCAGTGGAGCATCTTCTACCTGTGCAGGATCACAGAATGGTTGAGGTTGAAGGGCAACTCTGGAAATCAACTAGTCCAGCCTCCCTGCTCAAAGCAGAGCCAAAGCAGGGTATTTGTACATATTGATAAGATGCTCCTTGAGCCTTCTCTTTTCCAGGCTAAGCAATCCCAACTCTCTTAGCTTCTCCTTGTATATGTCAGATGCCTCAGTCCATACTGTCATTATCTAAGCTATTCATCTAATGTCTACGTGTCAAAGTATCTGGAAGCTATTCCTCCTTGTGTGGCTGTAGGGTTGAGAAATCTTTCTTCTACGGCAGAATTCATGACTGAGTTAACTGAAGTGGGATGTTTATGGAGACAGAGTTCAGGGCTTCTAGCAGAAGAGGGCCTGCCTCATCCATCCATGCTATGAGTGTTGCTGCTCAGACAGGTTGCCACATCCACTGCTTTGACCTCAGGCTGCGGTTTCTGTGAGCCTTTAGCAGAGTCTTGTGGTGGACTCCTGTGTGTTGCACCTCTGCTTCCCCACTTTCGTAATAAGTGGACATCACGAATCTTTATTTAATAGTATGTTGAGGACTTCAGAGTGCCTTTCCCTGGCACCTCACGTTCAAGCTCAGGGGATTACATTAGGCTATAGTGCTCTGTTAAAATGCTGACAGGTCTCATTCCAGAAGTAACTACTTTATGGTGGTGTATCAGTATGGTCAGAGGAATAAAACTGACTTTTTGTTTAGTTAGAGTTTAGTAGAATTGAATTTAGTTTGTTTGTCCACTCAATTGTGGTTGAAAAGGAATTCCCTCAGGGGAAGAATCTCTGTGTGTGCTTTTGAGCCAATTCCATTATTTTCTGTATAATCATTGTTGTCTGAGAACTTAGATGTCTGACTAACAGAAGTTATAAGGCAAGTTCTTGAATTTACATGGTTCACATCAGCAAGCATGTAATGTAATACACAGATTCACCATTTCTCTTGTTGCAGTGGAGTGATGATTTACATGGGACATTACCTGCTTGGAAATGAACTTTTTGCATCCACTAAGTGCTTCAGGATACAAACTTGGCCCTGTGAAAGTAGGAGAGGAGAGGAGAAGGTGCCTAAATCTTTTTGATTCATGAAGTAGAAATTGCAAAACATACAAACAGCAGGATGGGAATGCTGGAGTTGCTTGTACTTGGCATACACTGAAAGGGGTTTGTTCACATTTGCAAAGCAAAAACAAAAATCTGGAAGGCTGAAACAGAAAATGACCAACTGCAACCAAAGCGTTTGCTGCCTATTTGCTCTGAATGTGCAATTGGCCTTGGTCTTTTAATTATAATCCATAGAGATGGCTCTGTTCCCTAAACACCCTTGGGCTTCCAGGAGCACTGAGTGCTTAGGGCTTGGGCTGCTAATGCTATAATTGAAACAGCTGCTCTGCTCTCTAAGTACTTTATTCATTCACCTTTGAAAATGTTGATGGATCTGTGGCATGTTCTGGGCCTTTTCTGTAGATGTGAATCTCAAACACAGCCACTTGCTAGATAGAACTAATGAAGACAATTTGCTATGGCTTTTAGTGTGTTGTCTCAGTTTTTAAAAGGACAAGAAGGAGGGAGAGGATGAGGGGAAGGCTGCTCTTAGGCCATAATGCTCTTTGGACTAAATTCACTTTACCTACAAGACCAGACATCCTAATTCTCTATTATTCTCAATGACTTAAACTACAAGTGAATGTAAAATACTACTAGGCCAAAAGGTCACTATTTAAGGTCATTATTTTTACATTCTGCACTGATTTTTAAATTAGCGCATACAGAGAAGAGCCTCTTAGAATTGTGCTGCAAATGAGCAGAGCATTGGGAGGGGTCCACACTAATTCATGAAGGCCCCAGGCCAGTGGTTGCTCTGCAGCCCCCATTTCTCTCTTGCCTTGGGTCTGCAGTGAAAGGGCTAAATTGCTGTTGCAGTCCTTGTTAAAGCCTAGGAACTTCAGATAGTCAACAGAAGCTCAAGTATACCAATAGCCTTTCTTGATATACCTTCCTTTACCCATTGTCTTTCCTTATTCTTGTATTCAGCCCATTTCTGAATCACTGTCCAGAAAAGAATAGTTTGTCATTGTGTCAGAGGAATGCATTTAATCAGCAGAAAGTCACCCTAGTGTGGGCTAATGGCAAAGCCGGGATGCAGCTGACAGTGGCTAACATGGATGTATTCAGTAGGGCTGTGGCGGAGATGGAGTTACTGACTAAAACGCAATCACTTGACTGCTCTGATAGAGCTTTAGCATAATGATGTCTTCCTTCTGGCCCATTGCTCAGCTCAGCATATCCTACAGACTCAGGCAGCTTTCACCTCCTTGTGACTAGAGTTCGGTATATCTTGAGGCAGTTTACCCATGCAAAAAGGGTTGTGCAGGACAATCTGAACTCTTAATTACCCAGGAGCTGGTTCACCCAAGAACAAGCTGAAACAGCATAAAATCTTTGAGCTAGGCAAAGGCAAGGGCTGCTGTGGTCCGTAGGCTGGTTTTTATTCAACAGTATTGATTGTTCTTGGCAGATATGGAGCCTGAGAGCTTTGTTATGTTTGTTAGGGAAAATTAGAGGTCATTGTGAGACTTTGAGAGTCAATAAATCTAAATTTTGATGAAAAAGGCAAAATCCTACTCTGAAGCAAGTACTCAGCCCATGTGGGAAAGCAGTGAGGGAGGAAAGAAAGGGCTGGAAATTTTACTCTGTCTTTGCTGTCAGCCTGCAGCACTCAGATTATGGTTGTATTCTGTTCAGGAGAGGAGGAACAGCAAGGAAACAGTCCTAGAAAATAGTACATTGGAAAATCCTCTTGATGTGACATGAAACAGCTGATTAATGTCAGGAAATGCAGCCTTGGTGTTACTACCCAGTTTATGCTGCCTGTAGGTGAGCTGACAATATGTACCCCTATACGGATACTTTGCAATACCTGCAGCCTTTGCTGTCTGAAGTGCTCAAAGGTTATTGCAGGTTCATGCAGAAAAACTCATCCTTGTTCAGAGTTTGACTTATATATTCAAAATAGGCTTTAAGTCAGACCCTAGGAATGGTGACTGGATTAATTTGGCCTTTTTCACTGAGCAGGGTATTGTTAACTTCAGCAAGCCTTACAATATTCTCAGGCACCAAGTATACCTTTTTATACCTAAGTTCACAGCAATGTCACAATGTTTCTAAAGTCACCCTGGAATATCATCGCAGGGACCTTTTGTCACATTTCTGCCTTGTGAGGGAATCGTGGAATGGTTTGCTTTCCAGTCTTTGCCTAATACAGGTGAGGTTGCAAATGAGACTTGCTCTTTGAGGCCAGGCTCATGTTTCTGAGCTCTCCAGGATGCTGCAGTGCATGGTCTCCTTCCCAGAATGGTGTCTAAAGGCAAGAGCTATCCCAGCAAATTTTACTGAATTGCAATTACTGATGTAATTCAGAAAAAAAAAAAAGGGACCACTTGAATTTGAAAAACAATTTAATGTGATACTGAGACGAACAGCATTGGCAGGACTGCTGTGTTTTGGGAATGCGTGAAAAGGTCTAGGTATTTTCTTTTATCAGTAAACACTAAAGATGGTCATTGTGTTTTTGTGCTGTTTTAAAATCACTGTTCAAAAACACCTTCAATTTCATTGGCAATATTAACCCAAGGAATTGAGCTTCTTGGTTTAGGTACCTTTTTATTTGACTGTGAGGAGCCAGTAAATTATACTAGAACATCTTGTGGAGTCTGTCTTCTATGCATGTTCCTTGTCAAGGCTTTTCTTATTTATGCTCAAAGGAAGTGTGTATGCCAAATGTTGAGACTAACAGGCAAATGTATGCTGAGCTAAATGAAACATCTCTGTGCTCCAAGTTCTGGGGAGTTGAGATCCAGACAGTGGCTTAAACTTGTATTTCCAGGCAGTGGCAGATGTGGTCATCTACTCTTGGCTTCCCTTCTGGATGTTCAGCATGGCCTGCTGCGATTCCCTTTCTCAGAAATATCCAATAGTAAATGAGGGAGACTGGATCAGTGGGACAGAAACAGGCTCAGCATATGCGGCAAGAGTTAGACTTTACTGTAGGCAGCGTTTCTTCTATTTGGACCTACACAGCAGATGTAATTCTCATATATATTCCAAATGGGGTAAGATAGCAAGGACATTGTTATCAACTATGATAGCATTACTGTGACTGCTGCTACGTTGAAAGCTGTGCAAACTTCACTTTCATGGCATTTCTCCCTCTTTAAAGTTGACATTTCAGTTGTTAAGTGGTACAGTCTGTCTGACTCCTGATGTGCCATTTGTTCTGATGGCTACATAGATGCTGGCCTCCCAAGTTCCATTTCTTTGAATACACTGAGGAGGTGATTGTTGTAGTCACGGTCTTTTTTTTTAATGTCTTTCTCCACTCAAAGTTGAGTCATACAATTCAAAGGCCCCCTTCCCCAGTAGGGTGACTATTAAAATACCCGCTACATAAGCAATAATGGACACAACCTTTCTGCATTCCAAGCCTCATCTTTCCCCATTCAGATCCTTCCTAATGAGTCATTTCTTTTAAAAGTCTGTTTGAAGGAGGCAAATTAAATTGGAAGAGGAAGTTGTTCATCAGGAAATACATCTTTCGTCTTCACCCCTGCAATTTCCTTTCATGCTACCCCTCATGTTGCTTATGTATAGACATCTTCTGTATTGTACAGTTTTATGGGAGGCATTTCACTTCTATTTTGCACCATGTTTTATTTTTATTTACTTATTTATTTGGCACCACATATGGCACACCCTACGCCTGATGCAAACATATGCCTACCTCTGTGTTGCAGCCAAACAGTGTGAATAGCTGAAGTTATGGGGAAAGTGGCATTTGCTGAGGATTATCTGCCAGCCTTTTCGGCTTCTGGCAATCTTTGAAATCCAGTCAGGCTATTTTTTTCTAACCAGACAGCTTTTTATGGGGTTTGACCTGATGAATGGGTTTTAGGAGCCTCTTGCAGGAGGCTAGGGACTGTCTTGTAGTGGGTGGGAATGCCTGGAGTAGACATTCTGTAAATCCTTCCGAACCTTATGATCCAAACAGTCCTTCATCTAGTCCTTAATCTTTCTCTGGATATATTGATACCTTATTTTGAAGTCTAGGCTATTAAAGCTGGTAGATAATTGCGACATATCCCTAAAGGATACAGAGTTAAGCACAGCTGTTCTCTTAAGTAAAATCTACCCTCTCATCCACTCTTTCAGCCTTTGAACCTGAAATCTTTCATGGCTTTTATTCCACCATATAGATGCTGAGCAGACACAATATTCATACTTCCCTTTAGCTGTGTCATGAAAAAGCCATTGCTGAGTGCTGAGGTAAAAATCACAGTTTAATTGGTCTCCCAGACACAGCTATTGAGAACTCAGTTATTTCAGAATATGTTGCCACTACGCTTCTCTTTGAAAAGACATCCTGTCTTTCTGAATCCTTGACTGTACTTGACTGTAATTAAGATTAGATTATTTTTTACTTTCAATATTTAAATAAAAATGAAAACTACTCTTTGGCACACCTAAGCAGTGCTGTACATTGGGTTGAAAGGATGGAATTTCCTTCTGATCCTCAAAGACAATTAAGTTACTCCCTGAAGCATGAAATTTAATTACCCTCATCAGAAGCAGCATGATGCAGTGGATTAGGACATAGGAATAAGAATTAGAAATTTTTATCTCTCATCCTAGTTCTGCTATCTAGTTATTGACTAAATGAGTCATATAACCTTCCTGTGCCTCCTTTTCACCCACCTGAAAAATGAGGTGTTTGATTTCTTTGCTAAGGGTCTGTGAGGTCTGTATTAGCATCTAAAGATGTAATGGTTTGTATGAATGTTAAGTGTTCCTGGGATTGCCTTGGCTTATATGCTGCCAGCAGTTATTGCAATTTGATTTCGTACAGTGAAATCTCATTTTTTGGCAGTGTTAGTTTCATTAAAGGAAGTGTAATCAAGCTCACACGCAAATAGGGAGAGGACTACAAGAGGAGGTGACACTAAAGAGCCATTGTGTATCAGAAAAGTATGCCGAGCTGTTGTTCTTTTCACATCGGTTTTGATGCTACATCTCAGATACAATTACTAATTGTAGCATCCCAGGAGTGCCTCCAACTGTGTACTTCTCGAGGTGGAAGAAAGTTCCACCATGCATGATATAATTGGGGAACGGAAAGGAAAGTTCAGTGCTAGATGAACATACTCCTCTGGGCAAGTTGTTTAGCTCTACTGTATTTGCAATTGCAGTAGTCACTTACTGGAGTGATTAGTCATGTCATGTCAGTGGGGAGCTCCCACAGAAAAGTCAGATATTTATTGGATATGATGAAGTGGCTAGTTAAAATAATCTGTTCTGTCATTTAAAACAACCAACAATGCTTTCTAATGTCTCAGCCCCACTTGGCCAACAGAGCTTTTCTGTAGATGAGTTTCTTAGCATGCCTGCCTGTAGCATTAAGTTTACATTTCAGAATGGTCAGTAATAAAAATCATCCTATAAGTATTTGGGTTACTCTTTCCACAGGCATTTTAAAAAGGAAAACTGAACTAATAATAACCCTGTCATTTAGTAGGTTAGGTTCCAGTGCACAGGTGCCAGATTACTCTGTTGGAAAGACATTTGCCCTCTACCATACAGCATAATTTAATTGTCTGTCTTTGAATCCCTCTGTAGTTCCTGTGCTCTTTCTTCCAGGGCCTCTGTCTGTATTAAATGCCATTAAAAGATTCTAATTTGTAATCACAAGAATTAGATTTAATTGCGAGGCTACAGTTCTTCAGTTGCTTACCTGATTCAATTCTTTACAGCACTCAAAATGTATGCCTTCAAATTTTCAAAGCAAGGAATTTACTTTAACCAGGTTAGTAAAGCAAAATCTTTGTAACAGTGATTTTTCTGAGACACGCTCAGGAAAGAGATACAAAACAAATTAATATTTTTAACTCTATGGAAGTTAACAGGAAAATATATTTTTCTGTAGGTTTTATCTTCTGCCATTTTAATAAATTTTCCTGTGTAAAGTAGTTGTGTTGTGGTCTTGTAGCATGCTCTAAATATAGGAGATTTTGTTACCAATGAAACTCCAGTGGCTTAATTGCAAACTTTCATTGCTGTTCAAGAATAAGTATAATATAAAAATATCCTTTATGGCTACTTGTGTCTCACTGAAACCTAAAGCAATTTCTGCCATGTTGTGATATCTCCCTGGTTGTACAATTCTCAGGAGAGCAGCTGTACAAAAGAGCCCAGCATTGCAGTCCTAAAAGGAGGGTAGAGTTAGCTTCCTTCCCAGTACAGGTGAGGCAATATCATTGCAGTCTGGAGGCAAAATCTTGTTGGTTTCCTGTTCTAGGCAACATAATTACACACTGTGTCTGACTCAGCGGTCAAACCTAGCAGAATTATGCAGCATTTTCTTGGGGGAGGGAGGGAGTGGGGTTATTAGTTTTATCTTAAAAGCATTAAAAGAGTAAAAGGAAAGAAAATCATTACAATTATTTAATCTTTTTTATGGCAAAACTTTTGTGAAACCATCTTCTAAAGGCATTTTGAGGGAAGGGCAGGGAAGCATTCTTGGAACCAGTCACAGGATGTTAAAGGTCTGATCCAGTGACACTAATAAAGGTCTTAACTGTATTTAACCTATCACTAACAGTTACATCTTGCTTATGCAAAAGGCCATAGAAAAGGGTAGAAAGACAACTGGCATTAAATCAATAGAGGAAAATGTATACCTTTTTTCTTTCTCTTATTAAGTAGAATGATCTGTGAGCTGAAGAGTTTGTGCTGCACACTTTCTGCATTGCACATCAGGAATTATCTCCTTTAATGTTAAATAATCTCTTGCATTAGTATACAGTAACTTTATTTGTTGCTATTTTAGAAAGTAGATCCTTTTCAAGACTATATCATCATGCATCAAATTCAGGCCCTGATGTCTTTTAAGTAATTTTAAGATAAGTAGACTGAAATTAATTTAAAATTAATAATTAAAAGTAATTACAAGACAGTGTATTGTATTGTTTGATCTAATGAGAAAAGAGTTCATGCACCCTCCTATGGGTCATTTTATTTTTTTCTCCTTCTGTCTCTTAGAATTGTATTGGCATCTTCCTGAAAACATTTTTTAATTTTCTGTTTGCTGCAGCCTGAAAAGGTCTAGTCTGGTTCTTCCTTTGTGCAGTGCCCATTTAATTGCCGAAGCAAAAGAAAGTCTGGAGCAGTATGGAGGCAAGATTAAAACCTGTTATAAACTCCTCTATAATTATGGAATGGCATGCAGGATAGAGAAATTTATGTTCTTTCACCAATTCATCTAGTAAAGGGGGAAAATTCTCTTTTGGACTCCTACTGATAATTTTTAATTCTGCCCTTAACAAGTTTCATTCTCAAAAATCACCTAATTTTTTCAGTACCTTTATCATGCCGCAGGTGGGTTTTGATGTGAAATACTCTGATGCAGCTGCTGTTATTGCTATTTAATTTTGTAATTCCCAAAAGTTCACTGAACCTTTTACCAAAGAGGTAAAACTAAGTCCTTGCTGAGACACATTGCATTTTCCTCCCAGGCATACCATGATAAGTGTTAGTAACAATAGGAGCATTGTAGATGAGAGAGCCTGGACCTGGAGAAATAAAATCACACTGTAACTCAACTTAGGTATGAGGAGTCTGTTAAATTCCACAATTTTTTTCTGTGGAGAGTGGAGATGAGAGAGCAAAACACAGCTTGAATTCAGAGAGCTTTTTTCTTAAGGAGAAGGGATAGTTCAAAGTTCTTGTCTTCCTTCAACCTCCTATTAATAGCTCCTGGGAGCACACAAGCTGAATCGTGACCCAGGAGGGGCCATGCAGCTCTTCGTTTCCCACACCACAGTTCAAGTGCCTTTAGCCTCCATTTACTATATATATAATAAGGCAATAGGATTTAAGGGTCGGTTCTTTGGTTTTTGCTAATTGTTTCCATATTCTTCTTGTACGTTGAAGACTTCTGCTTTCAAATTGGCCTCTAAAAGTGAGAAAGCAGTGGCTTGATCAGAGCCATGCTGGAATAGTGTTCTGGGTGAAACTTAACTTACGGCTAGAGGCTGGTGCAAACCGACAGTGCACTGTACTGAAGACAATAGGTGGCAACACAGGTGTCAGGCTAGCTGATGACACGGAGGTTAATTCTACCTTCCAGATGTAGATGGATGTCTGGGGATTGGTCACAAAGATGGTTGCTATATGTGGGATGTCAAGACCGAAGTCCCAAAGCTTGCTGGAATCAAGCATTTTGAAACCCCTCTTTAGCAGGATGAAAGAGCACCCAGTGAGTACGTGTGTGTTAATTGGATTCAAAATCATTTATCCACGAAGACAGGCAAATGCAGGATTCAAGTGTTCTGGCTCGAGATTTTACTTGAGAGTTCTAGCACTTTTTCCTTTTTTTTTTTTTTTTTTTTCAATTCACCTCTAAGAGAGCATCCTGACTTGTACTTGCAATTAATCACTGCTGGCATTACCCAGAGGAGCATGCAAAATGGCATCTAAAGCATTAGTGTATTGATTGGAATTAATCAGGAATGTGTTCCTCCTGAAGCTACATGCTGTGTGAACAACTGAAGAGTGTCTAAATTATAAGTATCTCTTAGAAATTAAGTTTCCATGAAATCTGGTTTATGGCTTCTGAAACTGGGTAACTACATGTGAAATAGAAGTGTGGGAGCAAAAGCTGGTACCTGGCAAACTTGAGTCATGGATGGGAGGTTTAAGAAAGGTTAGCTTACAGAGAAGTACTTTGTCTTGTTTGGGATCTAACATCTAACCCTTGCACGGCTGTGAGTCCCAAGGTGGTTTCTAGCATACCTTCACGTTAAGGAGCGTGAATGAGTATACAGAAGGTCATTTGAAAATTCAGCCCTTGTACTATGTTCAGGTTCTGTCAGCAGCATTTTCTGTTTTGGAGAGAAGCAATACAGCCTCGTCAGAGAAACTCTGGGTGTTGCCCAGGCTTTCTTTAAGCAACAAATTCTCTCTAGATAATATATCCTGGTCTGAACTTGTCTGAACTCTGAAAATATTTGGATCTAGGATTTTGACCTACTCTGTCACTGAAGACCACAGTGTTATTAGTTTCTGTCTAAATCTATATATATTGCAGATTCTAGATAACTGAGCCAACTTCTTTCTTACTCTAACTTCAGTGAAGGTCCTGTTGGGTGGATCTGGCCTGCTGTGTCGAGACACTGAGCAGTGCCTAAACAATACAATATTGTGTTGCTTTACAGCATAAAGAATTAAACTAAGATGTTAAACTATGGTCTTTCTTATTGCTTGAGGCAGTATCTAGAGACATCATCATGGTTATTATGGCCAATGTTATGGTAAAAATAGGTTTTGATGTTGAAGGCTGTGCGGAGATGATAGCTATGTGCACCATAACAGATGCCCTTGTCCTTGCAGTTGTCAGCTTACTGGTCTGATTCATCACTCAGTAGAGTGCTTGGAGGTTATGCAGAGGATAACAGGAGCAATCTGTTATCTGCTGTAATTTGCTGTTGGGACCCAAGTTTCACAGAATTGCAGAATGGTTGAGGTTGGAAGGAACCTCTGAGATTGACCAGTCCAACTTCCCTCCTTGATGTAGGGTGAGCTAGAGCAGGTTACCCAGAGCCATATCCAGTCAGGTTTTGAATATCTCCAAGGACAAAGACTCTGTAAGATTTCTGGGCAACTTGTTCTAGTGTTCAGTCACCCTTAGAAGTAAGCAAGTTTTCTCTTGTGTTTAAATGGAATTTCTTGTCTTTCAATCCAAGCAAATGTGCCTTGTGCTTGCCTGTTGTCCTTTTGTTGGATACCACTGTCTGAGTCTGTCTTCTCTCCATCTTCCCATACCATATAAACATTTGTAAGATCCTTCCTGAACCTTCTCTTCTCCAAGCTAAACAATCCCACTTTTCTCAGCCTCTTCTTGTATGTTGGATGCTCTAGTCCCTTAATCAGCTCTGCGGCTGTTTGCTGGACTCACTTCAGTAAGTTCATGTCTTCCTTGTGCTGGAAAGTCCAGCACTGGACCCAGCACTCCAGATGTGTCGCTTCAGTGCTGAATAGAGGGGAAGAATCACCCCTTTGATCTGCTGTTCCCAGTGCAGCCCAGGAAGCTATTGGCCTTCCTTGTCATTGAGGACACGTTGCTAGCTTATGTTGAACATTTTGTCCACCAGGACCCACAAGTCATCTTCTGCAAAGCCTGTGGTGGTGCATGGGGTTGTTCCTCCCCAGAGGCAGCACTTTGCATTTCCATTTGTTGAACTTCTTGAGGTTCCTGTTGGCCTGTCAAGGCCCCTCTCTGGCAGCCCAACCATCCTTTGCATCAACCACTCCTCCCAGTTTGGCTGGAAACTTGCTGATGGTGCAGCCTGTCCCATTATCCAGGTCATTAATGAAGGTAGAAAACACTACTGGCCCAGGGGTATACCACTAGTGACTGGCCTCCAGCTGGACTTTGTACCACTGATGATAACCCCCTAAGCCTGACAGTTCAGCCAGTTTTCAGTCCACCTCACTGTCCACTTACATAGTCTGTACTTCCATCAGTTTGTCAGTGAAGATGGGATGGGAGACAGCATTGAAAACCTTACTAAAGGTAAGCAACATCCTCTGCTTCCCTCATCCACCAAGCCAATCATCTCAGCATAGAAAGCTAATCAGGTTGGTTAAGCATGATTTCAGCACGAAGAGGTTCCACATGTGAAATTTCCCTGTCTATCTCAAAAGATGACCGAAGTAGCTTTTCTGTTACCTTGCTAAAATGCTTTCTAAAATTAGATTTGTAACATATAGGCCACTAATAGAAATTTAATAAAGCTACTACTAATTAACATCTAATGCATATCAGTTATGCTGAAGTAAATCTTGCTGCTGCCAGGCAGCCTGTAGTACAGGATCTGCAAATGAGTATGGGTCTGTTAAATACAAGGTGTTGTATGGAAAGGTCTAGAGATCAGAATCCCTGTTCTGCTATAGAATGACAGCAGAATCGAGTCCCATCCAAATTTGCCTGCAGGTCTCTCTACTGACCCAGTAGCTATTTTTAGTGTCTCTGATAAATCCACCAGTTAATGTCATCTTTAGCTCATTTATTTTCGTGTCTCTGAAGAAGGAGGCTGATACTTGGGATTTCTTTTCACATGAATCTTCTTTGAATCTCAGACAACCTATTGTAGGAGTTTGTACCACAAAATATGAATATATTTTGTAATGAATCTGGACTTGAGTGAGTCTGCCTTTTCCAGTCTTGCACTGCAGTGATATAAAATACCTGCTTGGCAACAGCTCTGGGAGTTAATAAAGTTTCTGTGGTAAACTATGAGAGGTCTGAGAATTTCAAACTAAAGTTATTGCACCAGTAACTCAGAAAAGCAATTCCTAAAACTTCTGGCACATTTATCCAGAGGCTTAGCAGTAGTACAGAAAGGGAAATCATTGTTGAGAGCCACTGCGTACTTGGAATTAAAATCCATCAGTCTTCTGAAGCTGAGGAGAACGATTTTCATGACATACAGATGCTTCTGTATTTCATAACCCAAATTAAATCTAGGGTGGTTTTTTACTCTATTTGTAGGGAAATTCGTATCCTCTAATCCCTATAATATACCTAACTTGAGATGACATCAAAAAAATTATGCACACAGAAGCTAGGCATTTAAAATATTCTCAATGCTTTTATTTTATTTAATTTCAGTAAAAGCAGATTTATCTATTGGGGGGTGGGGGTAGAAAAGGAATGAGGATGCCAACATCCCCTTCTCAAGCAGGAACCTCGAGCACAGAAGTCAGAAAATGAGGTGTGGAAATGAAAGTAACTGTAAACAAAAGGTGAAACTTAGTCTAGTTTCAATCTTCTTGCTGGAAAAGGAGGGAGGAAGAAACCTAGTAAATCATTAAAAAGCAGCGTTTGCTCTTCTGAGTTGCAATTTGAACTGCGTTAGTTGTCGGCAGGGTCTTTATGCAGCCCTTGCTTAGGACTTTTCTTTAGGTCCTTAACGTACCTTTTGGCAGCTTCCTTACCTGCTGGGATTTTTGTCCAGTTCAGCGGAGCATAATGACACCATTGTGTCCCTGATGAGATAAACAGTGTATCTGCCTCTGGAGCAAAGAAAAGGCTCCTAGCTGGTAGCAGTACAGGGTCTGCAATCTGGGATTGATCCATGCTTGTAGCAGGCACAAGTGATGGCTGGTTGGTGCAAATGTCATACACATATGTTATATTTCCTTTCAGAAGTATGTCTTAACTTGATAACATCCAAATTTTGGTGTACTTCAGCGAAAGAAGTTCTTGTTATGGATGCCAGATAAACTGTGTAGTTTCTTTTGTTCAGAACATCGGTTCCAGTGGGTTCCCTTCCCCAAGAAAAATGTGTTCTTGTGCACAGCCTATGTACAAGCACAAACCCATACACTGGGGGGCGATGGGGGTACTTGATGAGGAAACATTTTTGTAAGAACAATGAAAAATCTGTTTTCCCTGACCCGTTATGTCAACTAGAAATAGTTACAGTCTTCCTCAAAAATGCTTAATATTGGTGTTTGAAAGCAACTTAAGGAAACACAATAAGTTTTTATTCTCGTCTCCTAAAAATTGCAGCTGGAGCTGTAAAGAAGATTTCCTAATAGGCTTTATTAGACCCCTGTTGTCGTGTTTGGCTCCAGCTGACCAGTTACGGTATGCTACAAAGAGATCTTTTTTCCCTTGCTGTTGCATTTTTTCCTGTAACAGAAATGTGAAAAAGTGGATTAGTAGTGATTGAGTGGCTTTACAGAATCTCTCATCTCTGATCATGTTTATGGTTAGCGAGCAGGCACTGAATAAACTGGGGTGAAATAGGTGATGGGCTCTGTATTGCTGCTGAAGCAATACACAGCTCTTGGGAAGCAGCCCTTCGCAAATGTTGTCAATAAGTGGTTTTACTGGCAGCCTGTGCCCAAGGATAAAAGGTGAAATGGGCCAGAGCATGTTACCATGCAAATATTTTATTCCTTAAAGTTTTCCTTGCAGATCAGAATTCCAGTATATTGGGGAAGAGACAGATACTTACATTTTTACTGCCTACCTTTAGACATGTCTCACTGGACACCACACATTTGAAAGTTAAATCAGAGGGTGACATGTAAGAGCTGAGGGTCTAGGAGTAGTTCTTGTGCTGCCTGGCAAGGTGTTTCAGGTGGAGCAGAAGACCCAGCTGATCAGAGGGGAGAAGGTAGATATTAAAGACAGCCAGGCCTTTATGTCTTCAAGCATCTCAGAGAGTAAGTGAAGCTCATACAGGCTTTTTTCTCTCATTTACTCTTGGCAACAAGCAGACTAAGTTGAAACACTCTTGGAGCGTGGATGTTAGTCTCCAGGGCTGCTAATCCAGTTCCTTAGTTCTTTGATTTACTTGGTGGGACTTTTTGTTTGTTTATTTGGGAGATGGGGCGAGGAGGAAATGTGAGGAGGAGAAATGGCATGTTTTAGTTGTAGTGCTTCATGCACGTGTAGACGTTCCAGCTAGCCGCATTTAGAAGCAAAGCGTTACCTCAACCAGCAACGCTGTGCTGGGAATTACAGCTATTGTGCAAACCCTGGAGACTGGCTTATTGCCTGAGTGACTAAGAGACTTAGCCGGTGAGAAGCAGGAGGAGTGATATTCAGAGGGGGTGTGCATGTGCACTACAGCTTTCACAGCTTGCTTTGCAAAGAAAGTTAGGCTTCTTTCAAACAGCAGGCAGGCATCTGTGAGAAATCTGGGAGCACAGAAGTGTGACAGAAGAGAACAATAAGCTACTATTTAGCTGGGTTTTCCGCATCTTAGCTGGGTGGAAAACTTGGTGCTTAGAAGCTTGCTTTTGCAAAATCCATGAGAGGGAAAGGCCCTGACCATGGGGCACCGTGAGGAGAGTGAGGGCTGGAGTAGGAGGCACAGTATGACTAGCCACACATGGAGCTGCTGCTTTGGGGGATTTGGTCCTTGTAAAGTAGCCTTTCTTACCACTCTTCTCCTTTGTTCTCTCCTCTCGCTGTATGATGGGACCAGATGGGTGTTGCTTCAAAGGAGAGTTGGACATCTAGAGAAACCATTTCGGATCTCACTGGAGTATGTTGCTAATGGGAACAAGAGCGTAGCGGCTGTGGATTCCTTTGCGATGAAGAACTGCAGTACAGGTAAGAGAGTATTTTATTGCTTCTAGCTCATAGTCTTTTGATGCCTTTTTAGAGAGGAGCATGATTTGGGACTGTTACAGAACCTTCACAGAATGAAAGCTTCTTGTCAAATGAATCATTTAAATAAAAAAAATAGGGTCCTTTCCAGGGAAGAATTTTTTTAATGTTGCCTTAAAAGTTTTTAACTTCTTGAAGTAAACAAGTTTGGGGTTTTTTTTCCCTTTGGAAAGAATTTCTAGGAAAATTTCATTTTGGGAGAACCAAAGCAGTATTCATCCTGGCTTGCCAGATGCCTATCCTGACAGCTTCACTTTCTGAAGCAAAAAGTAGAACAGATGAGTGGTTCCTAGACAGATAGCTTGCAAGCCATCTTCTTAATGTTCCTGGTAACAAATTTCAGGGTTGTTTTTTTAAACAACTGTGGAAAACTTGATTCTAATAAAAATATGGGTTTTGGCAATGTTCCAAAGCAGTTATTGCTGAGTAACCCCTAATAGCTCAGTGCAGTGCATGGAATTTTAATAACGGGCAACCTTAATGGGGGTTACTTTTTTAAATACAAGCTCTGTTATCAATTCAAGTATGTAAATTTAGTGCTCCATGCCAGAAGCAGCTGCATTTTACTTCTACCACCTTTATGGAGCTTGTGAATCATACTGAAATCTTTAGTTGGCATGTCAGTGAAGAATATTGTTACTTATAGCACTTAACACATTACCTTTTGTCCATTTTATTTATTTGGAGTACTGCTAAGTTGAGCTGCATGTCCTTCTTTTCAGCCTGTCTGGAACAGGGAAATCTGCTGGAGGATATACATTGTTTTGGTTATTTGCATTGCTCTCAGCAAAGGCCAATTGTATTAAGGGGTTTATTGCACTGTCCGTACATAAAGGTGATCTCTAAGCTCCAACAAGGAACAGCCTGACATTGTGCTGAAAGTGCAAGGCATGTTCAGACAGAAAGCACCTGTTCTGCCGCTGATGTACTGAATGCATCTTGGTATCTCTCTAAGGCTGAAAAGACAGTATTTCAGCTCCCCAAAACAAAAGTGAACTGGACAGAAGTCATTCGGATCCACAGTGCTTTGGGAATTCATTGCAACAAATTTTATGACAGACAATGGGAGATATTCAGCTCCCATGAAGGTACATGAATTCTCTTGGGAGTGCTTGAAGGAGAGCTCTAGGTGACAGTCAGCTGAGTGAAAAGATAATGTTGGCTGAGTGAGCTCATACCAATACTGGGCACTGTTCTGCAGATGACAGATGTCAGCTGCTGAGGCTATTAAGATATATTGTGAGCAAAAGAAGGAACAAATCTTCCATTTTGTCTACAGATTTGTAGCAACTGGCTACTCCCCTGCTCTGCTTACAGGGCACGGTGTATGAATAATACCACCAGGGAATAAAACCACTTGTTCTTTTTTCAGTTGGTTGAAACTGCTAAGATCTATGCACACAGCTGAAGATGTGGTACTGTGTCCTTTTACAAGAAGGAAGGTGATGATGAGCAGCTGAGAGTGGCACCTTAGGCTTGGAGAAAATAGGGAAAGCAATAAGAAAAGATTAATCTAAATCTAATTCTTCTGCAGCTGTTAGAAGCCTTTGGGCAGCTTAGCTACTTGGATACTTTAATGTCACTGAAGCACCTAAAACCTGGGTGAATTTGGGAAAGAAACATCTGAAAAACAGTAACAAGCCTTCGGCCTAATTTTTCTAAGCCTTTTGAAGGCCATATACATAATTTAAAAGTAAATTAAGGTGCATAGACAATCTTAGGAAATTAGGCTACCATTTCCGTAGGTGGGTGCAGGTTTGGATCTAAATTAGATGCCAAAAGGGGCTTGAAGAAACTGGAAGTTTGAGGTTGGGATTTGCTTTTAAGCATTGGGAAATCCATTTTTTTAGTTTCTTTAATCATGGAAAAGATGGGATTTTTACTGCATTTGAACTGAACAAATAACAGCCTATTTGGGATTGAATGGGGAATTAAAAAAAATAAATTCAGATACTGATAAAATTCTCATTTTTTAAAAAAAAATCTAAATTTAAAAATTCTAGATTCATATCCCATGTAGCTAAAAATTGTTGAGTGGAAGCACAACTCTATCATTGCAATGTCTTAATTGTGCTCCACCTTTCCCTATTTTCATTCAACAGTGCAGCAGATTGGAAAATCAAAGTGATTTGTCACTTGAAATATCTTCACATTTCCCAATTCCCATCATATAATCAGTCTTGATTGGCTTGGCTTGATAGAAAAAAGGAAAGCCCTTACAGATTGAGGGGTTTCATTTGGTTTTGGGTTGGGGGGTGTGTGTGTGGTTTGGTTGGGTTTTTTTTAAATGCTCAGGATTGGCCAAAACTGTATTTGGTGCATCTCTTATCATTGCTGTAGTTCATCACCACTGTTCTTCTGTACTCCATCCTCTGGCTTTAATTCTTCAAGGGCTTTTTAGCACTTGACATGTGCTAAGTGCTTTTTTTTTTTTTTCACAGAAAGTTTTCCTGAACCATAGGATTAAATTCCAGTCAGAAAGCCCCTACAGTCAATAGAAAGGCTGCTTGGATTTCTATAGGTTTTGGATCAGGACAGTTAAAAGGTAGCATTGCTCATCATCCTACAGCCAGTTGACTTTCAATTGCTGTCTTAAATGTGAAGCAGATTGTGTTTGTCAGTGTGTAAAACCTAAACTATTGATTGTCTAATTTTCTATCTTACAACTTACTATTTAAATAAGTGCAGTATCCAAAGCAAAAAAACCCTACAAATTGCATAGAAGTAATATATTAATTTAATAATGTCATTTAAGAATTTGTTCCTTCTACAAGTAAAGTAATTGGTATGGTGGCATTTTATAGTTGATGGTAATTTCTAGTAATAAAAATAGAGTTCATTTCCTAAGTAATGTATTGACTTATTAATGATATTTAATGGGTTTCTTACTGATTTTTTATTGCAGTTGTAAATTAATTAATTTGCTAACTTATTTCCAAAAGTCTTAATTAAAGTACTTAATAGTAAGCACAAGTAAATGATAAGACATTGTTTTACTTAGCAGTGTTCGATTTACCAATTCTAAGTAACTTTTTAAGTAAGGGGCATGGAGATCAAATGCTTTTAAAATGTGTTAAAGGTTTAATGATGCTCCGAGGCTGTTAAAAGCAGTTATTTCAGACAGTCAGCCTGTCCAAGAGGAAGCACTTAGCTTTCAAGTTTTCAAGCTCAGTAAGCAACATAAAAAACATTTATTTTGGAGAGGGGAGAGACTGTGTGTTGTTGATTAAGTTAATGCTTCTGTCCACTCAGCAATAACTTTTTTCAGTAGATACTGAAAGTACACAGAAATACACTCATTACCTTCAGAACTGGTAAGTAGTTAGTTCTGTAATGATCTCATGGTTATAATACCTATGCAGATTTCTGAAAGTCGAAGTTAAGGCTGTACTAAAAGCAAAATCTTTGATCCAAAGCAGAGCATCTCTCAAGAAAGGAAAAATTTTGAAGACCTGAAGGTGCTTTTACTGGAAAAAGAGGTAGTGAGGGAAGAGTAAGAATATGGATTTGCAAGATGTATGAAGAAATATGAGCAACTGCCAGATAGTATTTTTCATGATTCTGTTTGATAAATAGTCTAGCAACAGATTTATGAATCAACTGCAGGAAATCAATAAGGGCTTTCTCCAAACAGGATTACTTATGTATCTGAATCATTACCAAAATGATGGTTTTGTGTATTCAGACAAAACCTGAATATGTATCATCTCAGTTTTCCCACGTATGCTCACTTTCTGCAGTTTGTCTTATAAATTAATTTGCTGACAGGATGTTGTGGTTAACTGAACTTAATGAAATACCAGTGAGCCCCTTTTCAAAATGAGTTCTTGATGCTTCCTACTGGAAAATTGCCTGGAAAAGTTAACCTCTTCCAAACCAAGAACTGAAATAGTATCAGTGTATCTGATAGAATCGTAGAACAGCCCAGGTTGGAAGGGACCTCAAAAGATCATCTGGTCCAACCTTTCATGGAAAAGGGAGCCTAGGTGAGATTATCTAGCACCCTGACCAGCTGCATCTTGAAAACCTCCAGTGATGGGGACTCCACCACGTCCCTGGGGAGGTTGTTCCAGTGATTGTTATCACTGTAAAGAATTTAAACAGGGGTTTCTAATTGAAGTCCCACATGACACACTTACAGCTAATTTAGATGTTAATAATTAATTCATAAAAAATTTTGTATAACTTTTAAGTAAGTTTCACTTGAGCAAAATTGTAAGATGTTTACAGAATATTTATGAAGAAACTAACTTAATTGTGTCAATTTTTTTTTTTATTAATTATTTGCTTAGTTGTAATTATGGGACAGTGGAGAGAAGACATGTACTTTCAGTGTAATCAGCCATGTCATCTTACGTGGTCTGGAGATCCATCACTGTCCAGAAATTCAGGGCAACAGGTGAACAGAATAATAAGCACAGTCAGTATTGTGCCATTGTTATAAAACTGAAAAACAGACATGATTTAAAAAAAAAAAAGAAAAGAAAAAAAAAGAAAAGAAAAAAAAAGAGTAGTCTTAAATTTCAGAAGTATTTGTCTCTATTTGAGGTTTAGGACCAGGATTTACCATAATACTTGTCCTATCCAGGTCATTTTTGTGTAAATGAAGCTGGAGAATTTCCTTTGGCATTAATGCCATGGTTAAGGAGCTTACCAAGCCAGAGGATAGATCCAGAGTTAATTGAAGTCAATGGGAATTATTCAGTGTGTTTGGATTAAGTTCTGAGTATCCTTCATTTAAAAAAAAATAATAAAATTAGGCAGATCGGCTGCATTTTCCTTGGAGTGGCCTGTGCTATTTATACAGTTCCACTGAGCTGGTTTTCCCGTGGATCTAATTTCACTAAGTAGGCATTTGGAGAAGCCTTACTATTTTAAGAATATTTGCCTCCAAATGCTTTGGCAACCACCTTCCTCCCCATTCACGTCTGCTCCCCTCCTGAGGTATGACTGATTATTCTGACTTCAGGTTGTGTGCCAAAAACCATCTCTAACCTGCTAGTGTTTTAATTCTGTAGGCATCTTGTGTTGGAGAAAAAACTGTTTTACAGATGAGTGTGGTGGCTGTAGTGAAGTTAAGTCATTTTAAGGTAATTCCAAAGTGAAAATTATTTCACTTGTGGTTTGTGCCCATTTAAGAAAAATAAATTTAATGCACTTGTTATGGGGCTTATCTTTGTTTTCATTTGTCATTTTTATCTTTTTAAAATTAAGTTACAGTAATGCTAGGAATAAAAAATTAAGCAAATTTAGTCTTAATATTGTTGCTAGAAAAGGCACAGTAACTCAGTTAGTGGTAGAGTGGCTTCTTACAGTAATGAATTAGTGATTATGCGTTTCAGTTGCTGACTGTGAACACCTACTTCTTGTGGAGCCAAATTTAGACAGTGATGGTTATGTTAAATAACCTATTTAGAACATTAGTGTACTCACCAAAGCGGGGGGTGGGGGAATGAACCTGAATATCTAGAGCATTTGGTTTTCATAGGTTTATCATGCCAGTATGTTGGTGAATGGGACCTAGTGTTCTGTTGTTCTATTTGGTAATCAACTGATGGTTGGTTTTTTGAGATATGAGGAGGGATGTATAAAGAAATGGTTTAGATGGTGTAATAATGCTCATAAACCTGGTTTTTAAAATTGATGTATTCATACAGAAGGTGGAAAGGCTGGAATCTGTCACAGCAGGACTGAATGTGGGTATTTCTTAGACAAAGTTACTGTCTCACCAGAGTAGGCAGGCTCATCTACTGTAATTCAAAAAAGGTTAGGTGATTTGGGTTAAGAAACAGAATTGAGAAATCTCGGCCTTTAAAATCCAAAGCTTTAATAATCACGACAAGGGCCTGCTCGTAAGAGGTACTGGAAACTGCTTGAGAGACACTGGAGATCCCTCAGTTCTCCTGCAAATGTTGGCAGTTGTGGGTCTTAAGTACTTTTTAACACCTTGAAGAATTGGCCAATACATTATCTTTTTAATGCTGTATATGATTTTTATCCTGACCTTCTCCCTTAATTAAGGCTTATTTCAACAGGGGAGCCATTGATTCAGTGAAAGAAAATGAACTCTGTAATCTGCTTTCCCCAAATTGAACTTATTTTTATTACTATTAATTGCTGCCACTTAGTTCTTGTGATGTTTTAACTGCTTGGATTTATTGAAACAATCATAGGATTCACTATTATCACTTGAGAAATGGGGAGGACAATGATGATTTATGGATGACCGAATGATTTTAAACCAGTATTACTCCAGATTCAAAGATTTATGCAAGCTGATTCCATTGTGTAAGTAGATGGTAGTCTATCTCTCCCTTTTTCTCTCCATAATAAAGCTGTACATTTTCAAAAGACTGCTACCCTGTAACAAAGGGCATGCAGAACCTTGATTTTGCTAAAACAAAGTCAGGGGTAGTTTGCTCTGAGTTTTGTTTTATAGAGATCCATGAAGTTCCCTGTTAGCTGTAGGAAAGGTTTTTGATTTAAGCAGGGCAGATGTTTGAAGATGTTAAGACCTGGCTATGCAACTTGATTCATGTTTGTGAAGAATTACAGTGGTCTTTGAGAAGAGGTGAGAGACAGCAGGGAAGCTTAGAAAGTCAGAACAGGAAGGGGAGATGATCAAGCAAAAAGGATAGGAGTCAGACTGCGTGAGCAAAAGAATAAATGAGAGAGGGAGAGATGAGGAAAAGAGAGAAGGCGATATACCGGGAACACTGAAAACAAATGACAGGATATCAGGCAGGAATAATTGGTCTAGATAGTGGAAATGATTAAAGAGTTTGACCAGTTAGAAAGTGACTGGAATAAATATTTACAATCCAATTAATTAACTAGAGCAATCAAACTTAATCAGATAGCCACTCAATCAACCAGACTGAACTAACTAGATGGATAATCTGTTGAACCGGAAAAGAAACCAAGTGAGACTGAGGGACATTCAGTGAATTGTGAAAACTGAATGAAATGCGAAAGGATTAATCAATTAACAATTAAAATTATCAAATGCAAAGATAAATATGTGGGATGTTCGGGTGGAAGCTAGTCCCTTTTTCTGGCATGACTCACAAGAGCCTGAGGGGCACTGATGAGCAAAATAATTTTTGGAAATGAAGAACAAGAATGGGAAGATGGGACAAGAAGGAAAGATTTTCTGTGTGTGCTTCCAGGTAGTAGATGAAGAAATGATGTCAGCAGCAAGAACCTTATTTTTTTTAAAAGCCTGCATAAGCGTCATACATACCAATGCTGGATTCTGAGGTACCGCTGCTCTGCAGTGGTACAAAACATACAAGATTGAGAAAAGGTATAATTCCTCCTCTTTCTTTACCATAGTAGAGAGTTCTTTAGATTTTGACTCAGGGCACTTCTGTACCTCAGGACTTATCTTCTGAAGTATTCAAGTTTAGCTTGTTTTCTGTGTCTGAGAGGTCTCATTGCAACTCTGCCCCAGTCTTGTTAAAAGACACTGTTCAGCTCTTCCCTTTTCTTGTCCAAAACATTCCTCTTTCTGCCTCAGGGAGCCCTGCTTGCTTTGTCCTGCTGTTCTGTTTCTGCATGGTCTACTGCTGCCAACTTTCTTAGCAAACCAATTGCTGCACCAAACCACAGACGTTGTGTAATAATTCTGCACTGTATCTGGTATGGGAGAGGTGTGGCACATTGGTGCCAGCAGTGATGGATACAGTGAAGTAGATGCTCTGCAATAGAACAACTGAAAGCAAAAAGCCTCAGCCTTGTAATTCCAAATCAAATCCATAAGACATAAATAGAAATGCCAACTGACTAAACCTGATGCACCAATTTTCCCCTGAAAAATTTAAGAATCTGTAACGGGGGACCAAAGTCTTCTGAAAAGGAGTGCATGCCCTTTCAACAAATTAGACTTCTTTATGCTGTGTTTGGAAACGCACAACCAGTAGCTGCACATCAGAGTCTTGGTCAGGATCATTAAACCTGTATGTTGCGATTCTTTTACTTTGAAGTCATGAAAAACGTGGGGAAAGAGGAACTTTCAAAAGCTGCCAAGTGACTTAGGAGCACAAATTAATAGGAACTATGCTCCATAGTCCCCCAGGAGTTTTAAAAAAATGCCATCGTTACTGAATTGCACTGAGGCATGCCTTCCACCTGTGAGGATGAGAAGGGACAGACTGTGCACTGTGCTTCCATGGAGGCAGTTTTCTGGAGTACCTCCGTAAATGAAGCATGCAGGGCTTTTATGAATTGAGCCTTTGAAAGCCCTGCTAGTAAGGCATATTGATCCAGAAGTCATACATGGATGGCAGGATCTTAAATTACCAGTCAGGTTTTATTACATGAAAGAAATTTTTAAGAATACTCCCCCCCCGCCCCTTCTTTAAATGATTGCCAGCTGAAGTGCTGAAGTTTTGTACAACTGCGAGATTGCAAGCACTTAAATGAGCCAGCTGGATTCTGGGTCCAATTCCAGATTGAAGTCTGTTGTTCATGGGACATGATTGATGGACTACCAGCAAATTTGTAAGCAAAATAAGAGGTTTGGAAATGTTTTTTAGATCTACAAGGAAATATAATTTAGTCAACTCTTACAGAGAGACTTATCATGTTTGAAAAATAGTATCAGTGGTGGATTTTTCATTTGATGTGAATAGAGATGAACAAAGCAACTATTTTTATACCTGAAAACTTTGAGGGTTGAGAGGCCATCTGTCTGGTTATGTGAGATGATAGGTTGTGGCATACTGGGATCTAAGCTGTTTTGGTTGATTTGTGTGAGCCACAATCTAGAATAAATGATTTTGTGGAGACTACAGCAGTGAACATTCCATGCACTTAAGCCTAAAGTATGTATTGGATTTTTAAGACGTCATTTAGAGCTGTAAGCAACAACTGCGTAAATCCAGCATCATGTTACACAATACAGAAAAAGATGAATATGGAAATGATGAAATTTCAATATTTCTGCAATATTATCAACGTTGCTATTGATTTATGGAAAGTCACTGTTGACTCTTATAGCACCTCATGGAATAAAGTGTATGTACATGTGTTTATGAACATATGTTAATGAAACCATAACAAAAATAAAGCAATCACTCTTAAGATCAGAACCACTAAGTGTAAAGTTTTGACAACAGTATTAACTCATCAGGCACTTTTACTGTACATCAGTAACAAAACAGTAGTAAAGTGACTCACCTGTCTACAAAAATTGCCAAGTGGCTTAGACAGCAAAGTAACGGAAGTATTTACTGCATGTGAGCTATTTCCTGAAGTAAAGGAAGGGAGTAACTATGAAGTTACTTGGGTGGAGCTTCTGTTAGTGAAAGCTGTAAAAAAGCACGCTGCACATCATTCCATTAACTGTTGGAGCTTTGACTACTTGTATCAGCTGAAGATCAGTCACAGTATATTTATCAAAGCTTTTGAAAATGGAGGAGCCTAACAAGGTTTGATAGGAACTTCAAACTTGGACTAGTTTCCTTGTTATTGCTGGGCTCTTCACAGCCAACAGAAGAGTTAGGTTTAAGTTCTAGCTGTTCTTTCACTGTAGGTAAAGGAGGTTGGAGCTAACGCTTAGTGTTTGCAGTGATACATATTACTATAAAGTTAAACTGATTTTTTAAAAATTGGATTGCAAAATACATTTTGTACAAAGTATATTTTCTAAAAATATAACTTACAACTGATTAAGACAAGTGAGAAATGCAAAATAACCTTTTCTATCATATGTTGGAAAAAAGTTCTACTCCAAGAGATGTTTGACCTGCTCATCTTTGCACAGAGTGCTTTGCAGTGGTCTTCTACGCTTATGGTGTTTGTCTTCTGTTTTCTTCTAATTTCATCTTTGAAGCACCTCCATCTGCTGCCAAGTGAAATCAGACAATTTCTCTCCTTTGGACAAGCCTGCTCCTCCTCTTTCCCTTTAGTCATAAAACATTCATGCCTATATCATCTCATCACAAAACCTTTAGGGCGATTATTACTCCATTATAAGTTTATATTGTAGCAAGTAGTCTTAATTGTTGATTTGTAGAATGTGGGCTAATTTGTGACTTCATGTAGCTCCCCTTAAATTATAATAAATGTGCTTCTACTTGCTTCTTCTGTTACTAGCAGTACCAGACATCAGCAGCCTCTGTAATGCATTACAGTTGTCTTTCTCAAGTGTAATAGCAGTCAGAGCACCCTCTGGTTCATATTATTTTTTTACTTTTCAGGTAAACAGTGCATTCCTTTCCTGGACAATTAGGGTAATTGCCAAAATGAAACCAAAGTGTCATGACTGGGCAGGATGCCACCAAATGGCAGTCAGTCGTGTAAAATTACTCTTCCTACACTCCAAGCCCACAGTGATACTGTTCTGTAAATGCTACAGAGGAGTTTATTACTGTTTCCACTTATTCATATTGCTATACCATATCAGAGCAGTATTCACAGGTGAGTCTGGTCTGTGCTGTGCACTGAGTACAAGCAAAGGACAAAGAAATTAGATTGTGAATTCCAAAGTGGAAATACAAAGGTGAGTGGCAACAGATGGATAAAGATGACCAAAGCCCTTTGGCCAGGCCACAGTGAGTGAGCATTAGATTAGCTGACACCTGGGATGGAATTAGTTGTGAGGAAATGGAAACAATTTTGAATAGCCCTTTCATCAATCCTAGAAATGAGAGAGAAGTAATGAGTGAACAGAATCAGGACATTTGTGGCAGCAACAATAACCAGCAGTTTACTGGTGCATCTCTAACAAGTCAAGGGATTTGACTGATGAAACAGGAAAGAGTAGACTTGCTGTCAGCTTTGAGTTTTTAGTTAATGCCTAAGCTGCGACCATGTTGGTATAATTGAGTGCTGTCTTTGGGGACTCCTCTTTAGAAAATTGCACTCATTCCGAAAGTTACTCAGGCAGAGAGCTCGGTCATGGCAGAGTTTCACTGTTTGCCTAAGGAATCTTGCTGTACTTGTGTGGGTTTTACTAAGTGCCAAATGTTCATAAAGAGTGCATAGGAAAGGCATTAGATGAAATGAAGACAGTTTCTTTTCCAGTTTACAAAGCCAAGCAAAGGACTTGTCCCTTTCTTCTTATTTCTTTGTCTTAAGAGTGTATAGGAGACCTCTTTTTAAACAAATCTACATTCTGCTGATGTTGGCTGCTTTTTTTAGCATTTGAACAAAGGCCAGAAAATATTTTCAGTGGATAGAAGACAAAAAAAGTATTATCCTGAACTCCAACTTGGAAAGCTAATTCCCAAGCAGTTTGGCACAATTCTCAGTCTAGACCTCAAGTGAACTGTCAGGGAATAAAATCTGTATAATAAACCAGTCATCTAATTCACAACATCATGGGATTCAATCTCCCTAGGCAAGATTTAGTTCAGACATTCAGATGCTTTGTTGTATGAAGTTAGACAAGGTGGTATTCATCTTTTGTGACTTCAGCTATCTGAAAGTTAGGCATCATGTCAAAGCTAGTCTGTAGGGTCCCTCTGTAGTCAACAGAGAGAAAAAGAGGCACTTCAGAGGGCAATTCATTCCACCTTTAGCATCATAGCATCATCAGAGTGTCAGAAAGGGGACAATGCTTTGCTTGAAGAATTGTAGCCTGGAATTTCTAACAGAACTATCCTTTTAAAGCCAGTGGGTGCTTTAATACCTGTAATCTATAAAGTCTGCCCATCAATTCCTCACTTTCGAATGAATAGTGTCAGGCAAGATATCTTTAAGAAACGTATTCTCTATTGAACATCCTCAGTGCTCACTGGTTAGCATGCTAGATAAATCATTTTACAGTAATTATTTTGCAGGAGTTTATTCAGAGTCTGTTAGGATAAACCCTGAAAAAAATTAAATGGCTGTTGAGTGCAAGATTAATAGTGCTATCCAGGAATACTTTACAATACCAGCATTACCAAAAGAAGCTTCATTTGTGCAGCTTTGACAGGATGCTTCCAGTCAGACCTAGAAGCCTCTCTGCACTAAAAACAAAACCACCAGCTGTTCTGGGAAACCTGTATAAGCTATAAACCAGAAATCAGCCCTGGGTTTTTACCCTCTGTAGGTACTTTATGAAAGGGTCTAGAAAAGAAGGAATATTTCTAAGGAAAAAAAACCAAAAACAAACCAAAACCTGTCCTTTCACACAGAAGAACATTCAGATACAGAAGTGGTTTGTCAAATGTGGTTGTTGGTAGAAGCAGAGCTGCAGCCAAGAGCCTTCTAATGGAGCCCTGTAGATCATATTGCTTCTCTGCATCCTCACAAAATCACTTATATGTAAAAGCTTTGATTTTTTTGTTGTTGTTGTTGTTGACCACATTCCTTTATGGGAGACCTCAAAAAAGGCTTTTTGAAAAATCTACTTAAATTGAGTTGCATTTGGACATTTTGTCCTATGCTGCTTTCCAAAGAGTGGTAATAGGAGATCCACATTATTTTTTCAGTTACCTCCTTACTAGTAGGTGCAATTCCCTCTCTTGCATTATCTTGTTTATTTTTATTACCCTTGTGAATGCCTCTGTCACTTCTGTTTAAGCAGAAGCAGTAACTCAATCCCTTAATAAAGCCTTAAACAACATTGCTTCTAAATGAGGTTAAGATCTATATTACATGCAGCATTTGCCTTGAACTTTAATTCATCATACTTCTGCAAGGATATCGGGTTATGTTCAGGAGTTAGTCATTTCAAATCCAGTTCCTGGAGATCATTGAGTTCTAGCCCAAATTTCAACTGACAGGATTTCTTAGACATGATATACCATTAAGAGTCATGTCAGGGAATTTCTATTTCATTACGTTAGCATAATCAATGTTTCTTCTTTTTTAGGAAAATTTAAAACAAAATTTTTTTCTCAACAGACAATTGT
Organism: Haliaeetus albicilla; assembly: GCF_947461875.1. Taxonomy (NCBI): domain Eukaryota; kingdom Metazoa; phylum Chordata; class Aves; order Accipitriformes; family Accipitridae; genus Haliaeetus; species Haliaeetus albicilla. The sequence continues at coordinate 5,341,685 of NC_091495.1, read as the reverse complement.
ATCTAGTTTTTTTGGTTATATGTGCATTGTGTTTTAATAATTTCAAATACTATTCTGCAAAAAAGCTGCTATGATTTCCCGTACATAAACACACCCTTTTATCTCCATCTTTGATTTAAAGAAAGGTCCCTCTTGTGCAGTTCTAAACTGACACAGAATTTCCTCCAAACTTGAGCGTGCTTGCAGTTGCTTTTTTTTCCATTCTCCTTGTTTTAGAAGCAGACTTGAGCTGAATATCTCAGATAAAGACCAAGCTGTGTTTACAAGTTTTCCCAAAGCTGCAAAGGAAATGGGAGTTAGCAGTCTGATGTTCCACAGTATGCCCCTTTTAAAAAAGGGAAATTCCGTCTTCCATAAATTGCTTCGCATGGAATAGTAAGAATATTATCATGTATCAGAATTATCTCACGTATTAGAATGATGGGGGTTTTTTAAGTGACTAGAGCACAGCCACTGAGTTGCTGCTCTACCTTGTAGCACCACTGTATTGCAGCTTTGCTCCTCTAATCTTTAAGCAGGTCACAAGAGTCTGTAAGATGTTTTAATGCAGCCCAGAGAGCAGCTGCCATTTGAAAATGAGAGAGGTTAACATAAAATCCTTGAGTAGGTAAGAACTGTTGTTCTGGTCTTACCTGTGTGACTTTGCCTGAAATAAATTAGGGAGTACTTTGCACATGCTGCTTCATCAGCGGATCAGGAGGGAAAGTGGTCCTGAACAGATGGAGACAATAACCTCTCCTGCCAATGCAGCTGGGGGAGGATGCCTGCCTGCAACCAAAGGGACTTACCTGTACCACAGCTACAAATAACTCCAAGATCTCATTACAGTCCAGTTTAACTCATTAGTGTTGACAATCATGAGCTGAAGTGTTGTTGCTAAGGCTAGAGCCTTGCACTGCCTGGGATTTGTGGAGGGGAATACCTTCACCTTGAGAATTTGTGACTGTATAGTTAAAAATACTTGGGGTCTGTTGACGTATGGAGAGTAACATCCATGGAAAAGCATGAGAGGGACTCTGCCTTGTTTCCAGTAGTTGAGCAAAATACTTAGATCTTGTGGCATTTCTTGCTGCAGTTTCTTCAAGCAGTAGATCTGTATTATATTGAGTATCAGCAGAACTCAGAGACGAGCATTTCTTGAAAGCACCTTTTTTGAGAAATAAATCACATTTCTAAAGCATCTCTCCACCTTCAAATACACTAAGAAGCTTGGGTCCAGACTTGGTGCTGGTAGGTTTCTATTGCTATATGAAAAGCAATTTCCACTTGAATTTTGGAAATCTGAGCAGTTATAGTAGTATCAAGTACTCCAGTGACAAAGTCTGGAAGTAATTTTGGTCAGAAATTGAAAGTCACTGTTCATAATCTCATCCTAAAACTGTAATAGATACTCAGTGCTTCACCTATGAAAAAATTAATAACTTACACAGCATCAAAAATTGTTTGACACCACATATACATTGCTGAGTGAAGTTAGTGATTTATAACATTGCATGTGAGATGTTAGTATTTAATTTACTGCATTAATCAGTGAATGCCAAATCAGTTTGCAGATTGCATGTAGATCAGTTTAATCTGTCACCTTAATTGTCAGTGAAATTTTTAATGTTGAGTTTACATTAACTGTTTTCCATACTGCTGCTCACTGAGAAGGCAATAGCAGTGTAATACCTCCACAGTGCTCATGTGAAACTGTGCAGGCTTCATGGTTGGTTTTAACTACTCTCCAAATCTGAGGTTGCCTCAGTTAAATCTGTGTTTTGCTAATACTTGCATGTTTTAATACATGCCAAATGGAGAGAATGTTGTTAGTCCTGTCAGTGCTAACGTGGTAAAAAGTTGTCTTTGGTGCACTGTCTGAATGAGTAGATTTCAGGGGACAGGACCAAGCTGAAATGACCCAGGGCTTTCTCAGACAGATGCTGCATTAGCATGTGGTAATGACTAGAGTGATTCTGTCACCCTCCGTGCTTGTGATTAGCATTTAGTGATACGCTCAGTATAGCCTTTCACTTGAGACCCTCCATGTGTTACACAAGGCTAAGCAGCATCTCCATTTTCACTCTAGGTTTGTTAAAAATGCAACTTAGTGGGACTAAGCTATTCAAAATTCTGGTCAAAGTTAAGTAAGTGTTTTGACAAAAAAAAGTGAGGGAAGAAACTAGATTTTAACAGCTTAACCCTGGACTTTATTTTTTTTATTTTTTTTATTTTTTTATTTGAAATGATGTTAAAAGGCATAAAGGAGGGATGATATATCTGAAATGAAACAAATTTTGAACAGTAACAAGTTTCCTGGAGCTAACCAATATTTTATTTCAGAACAAATAAAATCTTTTAGAGTAATGCTGAGCAAACATTTTTCTTCTACAGGGGACATTTTCATTTTAGATAGCTCTTAAAAATGAGATTATTTTTTTCTGTGCAAACAAAAATAAGCTATTCACCTAGTGCTAGTTCTAAACAATAGTGAGGCCACATATCCCCCACAAAGTGTTATTTCTTTCTGTCACAGGCAGTGAGATGGAAGCTTGAAGAAGTGAAGAGACTTATCCAAGGTCACAGCATAAGAGCCAATTTAAAAATCCTGACCGTCAGATTCCTTATTTGATAGGCAGCATTTCTGAAGGTGATTTGCTAGCAATTCAAGGCCCCTGCACACACAAATGGAGCGCTGGTTGAAGTACCTCAAAAAATGATGCTGGGCTCCTGTGCTTTGGCTGGTTTGTGCTCGGTCCCTGATTATTTAATTCTTTCTTCCTTTTATTGGGTATTGGGAAAAGGATGCCAGGCTTTTTATTTCCGAGAATACCCTGGATGAGCTGGTAACTTAGTCATGGTCTACCTGCAAGAGGCCTAGTGACTGCTGTGAGTCTTCTCTCTTCTCTCACTTCTACTTTTTGCTAGCAGAGACGAACAAAGTTGTCCAGAGACCTTCCCAGCAGGATTGTCACTGACCTGAAGAGGAGAGGGAGGTAAAACGGATGCAGGATGGATGAGTTCTCGCAGCGTGGAGAGATCTTGAACTGCTACTGTCTGTGCTGAAACTGCTTCACACACAGGGGGCCGATAATTTGGATTTGCCACCCTGTCTTTGCCAGGGCTTAGTTTGCTTAGCTGTTGTACTGTTCTGCTGAAAATCTTTCAGAGAATGCAGCAGCTGTTGCCCATTAAAGGCCTGGCTTCTGTGGGTGCAGAGGCCTCTCAGCTTTCTGACTATGTTACCGTCTGTGGGACAGTGGATCACTGATTTTGTCCATATTAGATGCTAGGGCAAGGCACTTTTATCATCTTTGTGATACCTCATTGACAGACTCCTTTAAAAATATATTGCTCACTAAAAAGCAGCAGCAATTACCTGCAGGACGGAAAGGAGAGGCATGGTCAAAGTAGAGTTGAGAGCCTTTACTGTAACTACTGCCGCATAAGAGTCCTGCTGCTGTTTATCAAGAAGTCCTGGAAAAGGAGGCAAGACATTTTTCCTCGTTTAAGTACAAATTCCAGGGTGGTTGGTTTTGTTGATAGTATTTCACTAAACTTTCTGAATGTAGATTCCCTGTGCACTACAGATTACATTCCAGGCTTTGAGGTACTGCAGTGATGTGAGTAGCTGGACAGTGACAGTCATTATAGCTGGTGAACTGCGTCCACATCCCATTAAGTTAAAGACCCAGGAGGGCTGGAAGTCAGGTATCTTAACTGTTCTCTTTGTAAAAATATATGGTGGGTATCTAACACCTTTGCACTCAGTATAACTTAACTATACCACGGAGAGGACCATGGGCAGCTTAAGATGAATAGAATTACAAATACAGAGCAACCAGTGTATCATAGTAAAAAACAGGAAGAGTTTGTGTTCCCTAAGATGGCTGACCTCCCCAAGATGGCCACTGCTGAGAGAGAAGACTTGATGAAATGCGTACGAAAATTAATGTTAATCATTATTGGTCTTTTAAATTGATACTTCAAGACCAAGTGTAGACACGTGTAAATGTAAAGTACCTTTAGGTCTCCCCTAGTCCATTTTACGGCCAAAAGAAATTTTGGTGGTTCTTTTTTGTTATTCACTGTGCGTGTGCGGTTTGTGCTGTCGAGTGAGTCCTGTTCTGTACAGCTTGTTAACTGTAACCCTCTCTTAAACTGATGGGTTTTTTCCCAACATTTCCTTTGAAACTGCACCACAATCCACTAGATCTTTGGTGAACAGTATACAGAATTTCACTGTTTCCTGAAACTGGTTTATATTTCTCTTTTCTTAGTTCCTTATATGCCTAATTATTTTTTGACTCCAAGTCAGTCAGAATGCTGTGCATGTATGCCTGGGTTGTATTCTGTATGTTGTTTCCATGTGCTCTGCTCCTCCTTCTGGACCTTCCCATAATTATTCATGGGTAGCGTTCTGCCCCTGTTTGCCACAAAGTCAGACTAACCCCATTTGCTTTAGAATCATAGAATCATTTAGGTTGGAAAAAGACCTTCAAGATCATCAAGTCCAACCATCAACCATGCCCACTAAACCATGTTCTGGAGTACCCCGTCTACTCGCTTTTTGAATACCTCCAGGGATGGTGACTCAACCACTTCCCTGGGCAGCCTATTCCAATGTCTGACAACCCTCTCAGTAAAGAAATTTTTCCTGATATCTAACCTAAATCTTCCTTGCCGCAACTTGAGGCCATTTCCTCTTGTCCTATCTCCAGCCACCTGACAGAAGAGACCAGCACCCACCTCACTACAACCCCCCTTCAGGTAGTTGTAGAGCAATAAGGTCTCCCCTCAGCCTCCTTTTCTCCAGACTAACCAACCCCAGTTCCCTCAGCTGCTCCTCACAGGACTTGTGCTCCAGGCCCCTCACCAACTTGGTTGCCCTTCTCTGAACACGCTCCAGCACCTCCATGTCTTTCCTGTAGTGAGGGGCCCAAAACTGAACACAGGACTCGAGGTGCAGCCTCACCAGTGTCGAGTACAGGGGAACAATCACCTCCCTGCTCCTGCTGGCCACACTATTTCTGATACAGGCCAGGATGCCGTTGGCCTTCTTGCCCACCTGGGCACACTGCTGGCTCATATTCAGCCGGCTGTCAACCAGCACCTCCAGGTCTTTCTCTGCCAGGCAGCTTTCCAGCCACTCTTCCCCAAGCCTGTAGCGCTGCATGGGGCTGTTGTGACCGAAGTGCAGGACCCAGCACTTGGCCTTGTTGAACTTCATACGATTGGCCTCAGCCCATCAATCCAGCCTGTCCAGATCTCTTTGTAGATCTCCCTACCCTCAAGCAGATCAACCCTGCCTCCCAACTTGGTGTCATCTCCAACTTGCTGAGGGTGCACTCAATCCCCTCATCCAAATCATCGATAAAGATATTAAACAGAACAGGGCCCAACACCAAGCCCTGAGGAACACCACTTGTGACCCGCCGCCAACTGGATTTCACCCCATTCACCACAACCCTCTGGGCTCATCCATCCAGCCAGTTTTTCACCCAGCGAAGAGTACACTTGTCCAAGCCATGAGATGCCAGCTTCTCAAGGAGTATGCCACGAGAGACAGTGTCAAAGGCCTTGCTGAAGTCGAGGTAGATAACATCCACAGCCTTTCCCTCATCCACTAGGCGGGTCACCTGGTCATAGAAGGAGATCAGGTTGGTCAAGCAGTGGGGCTAGCAGCCCCTGTTTCATATTCTCTTTTTATTACTTGTTTTGTACCCAAATGTTTATGTTTGCTAGGTCTTGATGAAGAAGAGCGGTAAACTCTGTGTCCTCCTACTTCTCTATCTTGTATAATGAATTATTTTGCAGTTATAAAGGATTTGTCTGCCAGGAAGAGGAACATCTGCATTGTATAAATTTATCTGGAGTCAACAAGGTGTTATGCTTTGCTGAAACCTATCCAGCTGGGAGGAGCATTTTACATAATAACAGCAGTAGCACATTTGTGAGAATTTAATACTATTGCTGATGATAGTTAAGAGATTAATTAATAGCCAACTGAATCAGTTAGCAAAATGGGGGTAAGAGGGATTGGAAGAACCTTGAAGGGGAGCTTGCTCTCAACAGAAAGCCTGTTGACAAAGTGGATATGAAGGAATATTTTGGGTTGGCATACGTTTTATGGTGCCAAATTTGAAGACGAGAACTGTAAAAGACTGTCAGTTCTGAGTAACTGTGTAAAATCTTCTGAGAGTTTGATTGCACAGTCTACTCACTGAAGGGTAAAGATCTTAGAGAAAATCTAGAGTCACAGGGAGATGTAAGATGTTCTGTCTCCTTGATCTGTCTTTACACATAGCAACTGTTTTATTAAATTCTTATCACAGTATTGAAAATAATTAAAAAGCTATTTTAATATTATTTAACATTTTTCTAGCTATTCTACTGTGGCTAGCAACCCACAGGCATCTCATCCTCAGGGCATGGTAATTCTGAGTAATGATATTTGTCAACTCTTAGAATTCTCTCTGTACCTCAGTATATGTTTGGGAAAGAGATCTTGCATAGAAAGCATTAACCAAAGTGTCTTTTAGCATGTCACGAGAAGGTAGAGAGACTGCCTGAAACCTGGGTGGTCATCTTGGAATTGTAATGTCATTCCTTCTTATGTCTTTTCCTAATATCTTCAGTATGTACCTTGGCTTACACAGAGCTAATCACTGTGTTCTTTGCTGACATCTGTTTTTTTCTGTAAGCATTCCCAATTTGTAAGCCTTCTGCATGCTCAAGGGTTAGCAGAGATCCTCCGGCAGAGACACAGACTCCAGGAAGGAGTCATTCTCCAGGCTTTTTTTGATGTTAAGGACCGCTGACCTTCAGCAGCTTTGCTCCTGGGATAATTTCATTCAAGTGTAGCAAGGCCTTGAAGCACAGCCTGATACACAAGAGCAAAGAACTGCTAACTTCTCCATCCCTTCAGAGCACTGAGATGTAGGCAGTTTTCAGTGCATTCAGCTGGAAGGGTCACCAGTGACTCATAGCATCCACCAACATACTGATGTTCAGGGATGTGTGGAGGTAGGGTAAAACTGCAGTGTTTCCTTTTACTTCCCTGAACTGAAAGCTGGATAGCCTCTATGCACATTAAGTCCCTTCCAGTGGCAAACCTGTTATGTGTCACCAATACTATTGCTCTCCCTCACAGCAAGTGCTCATGTGCAATTTCATTTTGATTATGCATTGAGTTTTTGAGGTATTGTTCATTGCTTGGTTTTTGAACAAAGTGAAAATTAGCTCCTTGATGACAGTTCGTTGCACTTACATACCTGTAGAGTTTCACGGAGGTTGGCACAGTGAAGAGGGGCACAATATGCAACTTTCTTCTCAGCAAGCTTCTGTTTCTACCTGGAACAACTATTGCTCTTCCACTCTGGGGCCACTGCTTTGCACAGTAAAGCATTTGGCTGTGATGTGAGGGTGCATCACTGCACCCTACTCAAAGAGACCACATACACATGCTCGTGATTGTGCTGATTTGTGATATTCTGCCCATCTACCCCAGCAACTGATCTGCAGTAAGGTCATAAACCTTAATTTAATACTGCTGACAGCTAAAGGAGAGATACTGCTTTAAACAGGTATAGAAGCAGAATTGCATTTTAGAAATGAAAAATATGATTCCTATCTAAAATGATGTTTGAATGCAATTGTCATACCTTTATTTGTGTTTTTCATGACAAGGCATACAAATATACCTCTGTTGACTGGTTTGACAGTGCTAAAAGTGCATGACTGAGAGATTACTGAGGATTACTGCAAGATTCAGAGAGCAGTTATATCTGACCCGTGTGGAATCAGCTTTCAATGAGCCAAGCAATCTTTTCCAGTCTCTCCTTTCTGTGGCCTTTTTATCGGATCTGCGCAACTTCAGTCTAACTGGTAGAGGTTTGAACAGGAGTCAGAGAGTTAGTCTGGTTGGGCAATTTACAGTCTCATTTAAGTAATTAAAATTGGTTGATGCGTACCTCAGTTTCCTCATCTTTAAAATGTTATTGATGGTTTGGGGGTTTTTTTTGTTGTGGTGTTTTTAAGAACCAAGAATTTTTTAAAATCCACTGTGTATATGTCGGCAGTGCAGTGGCAGTGTTGGTTGTGCTTGGAACTGGGGAACCTGAATAGGCAAAGATAAAACTTACTTTAATAATTGAAAGTGGATTTGAACCAAGCCTTCTAAGAAGCAAAATGTGGAAAATTACATGTATTTTCTATCTAATCAGCTCTTATAGTTTACCCAAGAGGCACGCATGAAGTTTGGAAGCACTATTTTCATATACTTTCTCCAATAGCCTTGTTTTATTTCATATTCAGTTCCATGCCTGATGTTGAGAGTGGACCCATGTTAAATCTGCTCCTGTTGTCTATATATAAGCTTAGGGATCTTAACCACCTCATGATTTTGTCAGTGTCCGCTGCATGTGGCAAGCGGCATTCATCTTCCAGTGAGCTAGCAATCAGTCTGGCCAGTGTTTCCCCTGGGTGAGGTTGCTGGCTGATAAGAGCTGGTCTCCAAGCCTATTCAGACCCAGCGAGGTCTGATGGGAATGACAGAGCTAATAATAGAAGTTAGACCTTTTTTATTTTCCCTCTCCAAGATTTGTATTTTGAAAAATTCACAGAAAATCACAGAAAAGGTGTTTTGGTCTCTTTTTAAGCAGTTGTTTACTGTTACAAATATAGTTATCACTGCTTTTAGACGAGGTATGAAAAATTGGGAGCAGGGTGTGTTTTGGTTTGGGTTTTTTTTTAATCTCACAAAGATGCAAAGGTACCTGAGAGAAAAGGGAATCAAATAGCAAATGTAGTCTGATATTGAAACAGGGGCCACAAACAGCAACCAAAAGAAATGAGGTTTGGGATTTTAACAAAATTACTCTATCCCATTGCATTGTTCTAAGTCAGGATGTTCATATTTAGGGATGAAAACCTTAAAGATCTGCTGTGTGAGATGAAATTTAAAAAAAAAAAAGGTCCAATGACTGTGCATACACAGTGTTTCATAGGTATTTGGTAATGAGTATTTTCCATCTCTTTTGGCCCTTTTCAATTTTGTAGATACCACAGAATATGTAGGTACTACTGCATGCTGGAAAAATCACACTTCCTTCGTAAAATTCACTGCTGCTGTTTACTTGCTTACTATTAATTTTTGGATGTGCTGTTGGAGCTGCGTATTCATTGGTAAGCAAATCACAGGAAAAAATACATGTTACCATGTACCCTAACAAAAACAAAAAAGCAGCTAGATTTTGTGCAAGATTAATAGGGAAACGCATTATCATGTTATTTATTGTGCTCAGCAATTATTTGTTGTCTCAGGAGCTATGAAGATAAATACTAGATCCTCAGTCAACTTCCCTAATTGAAAAATGAGAAAGTGTGAAATATAGCTAACTTTCTTATTCCACATTCTTTTTTCATTATAGTTTTAAGGAAGCTATTTGTTGCTGTAAATTCAGGAAAGCTACATCACACCAACATCAACATTGGGAAGTCATTCAATCAAAAGGTAGGAAAAGTAGCTAGACCTGGTCAAAAGCATTTCGAAGAGAACACAGAGGGGCCTGGCTAGTCTAAATGCTGTATAGCTCTGCAGAAAGTTCATGCTACTGAAACATGGCAGTGAACAAGTGCCAGCTCCTCAGGTGTGCTGTGAAGCTTTCTCTGGTGTTAGCAATCATACTGGCATTAGGCAAGGCTGAAGGAGCAGATGTTTTAGAATTTGTTTACTAAGCATAACATTCCTACTTTGAAACAGCAGCAGAGAGGGAGAGCCCGTTAGAATTGAGCTGGCTGAATTATTGACATGAGTGAGTTCCAAACCAGTAAGTTTCCACTTGAATTTCCTGCCCAACATGTTATCTTTGTCTGAATTCACATGTTTTCAAATTTCTTGGGTTTATGACAATATTTAGTTATGTGTTGAAACCTCTTAAGTCAGTATTTCCAACCCAGATTTGTTTTGAAACTTTTGCTCTGTGAGAAATTTGAGCATTTTTATTTTGTGGTTAGATACATTTTGAAATGTTGACATTTTCTGTGAAATGAAAATTCTGTTTCTATGTGGCTCTAATGAGCAAGATTTCTCGCCTTTGAGTAGCTCATTGTGGGAATGCTGTGCCCTTAGCATGCAGGGCAAGGGGTGCTCCTTCAGTGGGAATTTATTTACTATCCTCTATCCTGCCTTCATCAAATGTATGGCCCTGTTCATTTTATACTGTAAATTATTCAAACTGCACTGTGAAAACAGAGTAAATAATTTCCTTACAGGTTTTTTCATGGCTCTGTTATCATAACATCTTAGTTCCTTACAAATGTTAATGAAATGAACATCACAGAGCTCTTGTGATGAGTTTATTCCCATTTTATGTATAGGAAGTGAAATAAGAAGATTAAAGCAAATTTATGTAACTGGAAAAATGGGCAAGCTTTCAGGCATATACAAACATGGGCTGCTTTTTCTGCCTGTATCAGGCAGTCTAATAAAAAGAGATCGCCGCCTCCTACAAATGTGGCTTCACTTGCATCCTTAGGCAGTGACAGCAACAGTAACAGTGCTGTTGCAAAGATTAAAGTCAGAAATTATGAAGTGTTGACTAATTTTGGCTGCCTGGTGTGAGAAACCAGGAGTCTAATCTTTTTTCAAAGCATTTTTTGAGGTCATCATGTTTTCCAAGTATCTCTCTCACTGGTGTCATTTGCAGCTGCGACCACTTGGCTTCTCTGCAGATCTCAGAACAGGTGTCCTGGGGTGAGTGCCTGGAAAATAAGGGCAGTGTAGCTTGCTGTGAAAGTTTTGATTTATGTGATCTGCCCTGTATCATGTTGGAGTTTAATGGCCATTTGCCAAGGATGGCTTCAGGTGCCTTAAACGTGAACTTGTCTTTCTCTTCTTTCACTTTCCTACCTCCTTTATTTCATACCTTCCAACTTCTGTAATGGTGAAAGCAGGGGTATTAATGACTCGTATCAATAGAAAATTTACTTTATCCTGGAATATGGCTATCCTCAGCACCAAGTGAGCCATCAGCCTTCAAATGTCTGTGCTGTTATAAGGCTGGAGGGTTGGAGGATGAAGAGTGAGGAAATGACGTGCCCATCAGAAATGGTGAGTCAAAGAAAGGTCAATAATTAGAAACTCCCCAGAATTCTCACTATCCTTTTATAGCCAGACAGCAGCTTTCCTTTGTTTCACACAACCTTTAAATCCCCCAAGTACTCTCTTTTTAAATATCTCTGAGTCAAGGCCTTGAACTCAAACCAAAGGAGGAGCAGATGAAATTGAAAAGTTAATGACAAATACTTGTGACAGATAAGCATTGTCAGTGAGGTTGCACATTCCCTGATTTTTAGCGGCATTTAGTGGAGGAACATTAGCCTGCAGCACTACCTCATCAGAAAATTTTTTTAAGAGGTGTAATTAAATGGAAGGAAAGTTTCTCTTTTTTGAGAGGTAGCACATATGGTGAAATAAGCATGGTGGATTTCCCTGGGTAGGTATTTCTCACTACGCACATGCAATTAAAAATTGAAGTTTCCCACCTTGTGTGCACACAGGGTCTTGCCCCAAGAACCATTGGAGTCAATTCAGCTGTGTCCAACCGGGCTTCTCAGGGATAGCCCAGAGAGCAGCTGCTTGTTGGTAAAATGTGCACAAGGGTGCACATTCATCCCAGGTCTTTGCAATTTCTGTTCACCTTTTTTTTGCAGAGTACAAATGACAAGGTTTTCAAACAACCACCAAGTACTGTCCTATTAAGCTCTCTTGTTTTAATGTGTGCTGAGTGGGAGGGCTTTACCTGACTCTGTTGGTCCCAAAAGCTTTCAGTAGCATTAAAAATTATGGCCTGAGAAGTTGAATGTAACACGTGAAGTTATAATTATGTTCAGCTTGATTAATCCTGCATGTTAATTAGCAGCGTAGCCAGTTTGCAAGATAAGGGATATCTTTGTGAATGCCTGTAAGAATTTTCAGTCTTACGTCCCACCTGGCGAAGTGTGGTGGCAATAAGTTGAAGGTTCCCATTTTGCAGTCATCAAACACCACAGTCTTTCTGGCCACGTTCCTCAGAGACAGATTTGCCAGAGCTTGCCAGTGCATTTTGATTTCTGTGCTGGTTAAGGGAGGAGGAAGGAGAGAAGAGGCAACCCAAGTCAGAGAAAATTTGCTGAGAAGTGAAACACATCCCCTTTGGTCCCACAGTCTGAGCTGTAAGTTGCTTACCCTGCATTAGGCTAAGCCACATGATTTTCCCCTTTCAATCCTGCTGTATGGAAACTAAGTCCAAAAGCATGGGCTGTCATTTGAGTCTGGGGTCTGGTACTGGATTTGAACACTGCCAAGGCTAGACTGTGTTCAGAAGCAGGACCTGTGAGGTACAAAGTCAGCACTTGTTCCCCAAGGAGTTGTTTGTTTCTCCTTTCAATTTAGAGTCTGAAATGCCATTTGTTTAATGTTGCTGTTTAAATAATGATTTATAAGACTCCAAGCCAGCCATGGTACAGCTTAATGACTGCTATAATTTATGGATGCCACTGGCTACATAAACACTGCTGTAAATATAAAGGATGTCTCCCACAAATTTTACTTTGATACTTATTTGATACCATCCATTTTCCTTTCCTTACACATCTTCTGTGTGTGAGTTGCAGCCACTTCACTCGGCAATCCAGGTCACTCTGGCTCACCTTGCCAGGAGTCATAGGGGCTGGGAAGTGAAAAGATCAAATGTCTTTTTTTGTTACAAAATATTTTAATTAAAAATTAAGTTTCCTTGAGCTTGGATGCAAACATCTGCATCAAGTGACCCATTAAAACGGTCATTTGTGTTTGGGCTTTTTTTGGTTATCTATTTGTTTTACTAGTTAATCATCTCCTTTATCCAATTCATTTTGCCATTGTGCACACAGTAAGCAAGCAAACAGGAGACAGGAATAAATCATGCACTGTCACAGAACCCGGCCATTCCCCAGGCTGCAGCTTTGCTATTTGTGTTCTCTAACCTATACAAGGAGCATGTATATATGTGTCTAATGCTAATCTGAGCTAATTCAAGCCCTGTCTTTGCAGAGATGAATGAGCATGCAAATCTGCTGGTTTGTTTTGGAGGGTAAGCTTCTGGAATTGCTTCATGTCTAGTTGCAACTGACATCTTTTAAATACTACAGTCAGTTGACTTCAGGAGATTTGTGCTCCGGGGCTGCAACAGAGACACCTGGGAAGACAGTAGGTGCTCTTGAATGCCTTGGTTCCATATAATTGGTGTTAATGCAGTCATGTACTTGGAAAACTGAGTGCCTTTACAAAGTTACAGTGGATTGAGTAAACAGAACAACTCCATTGCCTACAATAACCCTTCCTCTGAATCTGTGCATATTGTATCCCAGCAGCTGCTGGGATAAAACACGGACATTGCTGAAAGGACTGCGGGAAGTCTGAGTGGGACATGAGAGTTGGTAATAAACATGGGGTTCAAAACTGTCTGTGGAGAAATTCAGAGAGACAAAAGTACTTCTGAATTTGAGTAGGACTTGAAGAATTTTTAAGAGTGTCATGATGTTACTAACATCATGGAAATGCTCTGGGCCATGTCTCTTAACTTTTCTTTAGGTGGTACTTCCAGCAACATGGTGCCATACAGGTTCATTGAATACCCCTAGGAAAAGGGATCATCTACTGAGTTACCAGAGTCGCTTCTTACAGCTTTCTAGCATCCATTTGCATACTGACCTGAACCCACTGTGTCTGGCTTGTGACTTGCAAAGAGCTTTGCATCTGACATAGGGAAGGCTCTCAGTGGTGTCTCTAAAGAGTGCATTTTTGCAAGGAGCATGACAAAGCCAAGGAAGATACCTTCTCATTGCCTTAAACCCTTACCAAGGGGCCTGCAGAAATTGTCAGCAACCAGCTCTGAGTTACTTGGTCTATTCTTTCTGCAAAGCTGTCCTCTCTAGTCAGCCTTGACCCTAACTGAAGTACAAGGGCACCGTGGAGCCTGTATGTGGCAAGCCAGAATTGCTCTAAGGCAGTCAAAAAAATCGAGCTGACAATAACACAGACCACTCTTTTCAGGAGCTGGGGTCCTTTATTAAAAAGGTTTGGCATGTATTCCCCCCACTCCTGAATTGATTTGCACCATAAAATAAGCTTGAAGAGAAATAGTGGTTGTTTTCCTACATGCTTCATTAATTTTTAGTTTTGGCAGGCAATATAAATAAAAGTATCAAGTGCACATCTAATTGAATCACCACTGATTCCCGACTCCCTGTAGTACCAGAGAACATGATATAGCTGCACTGTGTAGCAAGCACAGGTGAGTTAGGCGAACAATGGTTCACTCTGCCCAGAGACTTTGGTTTAATCTTGAGCATTTATCCCTTTAATGTAAGATAGGGCAGGAGTTGTTGCAGTGGGGAATTCACAGCACAGACCTCTTCATACTTCTAGGCTTGCCTTCTAGGAATAGTGAACTGGAAGCACATCTCTGCAGAGAGTCAGGAAGGTTTCAGCAAATTGCATCTACACCCAGATTTTTGTGGAGGGGGCTCTTGCACTTCTCAAGCTTGGCCTCCTCCATATATACTGACTGTAGGATGTTACTGAACTAATTCCTGCCTCCTCCAGGTGGCTGATCTAGAGCATATGTCTCTTAGGACAAGTCCTTTTTTTTCTTTTTTTTTTCTTTTTTTTTTTAAGTATCTCACTTGGCTACAATCAAAGACCTCCGGGTGAGAGAATTCCTACAGTAAGGAAAATTATACCCATCAGGCTAGATGATCTCTGACTTCTCAGCTGTCAAGGGAATCAAGCGCCTCCAGAAAAGGATGGTGCTAAGGGACTACTCAAGATCATTTCTGAATGGATGATACTGGCCTCTGATTGTAATGTTCAGTGACCTCATTTCATAAGAGTTGGCTCCTTTCCACATTGCTAGCTGCCTTTTGCTGCTTAGCATAGGTAAAATGAATTAGTGATTTTTGTATCTTGGTAGATGTATTCTGCTGTGGGCTCTCTGACTCATGGGCTCTCTGACTCAAGGGGAGGGTAGTGCAGGATGCAGGAGCAGGAGTGGTTATAGAAGAGAAAGAAAACTACAAGTACAGATCAGACTGTTTTCTCTCTTGCAGAGAGAATATGACAACGTGATATATCCAAGTCATAGGTAATACATGTCAACAGGAGGGTATGATAAAAACTCATGTTCTTTCCAAACCATGCAGCCATGTTATTCCCGAGCTAGACGGAGAGGATGTCAGTCTTCAGGACTGTCAGTCTAGCAGTAACTTCACATACAATTAAAAATCTATTATGCATATTGTGGTGTTCTTGAGAAGTACCACAGAACAGGCTGCAGGATTTCAACCCTCTTTTCAAGGGTCAAAGATGCCTTCCAAGTTAAAACACCAGAAATACCTGGGGAACTGAAATTCTCTGTTAGGTAGACCATTAGCTATTTGACAAGATTAAACAGGTCAAACAAAATAAAATAATTACTTTATCAAGTAAGTATTGGATTAAGGGGATTTCACAAGGTGTTCTCCCATTCAGTTTTATCCAGGATCCTACGACCTGTTGATTGAGAGGAAGGCAATTCAATAATCTGAAGTGGTTTTTGTTTTCTTTTTCTCTAGGATCTGGTTCTGGCTCAAAAATGGCTCTGGAGGGTTCCTTCAGCTGCTGGAATGGAACAGCGATCAGGCTGGGGCAGACATGTGACTTCATCAGGGACTGCGCTGAGGGAGAAGATGAGGGAGATATATGCAGTGAGTAAATCCAAACCCCCAGGCTGCATCCTCCTTTTCCAAAAGCATTGATTGTTTTGAATTTTCATGCCTGAGACTTTAGCACAATAGACTAATTCGGTACTATCAAAAGACCAGTATCCTCTATAACACGTGCAGTTTCTCTGGATGTCTGCCTGGAGCAGAGCATTTGATATGTTCCTGTACTCGTTTGCATTAGTTCTGCAGCAGGTTCTTAAGATGCTCTTAGTGCTTCATCTCTTCCAAAGCCCTGATCAAAAATGCAAAGGAAGTATAGCCTGAATAGCTAGATGCCTTACAGAATTATGAAATGTGTAGTTTGTTAGAGCTTTTAATCAAAATGTAGCACAGCATGTGGCAGAAGGGAGAGAAAGGAGAAAACTTCTAAGATGAAAAATTAGTAGAGCTAGTAGCTTGTCTTTGACTAACTCCTGTGTCTTTGTAATTCCTTTTGTTTTCTGTCCTCTCTTGAGCAGTCAGTAGTCTAATAAAATACAGCAGAATATAGGTAGCAGCCTAATTTTTCAGAAAACTTGCTGTGTCTGAATGCTTTTTAATTGTGCTGCATAACCTAGATACTTTAGGACCTTCCTTTAACCATCTTGAAGATGCTCTGTCTCTTTTTCTATACCTCTACATGTTCTACCTCCAGCCAGTCTACAGATAGTTAGAAGTGGTAGATTGTCAGATGTATGGTTATCCACAGGGCAAATGTATCAAGATAAATAATCATTGAGAGTTCATCATTTACCAATTTAAAATGTATGCATCACAGCTGATCTAGCCTATGGACTTTTGTCGATAGAGCTGCATTGATTTGGTATGCAAAAAATGTGCTCCCTGACCAAAATACCAGTCCCAGCAAAAGCCTTTGAAATAGAAGAGACACTTAGTTTAGCTTTCATATGTGACAGCTAGAACAGGGGAGAATCTGGGTAAAGTAATTCAAACAAGCTGTGTCGATGTAGGTGATGTCTAGACAAACAGACCTGTGTTGCTTCTAGCATAAACTTAACATGAGTGACACACAACTTGTAGCAAATTCCAGTTCTTTGCTGCTAACAAAGAAATAAAGCAACATTTTATTGGTGTGGAGAACAGTGGTTTGACCTGGGATTATCTAGTAAACTAGTTAAAAGCTTGAAATTATATGCTTCTCCATCATGTTAGACATTGTTACAATATGAAATTATATTCCTTAATGACACACACTCAGTGAACATTAAATTCACTTTCGTAGGAACAGTGTCATCACTGTGGACTTGCAGCTCCTTAGAACCAATAATGCTTCGTATTAGAAGTATTGAAACCTTTTTGCCTAAGAGCTTTAAAACAGAGCTCTAAGACCTCATAATGGTATTTCTATTTTGTACTACACGTTAATTAAAAAAACTAATTTTTTTTTTTAACTTCTGATAATCAGTAGGTTGAATGCATTTTCATTTCATTGGAAGCAGAGAAACATATTATTTACCATCAACTGTATTTCCAGATACACTGTTGTGTCTGTATAAATGGCTCTGCCTTGTGAGGGTAATCCTGTCTATACCAGCGGGAAGAACAGAGCTCCCAAGGTGGAGTTGCACCAATTGTGGATGCAAACTACATTACCACCATAGGATGGGGCAGGCCTAGAGGAACATGCTTACCTATTATTTTCAAACATTGGATGCACCCTTGGCTGTTGTCTTGTATCAGGAGGCTGGCTCTGCTTCTGCCCCTAGCTGCCACCCTGTATCCCATGGTGAGCCAGTTGGTAAAGTGACCAATCTCTCTGTCACATACATTATCCAGAGAGGTTGGTTTGGTTGCCTTTTTCCCCTCCATGCAGCGTTCATCTGTAGCTATTTGCATAAAGCAGTATAGCAGTTACAGTTGTGTCAGCAAAGAATGTACTGAGAATGTAAATGAGAAAATGTAAAAAGCAGAAGATACTTTGCTGCCTGTTTAGCAGAGCATCACTCCCTAGCTTGAGGAGAAGACCACATGGCTTGTATTCAGCCACAGGTACAGGGAATGAGAGTTCCTACTCCTAGCTAAAAGGCCCAAAAAGCACCATCTTCCACCCAAGCAACAAAAAAGACTGGCTTGCCTCAGCAAGAGCTTGGGTTGTGGATATGTCTGCTAATCCACTTAAAAGCCTGCTCAGTTCTGTGGCTGATTTCTCTGCTTTTGCCTCTTTACTGTGTTGAATATTGTTGGCATAAAACTTCTTACACAAAATAGAAATTATCTAATGTTTTAGATGTCAGTTACATCTGCATGACAGCCTAACATAAAACATATGTCATCTTTCAGCGTTTTAGTTGTCATTTTACTCCTGAGCAACATGGATGTTTTCATCAGCTTTTTGCAAGCATGGCAAAAAGTGATTCAGATGTATAAAGCAAAGAAGGGAGTTTCCCAAATGCTTCTGCTTACACAAAAGAGCTGTCAGAAAAAGATGTAGCCATGCTGAAAACTGAGGGAAGAGCTTTTAAAGTTACCATTAACCAAAGGCTTCTATCTTTGAGCTTCAAGGAGATGTTGGGGTTTTTTTCCTTTCACAGTCTTCTAACCGTGCAGGTACTGATTTTCTCTCTCTCTCTCTTTTTTTTTTTTTTTAATTCCTATTCATTCGATTTTTGTTCCTTTCTTAGCTGAAAAAAATCTCCCTAAAGTCTGCTGTTTGTTAACATCTCTTTACTTATTAATGGCCAAGGAAATGTCACGGTGCTTGTTCTGCATGCAACCAATTAGTCTGTGTAGAGAGTGTAAAATCAGAGAGGGATGACCCCGAGAGAAAAGCTTGCTGCAGTTTGAGTCATAATCAAATATTCTTGCAGGAGCAAAAGATAGCTTCAAAGAGGCAGATGTGGAATTAGATCCAAACTGTGTTGATTTGGGATCAGACATACAGGTTTAACAGACTGATGGAAGTGCCACACTGGAAACTACTTTGCAGAAGCATACTTTGCAGACACACATTAAGACTTCAGATAGTGGTGGTCTTATGCCTTTGCTAGTAAATTCATGCTTTTATGGATTATAACTTACTGCAAAAAAAAAACCTTACTTCCTCTTATTGTAGTAATCATATATGTAATATACCTGGTATGGTACAAGATAGAGATGAAAACTCAAATTATTTACTAATGCAGATTGGCAGAGCTGTGCTTTACAAAAAGGGATAATTTGTTCCAGTAGTTTTGTACTTCTCTTTTTAGTTAACAATATCTTGGATTTTGGTTCAGTAATCTTTTGTTGCAGGGCAGCTAGACTGGGAAAAAATAAAAATTTTACTGAAAAAAAGTGCATATACTTTTGGCTAGTCTAAAATTATTTTATTTTCTGTCTCAAATTCACCAAAAAGATTCAGCCTGGGAAGATACTGGTTCATCAGTGAAAGCATGTTAGGAAAGTAAAGTATATATTTTAAAAAATAATAAATTAAAAAGAATGGAGGTGCTGCTAGTATATTTATTATCTAGAGACTGAGAACTTAAGAGGATTCACTCAGGATATGACAAACCCAGGACTGATTCTTTCTTCTGCTTAAGTGAATTTGAACCTATATTTCCTATTTCCATGCAGAGTTTCTAAGATTGTGGTCTGGAGTTCTGGTCTAGTTCAGAAGAAAATGGTTACTCAAGTCTCTCCTGGGATTGCTCTTCCACATTTTATAAATTTTACCTGGAATAAGGATTGAAAGTAATGTCCTCCATCTTTCAAATAAATCTCATAACCACTGGGTTATAGGGTAATTTTCACTCTTTGCCTCATTTAATATATAAGGATGTTAAACACATTACCAGGTGAGATAAGGAGGACTAGTATCTGATTCATGAAAGGGGTGACTCAGGCTGTGCTATGTGGTTGGAGAAGTGTATGCACACATCTGTCAAAAGACCAGATGGCAGCTAGAATAGGAACCTATAAAGTTTGAATTTGTGATAACATGAGCAAGTGACCAAAAAAGCATAGATAATTAATTCTACAGGGGCCAGTTTACTTTCCAGGCAAAAATGCATGAAGAAATCACTGGATTAATTTATATCCTAGTGATACATACAGCCCAGCAGAGTTTCCCTGCAAGCAAAATGATGAAGTAGCAACCTGTTGCCGTGCTGTGCTCTCTTAAGGTTCCTGTCTTGCATACACTAATCCTTTTGCTTCTTTCTTGATCAAAAGCTGTACTTCCAGCAACAAATTCTAACCTCTGGCAGTTCTGAACTCAGCAAAGCCTTCTGGCATTAAAGGATAACTCTTAGTTGACTGTTGAAAAATATTTTCCCTTTTTATGCTTCATTTCTGGTAGAATTTGGCTGACCAACTTTGCTAGCATAGAAGCAGCCATTGAAGCAAACTCATGTTTGAGATTCATGTGCTTCTTTAAATTGTTTGAGTAGCTGATCTATTTGGCTTCTGAGATTTCCTCCTAAATTTGGTAAAGGTCCGTATGTACTAGAGTAGTCTTTTATGCTTGTGTCCTTTATAATACGGGTCTGGAATTTCACCCAAAAGTTTAAACTGTAGTATCTGGTTGATTTGCACCTAGTTTTGAATCAAGAGCCTGCTCCATCCACTTAATGAATTATTTCAGTTGCTAATTTTGCTTGCTATTAAAGGATGAAAAATCTGGGCTAAACAAAAAAACCTTGAACTTACTTAGATTTTGCTTGAAAGGTAATTCATTCTGACGGCTTGAAAATATTTACTTAGGAACAAGTTTAACACTACAGCTTTTCTCTACTCCATCACTCAAAAGCAGAGACTCTCACATTCTTATAGTGCTCCAATCTCACTGGATTACTCTATTCTCCATCCCATATCCACAAGCTGCCTCTTAAAATTACTAAGGTCTAAATATTTTGATGTTCCTGTCACTAATGTTAATATCCAATGTGGCAGGTTTCAATAAGTGTAACTCCTGCCTCCTCATTTACTTGATTTTCTAATAAAGTCAGATTAGCATTCCTTCATCAGTGCAGTATCTGTGCTAATGTGAGTTTGAACTATAAACATTCAAAAATTGAGACGTACATATTGACAGAAAAGTGCTAGCCAAAGAGGTCTTTGTGGAGTAGCAATAGGTGGAATTGTAGGTGCTGTATGTATTCAAAGCAAGGAAGAGCAGCAGAGAAAATGCATCCAGTGCACAGGACATCTGAAAATTCATTAAAAAATTCATTTGTGGAGGAGGAATGAAATTTTCTGGGAAAGTAATAGCTTCTTATTTATGCCCTTACCTTGTTCATTGACAGTGAGCTTTTTGTGGCCTCCAGGCAGGGATTGCTACTTAGATGACTCCTCCTGCTGCTCTGACTTGTTTACATCATCCTAGATAGTGTATGGCCATGAAATGAATTCAGTTGGACACCCAGCCAAGCTGTTTCGGTAGGAATTCAGGACACATTATAATTTGTCATTTTCTTTGGATCTCAGCCTCAGGCTGTGCAATGAAATATAATCAAGTTCTGTAGAGGGGTAAAAAGGAGGCAACTCTCTGCTTAACAGCTTCACATTTAAAGACCAGGCTGAATGAATTTGGAGATTTTTAAAAGGAAAAACTTGAAAAAGCCTTAACTCCATTACAGGTTTTGATCTTTCCATAACAGATTTGGGTACTTGCGGAAAATAACAGTAAAACATGCCTCTCGCCTTCATGTCAGGTTCCAGGTTCAAATTTGGCCCTACTAAAAAGCCACAGACGTAAGATTTGTTTCAGTTTCCTCTGTGAAGTGAGTTGTGATTCACGCTCCTAGAAAATAAAATTTTTCTGGTCTAGATGCTGCAGTTGTGGTGTTCTGCAGCTGTTTCTAAGGGTAGACCAAGGAGCAGGTTCATGTGCCACTGAATGAATTGCCTGTTGAGGTGTGTGAGTCAAAGCTGAGGCCCTCTGAGCAGGTATTTAATTGACCTGCAATCTCAGCCAGGGGGTTCTGCTGATATTTCAATATCTTAAATGATCTGGATTTTGAATACTGGTGCCTCAGTGTCTGACAGCCACTTTACAGATAGAAGATTTCAGAGTGAAAAATTTTAATAATGACAACAAAATCTGAGTTCAGGGGCCTCCTCTTCTCATAGAGAAGCTAATGAAATTGCCATTGTTAGCTGACTGGCAGATTCACTTGCTTTAGGAGTTTGTAGTCTATCCTACATTTTGTAAGTGAAGAAATTTTTACTATGATTTTAACAAGCAGTTGAAAGGCTGATTTCCTGGATATGGGTTTTATAATGTGTTTGCACATGAAATTTCATTTTTATATTGCAATTTTAAACAGATTTCTTGTATCGTTTTCCTTTCTTTCAAAAAAAAAAAACCCAAACCAAAAAAACACATAACAAAAAAAACCCCAAAGGTAGTTTTAGGGAAAGTTTAGGGGAACAGGGAAGGGAGAAACAAATATGGGCTAAACTGGTTTTTAGTACAGATTTGAGTACACAATGGTGTAAAAACTGTGAGAAGTCAGGAATATCATCATCCCTTTTACAGCTACACCTGTTCATCACAGCAGTTTTTCTAGTTTATTGGAAGAAGGACCACCCCCACTCAGCAAACGTGTTCAGGGGCTTTGTACTGCCAGTCCCAAGGACTGGTTAGTCTATATAGCAGGGTAAGATGACTGGTGCCTCTTCTTTATTCCTGTTGTGGCATCTCTAATGCCTAATGTAACGCTATATTAAAAGGGCACCTATTTCACCCAAACTAGCTTTGTGCTCTGCCTTTTTCCACATAAAACCCAGTTTGTGCCCTTTTATTAGTGGGAAGCCTTCTGGTACCTGGAAGAGTTGTCAGCTGCACCCTGGGTGCAGAATCTGTATTAAGGATCATTAGTGATTTACTAAAAGTGAAAATCATGTTATAGTGGTAATGATTTTACATGGCATTTTACAAGGTCCATTTTCTGCCAAGGTTACTTAATAAGTACAGACTCTGGCCTCATGTTGAAGAGGAGAAATGCAAAGGTAGAACTAGACAGCAGTAGAAATTAGGGAGGAAGCAGTGAGGGTTTATTGAGGATCATGGGAAAAAATATTTCATGAGTTTTGAAGGAAACAGGTGATTCATGGCCAAGTAGACAATGTTCATGTATGGCAATATTAAGTGTATGGCTCAGGGCAAAAGGAGCAGTACTTTGCACCCTTTGTAAGAAGAACTTGCAATGTAGGTAGAGAAGGCAATGGAAGGCATGAAGTTACCTTCTGCTTTGAATGAGATGACTATTACTTTAAAACTGGTTAATTTAAAGGCAAAAAGCTAGTGTATCTTTATTGTTTGGAGCTGGAAACTTGCCTGAAATCCTAAGCCAGTGACAGAATGAGTGGGCTTCAAAGCCTGGAAGTATGGCTTAAAATAAACTATCCTCTTTTCATCCATTCATCTCACCAAACAGATTCACAGGTACAAAAACTGAGGCACAAAAGGATTCAGTGCTTTACCTGAGATTGCATCAGTGCTCACAGAGAGGAGAGGTCGTGTTGCTGATCTGGGCTGGCTAGAGACCTAGACTGTAAGGGAGGGGAATCATGTTAGGAACTTACCCCTCTCCAAGATTCCCTTCTGTGGGGCTCCAGAAGCAGTGGTTAGGAAAGCCATCTCCAAGATGTAACCTTGAGTGGGTTTATACCTGTGAAGCTGTAGAGGCCAGGTAGTTAGGAGACCAAATAGTGTACACCAAGATGAGTCCTCTCACTCAGATTTGTCAAAGTAGGGGGGTAGTCGCTTAGTCACAGTCTGGGGGTTGTTTCCCTTGACACCACCTTCCCCACAGTCAGGCACACACATGACTACACATGAAAGGACTGAGTAGCTGTGGGGGTGCCCACATGCCCTGGGCAAACCGAGTCAGAATAGTCACTGCAGCTTCTCTGTGTGCCCAGGAGTCTCCTCCTCAGTTCACCCGGGTTCTTCTGTATGTGTGTGTGTCTTTCCCTCTTGCAGAAAAGCTTCCCTCTGGCTTTTACTGTTCGTTTGAAGAAGGGGACTGTGGCTGGATGCAGGGGTCCTCTGTGTCCCATCCTTCCCCATGGCGGATTGGAAGCCCGGAGCACAACCGTTTTCCTTCAACAGAAGGTGTGTGAGAGTAAACAGTAAGTGCAGAGAATGAACAGCAGAGAGCAAAAAAGATATGCAAATGGTGGGAAGAGGGAATAAAACACAAGGCACGTTTTCCTGTGTACTTACGTATTCAGCCTCCACTGAAACAAAAGCCATTTTTCTACTCTAACTGCTTTGAGCAAAAGACTATCCTGCTCGCTTCCGGTCTTGAGGATACAGAGAGGTATCTCAGGTCTCCACGACTGACACCAGATACAAATCTTGACCCTTTCTAAGCAACTTCACACCGAGTGTTCATCTGCATGACCCTCCTCCATACCAGTCTGGTTTTTTTCTTTCTGATTTTCCTATTTACTTCCTCCATTTCTCTGTACTGCCTCTGTTTTTTTCCCTGCTCACATCCTAATTTTCCTTCTCTTTGTCCTATTGTCCCTTGAGTTCCACTGCTAAGTATAATTACCATATACTTGGTTCCCCTACCCAAATCCCGGTAGTTCATTTCTAATTCTTCTTGTACAAACCATTGAAGGTTTATACTTTGGGCACTGAACTACTGCTGGTTAAGTTTTGGCAAACAGGCTACCTGCCAGGATAAGCTTCTTCCTAATGCAATAATGTAAATCATTGGAGGCATTTATTGCTGAGGCACACAGCAGCTAAAGGGATACAATAATAACAGCAGAGTTAATGGTGTATAATCCCAACATTGCTTTAGAAAGTTAGAACCAGAGTTAAACAAGATTCTCTACTTTTGTGTGAACTGGTATAGGCTACAGTGCAGCTATTCTGATTTATGCCACCTGATGGTTTAGCCCACAGTATTACAGACCTCAAAGCGATGGAAGCATAGGTAAATATGAAGGCAAAGCACCAGAAAGAGGGTACTGTGGGGAGCTGGCAAGTGCTGCTGATTCATGATTTGTCTATGTTGTAGAGGCAATTTCAATGAAAGCCCAAATAACTGGGCTCCAAATAGTGGTACCCTCCTGAGCTGGAGGGCAGAGCTGAAATAGTGCAAATACACACCTTTTCATGCAGAGCTGCCAAGGAAAAACCCTAGTGTTACTACTGCCCTTGTTCCTCTTGTTACAACAAATGACTGAAGGAGCAAAGAGGCCTCCAGCTGCAGTAATATTACCCTGGTGGTATTTTGCGATAGCTGTGTTTTGTTTTGGTTTTGGCCAAGATAAATATTCTCTTCCAAGTTACTTTTCATTCATAAAATATACATTTTGTTATTCAGCCTTGCAAGGAGGATGAATCTGAAGTCATGGAGCAACAGAAGATAGCTGTAGGGGGAAGGTGGACAGACTCCTTAAATGTGTTTCCCGAGTATGTTTCTTGGGTAGGTGAAGCTGCATCCCTAATAAATTGAAAAACCCTTCTGCTTTCTGGCATGCCGCTGTAGTAGGAGCCCACTAACATAAGTTCTGGGGAGGTTTCACAAACACTGAAACCAGAAGGTGAGTGCTGCCATTTGACCTTCTTCTTGCTCTTTTATCCAGGTTGTGCACTCCTCCTTAACACCAGCAAAGCACCAGCAGTAGCAAACACTGTCATGACCAGCACTGCATTTCCAGCTCCTTTGAGGAACTCCCCCTGCGAGGCAAGTTGTAACGTTTTCTTTTGCATTTTACAGAGCTTTTTTTGTCTGTCTGACTCTGGTTTTCAAATATAGGCACTAGGTCAGTAGCACAGCAACCGCTTTCTCTGATGGCTTATCTGTAAAATATACTTACTTAATGCCCATGTGTGCAGGGAAAAGATACGGTTATCTGCTTGAAATGCCACAAAATGTGCTCTGAAAAGCTTTGGCATATCCTGTCCTCGTTGTATGGCCTCACATGATGTATTACAATCCTCATAATTAGGTGTATATGCTGTAAGGGTGGGGCAGCCAGCATTACAAAGAGGAAGAAGCTTACTGCATGAACAAACATTGTATTTGCAAGATCCAAGAAAGAATAGGCTTCGGGACTGCCCCTGTGCTGCTCAGAAGATACAGTGCATGCTTTCTCTAGCACAGCTGGGATTTGAGCTAGCAGGTCTTCATCATGCTGCACTTCAAACCTACCAATCCTCATGTAGGCCTTGATCATAGGAGCGCTGAAGTAAGCAACAGCAGAGATAAATTCATGTAGAATGGAACCAGGTTCATATTCAAGCAGAAAAGCTATTGACAGTCATAAGACATCAACTTAAGCAAGTATATATCAAGGCTTGCCAGGCAACCCTGCACATGGTTGTAATTTCTGAGTCAGTTGTACTTAAACTGCAGCTTACAGGAAGATGACCTGTCTGCATCTTTTTACTCTAGTCTGTAGCTTCACAGATTATATTAACCACTGATAGAATTTATTTATGACTTATGACTTTGAACCATGGCTAGTGACTTAGAGCATTTCACATCTTGAATGGTGACCCTGAAATGTCATATAAGCTCCTGGATCTAAGAGCAGAGGGATTTGTGAAAATTGATCCTAAAAAAGTACAGTTTGTTGGTTGAGTACTGAACAGACAAAAGAATCAGATTCTCCCTGTTCCAGTGATCTTAAAATACAGAAAAGACAAGAAGGGATGTGTTAGGAAGTCCTCTGGAATGAAAGTACGTAGAAGACGTTTTTTCTTTGGTTTAAAGTTTGATTTGGTTCACTTCTGTTGGATATCTCAGTTCATATAGGAAAGTGCACCTGTTTTTGCTTTCTTGATATATTCATGTCCTCCTTCTTTAGGAAATAGATACTACCTTGGTTTTCCTCCCTTCTGTGATGAAGGTATATGCAGGTTCTGAATATTTTAAGACCTTGTTCTGCCATGGACCATCAAGAGTGAGTTTTTTTCATAATCCACCTGACACAGGAATCAGAGTGAATGATTTCCCAATATGTGTATATTTTTTTCTTGTATATACAACAGTGCAAATAATTAAACTTGCCGTTGGGGGAGAAGCTGCCATGTATTTCATCTGCTCACATGCCATCCCACCTCCGTCACTCCCCTTGGCACTTAAAAGGCATCCGGACGCATCCAGCATTGCAGCTGTCGGTAATAAAGAGTGAAGGAGTTTGGCAAGGATTTTGTCTCTTGCCTTTTCATATAGTGTAAAAGCTTCTCTTCTCAATGAGCCCCTGGTGGCTTCAAATTCTATTTTACTGGAACAATCTGTCTGTGAGCAGAATAATTTAATTCCACTTTTCAGCACAACACAAGAGGAGAAAAGAGATATTCCCCCCTACGCACTTATTCCTCCAATAGGTGCCAGCAAACTTCCTTATAGTGAAATTATAGTCAGAAAAGAGGTTGTCAAAATACCATAATGCTGTCCTGTATTTATTCACCCTCAATCACTTCTCGATTGAACTGGCTCAAGTTCAGGCACTAAAAGATGAGTTTTCTTCTACCTGTCACTGCTGACAGCTCCACCTGGCATGTCACAACCAGGACAGATTCTCTAGCAACTGAAATCCCACTGACAAAATTCACTTATGATTCATGTGGCAAAGGGATCTCAGCAAGTGTCTGCAAATTAGACCCATTTATTCTTCCACAGTCATAACGAGCCATAAACCTGCCCTCCCTCTTGTATCTGATCCAGCTCATGTGATCCTTTAGATACCTGCTTGCTCTCCTTGCGTGTTCACTTACATAGTGGCTTCTTCTGACAGCTAGTTCCAGTACCCCAGAGAGATTCAACTCAGATTCACATCCTGCACCAGTATATACTAATGATGGAGGCTGTCCTTAAGCCTGTCATTTAACATCCCTCCTCCTCCTTGTATGCCGTGTCTACCCCCATATCAACACGCCCAGCTCGGCTGAACTCCTGGGAATGAGACTGAGTGTGCTGCCCTACCTACTCAGATTGCTCACCTTTCTTGAGTGAGTGGAGCTTACCCCTGTTCTGTGCATGGGACTTTATCAAAGGCCATATGCTGCAAGCCCTGAGAGCAACAAGGAGGCCAGCAGACGTCCCCAGTTTGCTGATCTTGACTCCCCTCTCTTCTCTTCCTGCTACATGGAAGCTCTGGGGCACTACTAGACCCACTGTTTACTGAAGCTACTATTTTTCCCCTTATCCCTTAATTTGCTTTTATTTTAGCCAGTCGTGTTAGACAATTACACTCGCCATAGCAAATGCTGACACCCTGCTTTTTAGCCTGAGGTCTTCGTAGGAATTAATTACTTCAACCTCAGCGTGAGGAGCATTACCTGCTGCTGTGCTGTTTACCAGGCTGGAGGATTCTGGTTTTTGGCCAGAATGTCCATGGAACCAGGACTCAATGCTGATAAGGAAACAGTCAAGCAGTCCACAGTGGGTGCCAGCCACAAAGAGTTTGCTAATGCTTCAGGCTTGTTTTTTCTCCCTCAGCCTGACTGTTTAATCTTCCACTGTGATAGACTGGCAACGGAGATGACTGAACAGTCTGAGAAAGTAACTGCTAATACCCTGGAGACTTATGGGGTGGCCTGGTCACAAACACCTTCCCTGCTGAGGTTCTGGGCAGCTGTTTGCAGCAGTGCTGACGCTAGCACTTGGAGACTCCAGAGCCTGGATGATCTTTGGCATATGTATTGCTGCTCAGTGCAGGACAAGCGTGACCCTCCATCTTTGTGCTCTCTCCAGCTTGAGGTCGGTCATCAGGAGCATGCTGGGCTGCTTGCAGGCTGTGCTCCCCTAGTGTTTCCCATGCCCTGCTGGAGGCTCCTCATTAACTCAGAAAGGGAAAAAATTAGCCTGACCTAATCTGTACTGCCCCACATGCATCAAAAGATGAGAAGAGAGTAAAAATGCATGCAGGAGATACTGTAATAAACACAGCCTGTACTTTCCCACATGTTTGGGATTGGCCCTTAATGTGCCTTGCACTTTGTGTGTAGCTTTGTATTGCACTTTGCTCCTGTTTGTTTTGAGCAGCTTTATATTTTCATTTTCTTTGTTCTTCAGTGCTTTTGGCAGGTCAGAGCGGTTAGTTTGTGATGCTGCCCTTTGTTCTTGGTTCAGTTAGTTTTTCTCTTTCTTTTTGTTGTTTTATTAAATCTTGGCTAGAGTATCCTGGCTTCAAAGAATCTCTCTTGTTTGCAGTCCAGACAGTCTTTGTTATCTTTTTCATGTTGCACATTCGGTAGAGTCATTTGCCTATTGACCCTATTAACTGTGTGTTTAAAACCCAGTTTATATGGAAGAGGAAAACTGTGGCACTTCTACTAAATCTTGGGGGGATGCAGGAAGTGGTATGCGTAGTCCATGGAGAGATGTGCCATTACCCTGAAGTAGCCAGAAAGCGGAGATGCAACAAAAAGCTCAGGAAATGGTTCAGGAACCAAACTGACACAATAATCAAGAGTGAAAATCTTTTAACCTACTCGTAAAAGTTCACTGGAAACAAAGCACATGTAATTGAGCATAGGAATACATATAAAGTGCAAAGAATTAATCCAAACAGTGGCCTGATTTAAAGGCAGAATTTATAGAGCTTGAGCAATAAAGCACAGCATTATTTGCCCCTTCTCTTCACAGTGTGGTTCCCCTTCTCTGAGTGGGACTCAGTTGGCTTGCAGAAGGTCAACAGGGCAAAGAGGATCGTGGGGTGGTTAGGCATTTCCTCATTTTGCAGAAGAAATCTATATGCATGTCATTAGTAGCTGTAATGCTGTCTGGGAATCTGGGAAACCACATTGCAATTAAAGTCCAAGGGAAGTGCTGTCATGTCAGACACCACGATGGCAAAACTAAATTGCTTGGCTGCAGTTGATAGCCCCTAGGTGTGCACGGTTTCCAGACTATAATGGCCACCTACTTCTCACTACTTTGCAAAGATGTCAGAGAGCTGGCACAAGAGTGTTGCTGATGTCCAGGGAGCACTCACCTTCATGTGGAAGCTGGAGACTCATTTCTGGCCCCCCACATCTGGACAATGAGGCAATGCCATCTCCCTCAGTCCCAGCGTTGTTGCTGTACAAGTGCAGAGTCATGTACGTTGACTTGCTTTTTATTCCATTTTTCAGAGATGCTCCCTGCTGTCTGCATCCTCAGGCTTTGATGGATGCTGTGGTGCCTGTAGATCATAAAAGTCATATCCATGTCTTCCCAAAGTGTTTGGGCTTCTGTCATAAAAAGATGTAAGACCAGGTCCAGGATTACTGCATTCTGTGAGGGCTTGGTACAGTGTGTACCTGCCTGGGCAGCAGTAGTTATATCTATCCTGCGAGATTTCGTTTTGCGGTGGATTATGACTGTTACTTCTGTTTGAAAGTCACTGCAGAAACATGAACAGTCTGGAGACTGATTTTTAGAAAGGCTGTGCTTTGCTCAGCGCAAGGGAATCTGTGATAGACCTTAGTGCCATATCTGAGAAGTAAAAGCCATGCAAGCAGTTTTGTTGTAGGCTGTAATAGAGAAGGAGAATAACAACAGAGGTGGTGTTGCCTGGATGGTGATGAATTTGAAATTAGCCTTAAATGTTACTGCATGCATCTCCACAAAAAAAGGTGACTCTTTGCAAGAGGGACTACATTGTGATTTGGAACCAGATTATTTCACTTTTCTGTTAGATCCTGGATCAAACATTTTAAAGGGTATAGTTGTGCTGAAAAACAATGACAACAGATTCCCATGATAGTAAAAGAGCTTTGTGCTTTTGGCCATGTTTAAAATAATGAAAATCTTTTTCTGATGCTATTTTGACATTTCAGCTAGCTATTTCTTGAAAGCCACCATTATGTTATGTAAGTAAGTACCAAACTGAGCCAGACTTCTTTTAAGCCTGAAATTACTTTTTGAGTGTAGACTTATTCTCTCTAGAAAATAAATATAATATGTTGATGTAAAACAGTATAGTTGAAGTTTGCCCTCTCATTCAGGTTTATAAAGATGTTTTCATCCTCTGTGGTTATTAATTCACTTCTCTTTTCTATGCATAAGTGTTGTTTTTTTTTTAAAGCATGTAAATCAATAATATAAATCATTCCTTGAGTGCATTCTGAGCCCTATGCTGACACCTGCAGAGCATGTCTCTTTTCCTCTATTCCTCCTCTATTCCTTGAGCTTTAAATAACTTCGAAGGGTACATGGTAATAACATTGACTCAGAACATTTATGAGCATGAAAAATGCAACACAGATATGCCTCTAGCACAGCCTTTCATGTGCTTTATTTTGCAGAATGTTGTTAGCATCCTTTTTTTAATTTTAAAGTGTTGTTTTTAAAATCTGTACAGCTTATTCACTGTTATCTGTCTTTATCTTTTCTTGCTTCCTTTGCTACCTGGCTTCTGTGTCATTGAACTGGAGGATCTATAATATCTGAAATTTCTTGAAGGCCTGGTCACTCCACAGTACACTGGCAGCAAAATTATGAACTCTTTCTTTCTCTTTTGTTGTTGTCTTTTTTTTTTTTTTTATGTTTGTTTGTTTCCTGAAATGAAGGTGCTTTTATTAGGTCCTTGATTTTATGAAAGTAAGCATAAGTAAGAAATAATTTGAGAATAAATAGTATGAGAATCTGTCCATATAAAATACAAGCTTCTCTTGCCTGCCTAGATATTTTGAAGCTACCTGATCAGATCAGTTAATCATCATTTTATCATTTCCATAAGGTTTTTGCTTGCACATCTGAGTCCTAAGCAAAAGCAGAAGTGCCAGCAGACTACAAGAGAGACTGATCATGCACACTTGTTGATCCGGCCAAAAAAACAGGAACAAGACCTTTTGATTATCTTCCTTACTCATAAGAGTCCAAGTCTAAATTGCTGAACAGTCCTAATAGATGTCTTTGTTTGTACTGTTTTGTGCAACCATTTCTCATTTCTAATAAGAAAAACAATATTGCCAATGTGATAAACTTCACGCCTCAAACGTAGTTCATATTCATGTACAAAACTTACTGAGACTTGGTAAAGGTGTCTGCAGCTATTGTGTAATGTAAACCGTATTCCAACTTGCAGCTTCAGTTTCTATTCAACGATGAGGTGTTTTCCAGGCTTCTTTAATGCCTGACTTACATTTACTGGGTCAGTGCATTCGCATCGGAAAACAACTTCTACTGTTTCCAATCCAGTGAAGAAGACCCAAAACAAGAGTTATGTTTTTCAGAAAAATAAATGTCTGTATTTCAAGAATCTGCAGTTCCTGGTCAGGAAAATTTTGAGCAATTCCTTTGACAAGTATTGTAGGTAGGGGCCAAGGATTGGGGGCATGAGAACTACTAAATAATGTGCTGTCTCACAAGATGTAAGCCTGTGGTGCAGAGTTGGGGTGTGAGTAACAAGATAGCCACTGGTGGGATCCAGCTAGTGCAGTTCCTTGGGAGCAGGATGCCTGTAGGCTCATCTCCGTCTTCTTAAAAATACCTTACTCCAAGCCTGGTTTGAAGTATGTTCATCTTTTCCTCTTTCTTTTGTTACTTGTGCTAAAGACTGACAACTAGCTTTTCCTGCCAGGTAGGACCGTAATACTAATAGTGAGGGGCATTGCCACTCAGAAAGGGAGGAAAAAGAAACAATAACTCTCTGGAGTGCCACTGAGGAATGCTTTATTTATGCTACTGTGAGTGTTTGTCATTGGTACTCAGTCAGACATCTAAGCACTAGTTCATGCTGGAATGTTTCTAGCCATTAAAGTAGACTCACAGGTGTAAGGAGGCTCAAACTTCACCCCAGAAGGTTCTCAGTATTTTATTTCTTTTGTGCATACGGGAGTAAAATGCAAGTCTTGTTTCTCAGGTGGTCTTGAAATTATGCAGCTTGTGCTAGAAAATCTACCCTCCTTGTTTTTCTTCACCTGCTTGTTAAACCTGCCAAGCCCTGTTTATATTGATAAGGATTAGTTTTTTGTTCTTGCTTGGATGAATTGAATCTCCTGTTTGTCGGTTCAGAAATTCCACAAACCCGGAGGCTAAGGGGATTCTCAGAAGGCATCTTTCCAGATGGTGTTTGCAGTACAGTGCATGTGGCCATCTGACCCAAGTTTTGCCTCAATATGCTGTGTGTTTACCATGGGCTCTCTCTCCCTTTAATTTTCCCCAAATCAGTTTAGAGCGTTTCATTTACTGAGTCAGTGGGTTTGCATATGAACAGCTAATCACCAGCTATGGTGGGTTCTAAAGCTGGAAAGCAAGGTGCCATTGAGCCAATGTCTACCTGCAATGCTTAATTAATTTCTCAGTGATGTTTCTAGCTTCTGAATGTTTTGCTGCTGGTTTAACACAGAGGGAGATGTTTGATACATAATGTTAGAGGTATGCCACCAACAGCCCAGATTCAGATTTTTCCAAATGTGCCACTGTACTACTTACAGGATGCATCGTGTATGTAGTACCATCTGCCATCATTGATGCCGTATTCTGTAGAATGAATGCCAGCCCCATTCGGAAGTCTTTACTGTGGTATCCAGCTCATCATCTGCTCTGGTTCACTTCAGCAGGTGTGAAAAGACCTGGACTGCCCTGCTGTGAAGCTTAGAAACCATGGAAATCACAGCCAAAAATGCCCATTTGGACACAGTGCCAGTCGATTCACTCAGAGCCAGTTCATTAGAGTCTGCATGTTGCACTTTGCCAACGAACTGATCTCCCACATCCAATGCCAACTACTTCTTTCCTTCAAACAGCTGACATGTGTGCAAAGGCATCCATTCCAATTCATCAATTGCTTCAGCTTTTGCTCTAGTGTTACGCTAATAACTATCAAAGGCTCACTCTTTTCTCACTTCTGGCCATGTAGATGTTACCTCTTACTGTCTGGCAGGTGTCCAGAAGAGACAGAGATCTGAAAGCTCCTGCGTAGTAGGAGCTCCAGGGCTTTCTTTACCTCTCAAATTTTGAACTGTCAAAATGGCACAGTGAAGTTGCTCCAGCTTGCCTGTATTAGAAATTTAATGTAGTGCGTTACAGTAGAGTTGGCATTAGAGTCCCTAAAAGCACTTCACATGTGGACTCTCAGTAAAAGGAGTTGCTTTCCCTGCTATAGGTTGAGTGCTTTAAATGTCCACTGGCATTCCAAAGTTATTTGGAAAAAAAAAAGAAATGTTTAGTCCTGATCAGTTTTCTCAAGGGAAATTACTTAAGTGGCTCTGAAAGTTATTCCAATTATATTTAAGGGACAACAATTTTCACTGTAATTTTAATAGCCTCATTTCGTAGGTACTTGAAAATAGAAAACGCCCAGCAAGTTCTTACATCTTGATTGTCACCTGCCATTAAGACCATGTATGCACTAAGAGTTAGGAGTAGCCATGCAGATACCAAGTTTGAAGGCATCAGCCTCCTACTCCATAAACAGTTGTCAATAACCCCTTCTACCAGTCTTGGTTCTGGTGAACTTGTGGGTATGAACTCAGCCCTCCTCAGCTGCCTCCCTGGCTATCACTTCATGTTGTATCTGAAGCAGTTCCTGACAATCCTGATGGACTCTGCTTTTTCTCTCTGGTGTCTGCAAGGTGAAAATCCTCACAGTTCATCCTATGGTTTCCACTGTCTGACGTTATGGAAACGGACATGGGACTCCACAAGTCCTTTCCCAAATTTGGGGTGAGAGTGAGCTGGTAGTCAGACTTGAGCAGTGGCTTGTGCCCAGAAGTGCTGTGGTCTAGAAGGCCCCTGTGGTGGTTTGCTGAACCACTCAAAACCTTACACATCAATCTTGAATGTCTGGTCAAAATAATATAAGAAAATGGATTCACAGACCCATACCTGCATATCAGTTAGTACATCTTATCCATGCTTGTGTCGTACATGCTAGCGGTACAACAGACCCAGGAGTAATTCCAGGCAAGTGCAGTGATTTTGGGACAGGAGGGAGAGAAGAACCACATCTAGATTTTTCGGTCTCTGACATAGTTTTGCAGTGTAGTCAGAATCACTGCTGGCTTTGTAAATTTGGAGACAGGCGGGTGAACTGCACCATTTACCTAAGTTCAGTACTGATATTTAATATAGTGGGTATCCAGAATTTTGTTCCATCCACCCCGAAACTGTGAGCATAAGCTAGGAATAATAGCAACACTTCTGTCCTTTTGACCCCTAAATCTGACTTGGCTGCTAAGGACAGACATACACTGTGAGATAGGAACAGCAAGCAAAATCTAGCAGTTGCATTTTATGCTGAGAAATGGATATGAATATTCTGTGCTATCAAAGCAAGAAAGTAAGTAATGTTATCAGGTATTCCTCTGTAAAATACAAATTTAATTCCTAGCCTCCTGACTCAGGTGTTGGCTTTGAAGTGTTAAAAACCAGGGGGCTATTTTTTAACATGCATGAATGCTAGATACTGTGCTGAACACTTTCTAGTGTCCAAAACCTCTGTCATTAATGTAGCTTTAATAACCTCGTTCCTTCAGCATTCTCACTTCTACTGCTTATTGACATGAGATCCAGCTCCTGCATGTGATATATATGTGTATTTTACTTACGCTCTTTATCAAAAACGAATTAGCGCCTCTTCTTCTTCACAAGAAAATTAGATGGCTATATTCATATAATATGTGTTCTGACACTAGCCTGATATGGAAGGGATTGTTTTTCTTTTTATACAATGTGGGAGAGAAAGTCATAAAATGAGAAAACTACATGAAATAATTTTATATACAGGGATAAATGCATAGAAATGGACTCAATTACATTAAACATAACAGAAATGTTAGAATACCAGTTCCCTAACGTATTTTAATTAATAAAAAACCTAATTATTACTGAACTTGAATTGGAAAGTCTGTAGAAACTTTGAAGGAGGTAAGGAAAAACTGATTTTTGAAAAGAGTATTTGGGGGATGAGGGTGTGATTACTAGTGATGCCTGCTTATTGCAGCTATTCTCCCTGTGTTTTTGCTGCTGCCAGAATATAAAAGTTTATTGCTGAAAAAGTTGTTAGTCTTAACCTGAATCGCACAGGTGGCATCTTAGGGGAGTGGGATCTTTGTACTCCAGATAATAGAGGTATTAGCTTATCCCTTTAAAATTACAGACACATAATGTGAAAGCTAAAACAGAGATGTTTTGGACTCTACCAAAACTACCAAAAAGAAAGGCCAGTAGTTCCAATATTAAATAGCATATGCTAAGTATTACAGGCTTCCACATCTGTGGAGTTTTTCTAAAGGGATTACATGAGCACAGGGGAGGGAGAATTGACTTTTTAGTGATTAGAGAACAAAGAAATTAAAGAAGAGCTGGGAATTTTGTTAACTTTTGGATAATGTTTGTGATGTTTAATCTCGTATGTTCTCTTTCTTCTAGCTACGAATGTCATGGCTCATCCATGGTGTCTTGCTGGGAAATATATCCCTGGTGCTGGTCGAGAACAAGACAGGAAAAGAACAAAGCCGGACATTCTGGTATTCAGATAACAGCGAAGGTTTGGGAATATGGCAGTGGATGATCTTACCTCTCCCAGATATACTGGATAGGTATGAGTCTCCTCATCATTCTCCTTCATGGTGATCAGTCATTTCATTGCTAGCTACCTGGCAACAAAAATGGCCAGCATTGCTCCTGGAAGTTGTTCTGTCAGGGAAAGGAAGCGCTTTGTCCCCGGGAGGTATCTTCTGTTAGAGGTGGGGAATAACTGAGTAGTTGGAGCAAAGCACCCAATTTTAGAACTCCTGAGTGGTGGTCTTGGCTCACAAACTGGGTCGATGGGTAGTTTACAGCAAGGTGCTTAAAATTCTGTGTCTCCATTTCATCGACTGGAAGTTATCATTCTCTTCACATACTGTTTTATGTAGCATGTTTGATCCTCTTACGTGGTTTGCTAGAGTTGGATGTGAGCTCCATAGTTGTTTTTTTTTCTGGGTATCAAAGTCCCAAGTGTTCAATGTGTCTAGATCTGAGGATGAAAGAGATGGGAGAAGAACCTGCTGCAAAATCAGACAAGGGTGCATGTGAATACCTTTGTGTAGGCTGTAGCAGGAGGCTCAGCTTAATAAAGGGCTCTCTGTTATGACTGTATTCTGGCTCTAAGCGTAAAAGGTTTATCTGGTAGCATATGCTTAATCTAGAGGCATATGCTTATTTAGAGTGTTGTTTTAGCTGTTTCTTACAAGTCAGCTTTAAGGGAATACTCTTGTTCATTGTTTACTTTTTGTGTGTGCTCTGGCTTATGCTGTTTATAGAGAAGACAGACATACTTTACCTCCTGATGCCCTGGCCCTTAGGCTGTAAGATGCATCTACAATCTGTGTCATGAACACTGGTGTCCTTTGTCTTTTTGGAAATCTGTGCCCTAGAAATAATGGATTTCATTAAGGGATAGTTTGCCTCATAAGAAGTTTGAACAAACATTGTATGAATATGTCTTTTATCTTGCTGGCTCTTGGGGGTGCACATAGGCTGCAAACACAACAAGGACACTGCCAATGCTTTGGTCCTGAATGTATAATTAATATGTGTGCGTCAAAGATTTAAAAAATATCAGCATTAGGCTTATTGTTCAGTCACTGCTGAAGCACCATTTGTAAAAATGCCTGGTTGCTTCATTCCCTTCAGCTGTGTTTCCTTTGAAGAATGGTATATTTTGCCATTATTATTTATGTGATTTATTTTCTAATGTTGCCAGGGGAATGTTTTGTACCTGAATTATTCTATACTCTTATACTATTGCCTGCCTTTAAATTCTCTCTGGTTGCACAGTCAGGCAGAGAATACTTTGATCTTAGGAGCCAGGCTAGCAGTGGTTCATGTGGAATTACAGATTCAGCTGATAACATGGTGCTGACAATATTATGCATAAGGTCCTGACACTCTTACTTCCCCATTACTTACAGAGAAAGACAGCAGGATTCACTGAGAGAAGAAAGTTTGTTGGAGGTTAAGACATAAGCAAGGAAAACTTTTAAGTTTTGGTGTCTGTTGAAAAGTTTTTGTTCTTATTTATTCACAGAAAGTGCACTGTTTTAATGATTTTTTTTCTAAGATTGATTTAGTTGAAACCAGTCCTTCCTGGGAAGGAAGAAATCTACTGTGAGACATGGAAATACTGCAAGCTTCTTTCTCACCATCGCAAAACCTGTTTCTTAGGAAATCTGGACTGATGTACAAATTAGGAAGGAACTCTATGGAAGTGTACACTGAAGTCGTACTGGGGAGTCTGTAGTATATATACTTTGGGCATAAATGACAGTTTTATTGAACTGTAAGAAGTATTTAATTGATGTGAACACAATGCTGGTGCTGCTGAAAGCTTGCTGTGTCTGTCTTTTTCTAATTGATTCCTGTGTCAGTAGCTGTGAGGGTCTGTGTTAGAAGAAGCATGATATTGCAGATATTCCTACAGGAGGAGCTGAAACTTCAAATCGCCTCACAAAAGTAAAGCTCTTGAATAAAGCACACCAGTGTACCAGTTCCACACAAAATCAAAGCATGTTCCATTGTGATTGGGAAGCTGAATAGAAAGTGTTATTAATAACAAGATAATATGCTCTAAAACTGCTCAAAAGCATGTTTGTTCAAAAGCTGCTTAGCCATAATTTCCATGTTTGGCTTATAGCACTTCAAAGAATCATTAGGAAGACTTCCAAGAATTAGGTCAGCTCTATCTTTAGAAACAGACATTTCTTAAATGTTTGATATCCCTCAGGCTGTTGGGGGAAATTATATTTTGACATAAAATCACAGCTAGAACATTTCAGGTGATTTGGCAGGAGC
This sequence comes from Haliaeetus albicilla, assembly GCF_947461875.1. Taxonomy (NCBI): domain Eukaryota; kingdom Metazoa; phylum Chordata; class Aves; order Accipitriformes; family Accipitridae; genus Haliaeetus; species Haliaeetus albicilla. The sequence continues at coordinate 5,303,256 of NC_091495.1, read as the reverse complement.
AGAAAGTAGGGAGGAGTATGTCAAGGAAGCTAAACTGGGACTGAGGGATGTTAGATTTCTAGCACTGTGTTAGCCTGGGCAACCCTGGACACACGCTTCATTTCCAAGAGCGTGATGAGGAGAGGATTGCCTTCTTTCCTCCCATTTGATCCTTAGGAAAGCATCCAGTTGCAATTTCACCCTGTGTGAGGTCTTACCTTTCCTGTGTGGACTTAAAAGAGGCTGAAGTTCTGGCTTTTTACATCTTCCCAAAGTTAGCTGTCCTTCCTTGTTCTGGAAGGTGTGGGCAAAAGTCTTGAGAGTCAGCTCACATGGTGCGTGGGTTAACAGAGCTGTAATGCAATTCCAAATGCTCAGTATCTTCTGTGCATCGGGGAGGAAGGGCAAAGGGCCTGGTGAGGGATATGCCATCAAAGCAGCTACAGTTAACGAATCCAGTTGTGGGCAAGAGCTCCTTGAACTGTTGCATGAACAGATTGTGCCTACCAGAGGCAAAAGGCAAAGTCTCCAGAGGTGCTGTATTTTAACTTGCCTCTTGAGTACACTCAACATGAACTGACAATCCTTCTTGTGCTTCATTTGGCCCCCCTGGAGCTACGTACCCCTCCCTGAAGGACACATTATCTGCAAATCAGATAATCTGCACAGATTAGTGAAAGCTAGAGAACTGGTCATTTTTACTTACTGGAATTTACACATTAATGCAGTGCTAAAACATTCGGGTTGAGAGTAGTGTAGAGAACCGCGTTATTGTAAAATTGGTTTATTTGATGGAAAATTACTGTTTGTTTTCCAATGATAAGCAATGAGCCTGTTGAGGATTGTTGTTTTTTAACTTCACAGAAATGCAAGTAGGAAACAGAGTCTTGAAAGCTCTGTTGTCGTTGGTAGATTGGGCTTGCTTTTTTTTGTACATTTGGTTTTAGTTAGTAAGTCAATGTAAGTTTAAATTTTAATAATGATATAGTCATGGGAATGTGACAGCAAGAGCAAACAGAAGCCTGGTGCAATTGAAGATAAGTGATTTGTGTAGCTAATAATTAGACATTCTGTTAGTTTAACAGTATGGTTAAGGTATATCACATAGATAAAATACAAGCACATGTACAAAGTGATTTGTTGGAGCTTACTGTAGGCTGATGCTTATTATCACCAACCTCCCTAGCAACCGTTTTGCTACACAGTGTAAAAGGTGGAAAAGGATCAGCTCTAATAGGCTGAAGCCTGGCTGGAAAAATAATGGTTTAAGAAACAATTTCTAATTCTCTTCATTTCTGCTCCCTTGGTGAAGCTGAGGCCAGCCATGTGGAGTGGCATGTAGACTAAATGTTCTGTGGGTCTGTCTGTCACCTGGCTCGAGTTGCCTGGAAGTGGACTCCACGTGAGCCAGCCCAGCCCAGACTAGCTCTGGTCTTTTAAGGCCTATATTCTCTACTAAACCTGTCCTTTTCTTTAAAGATTTCACTGTAACTTCTGTGAGAGGAACCAAGCAGAAATGGCAAGTATTAATAGGAACCCGACCAACCTCAGTACAGTCTTCTGACAGAAGATTGTATAGAAATATAAAAGGAATGTAAATGTGTCTACTGGTTAGAAAGGTTTCCTTGGCTTCCTTTCTTCTCAAGTTTATTTTTTTGGTATTGTAAAGTCTAAATTTGTAGCCAGTCTTAAGTAGTGGTGGCGAGATGGGGGAAGGAGGAGTAAGAGGAGAAGTTTATTTGAGGTCCCTAGAAACTAAATTTTCAGTCGTAAGTGACAGCACCATTTGCCTTGTCACTGATAGCAAGATTAGGCTCTGTGTCCTTTTAATAGAGCAGCACATTCAGAAAGTAAAAAACAATTTTCTTTTTGTCCCATTGTGCTCAGAGAGCTTCAAAATTATTTTCTTGCTGGTGACCTTCTCCTGAACATGGACTGAGGAATTTTATTATGTTGGAAGAGAAAAATGTGTCTTACCTGGAAGGCTAGGTATGGATGTGACCTTCCTGAGGAAGAAAGCAACTCTACAGATTTAAGTTACCCCAGAAGGTGATATTCTGTTGCAACAAGTCATAATTCACATCGAGATGATTGTACTTTCTTTCTTTAAACTGGTTTCTTTACCTATTCCAGTCTTGCCAGCTTGCTGGATTTTTATGAACTACACTGGTGCTCATCAGTTTTTTGTCTACCTATCAAAGTGGGATTCCCTTTCAGTCCTTGGGAGTAAGGTCCTTTGTTCTGTCTGGCTCCTTCAGCAGCTCATTGAGGTCACCTCAATGGCAGGCAAAGCAGCTGGGGAACCTCTCACTCATTGCTGCAGTAAAAAGAAGTTGTCTCATAGTCATACACTTTATTGTATTTCTATGAGCTGTGGCTAAGCACTCTTATTGTCTAATAATTTCTTTTTGCATTGCCACTGTCTCTCCCTCACATTCCTTTCTGGGCATCAGGTTTCCCATCAAGGAAGAAAAAGAAAAAGAACATTCTTGGCAACATTTTGTACCAAGAGGACTGTTTGTCTCCCGTTGTTCCTGAACTTTCTTCCCATTCTGCTATGAAGAAACAGGGACCCTCCGTACAAGCTAGACACATGTCTCCCTACACATTACCACATATATATTAATTGGTCGCATCTATACCCAAATCTCGTTATTCTTTCTTCTTATATCCATCCAACAAGCCTAGCCTGTGTTGCTCTGACATGGTTCCACATTACTTTGTTAAAAAAAGAGTGAGACTTTAATGCCCGTATCGCTGCTCTTCTGCTCTGTAGCATTAACTATGTCTGCTACTGTCCTCCTTCTGAAACAGTTATTCTGCTGATGGCTGTTCTCTTCATCTGAAGAGGGGGGTTTTGGTGACAGTGTGTGCAGAGTACCTGTGAGAGATTTTGTACGTGTATATATTCTGCATGATTGCCTTTAATAACACCTTTGAATCTCAACCTTTATTACTAGCTATTAAGTAACTTCCTGTATGGCAATTCTGTCACTGTAACTGAGTTTGGTTAACATGCTTATATTTCTCCAAATAATCTCATTCCACCGAAGTATGTCTTTTATCCCAAATAGTGAGTATTCCTTTGTGAAGTGAGCTAACAATGCATCATTTGTAATAGAGAAGTTAATGGGAACCTGAGTGTAATAACGTTAGTGACCTGAAACTTCTCCGTTCCCTAAGTATCTTGGTCTCAAGCAGGTTCAGCTGTAATTATTTTATCTAGGTAGAGAGAGAAATCAGTTCCATCAGAGGCAAAACATTACAAGTTATGAAATGGGATCTGTACGTACAGGCATGCTGTGATTGTGTCACCGCATGGGGGATTGAGTACAGAGGAGATTAACGTTCAGTCTTGGTTAATAATCCCTATCTTTATAATAAAAAGAAAAAAAATGATTATGAGGCTTTCTAAAGTAATGACATGAAGACAGCTGCCTGAGTCTGGCTAATGGAAACCTGAACTGTCTGTATGAGCCAAGGACAATATTTAGGTGGAATTCAGAGTTGTTACTGAAGGGAGCTGCAGAATTTGTACAAAATCAACTTTCTGAGGTCTTCAATTCAAGGAAAATGTTTTTTATTTCCCTCTGAACAGAAGAGGATATAATACACCCAAAAGCTAACATTTCTTTGCAATGAAGACCTAAGGATAGGTGACTTAAGCAAAACAGTTTGTCCTCATGGAGGCTATACCAACATAACTATAGATGTGTTTTCATATTTGTAGCTCTATATTTCTCTCTGTAAATAAGTCCCAGATATTTTGAGGGGAACCAGTCTTCTGTTAGGATCAAGAAAAGAAATAAGTAAGCAAAAAGAGACAACTGAACAGAAAACCCAGGATGATGTGATGAAGCTCAAATACTGACCACACTGAAATAAAACCCAAGATTCAAAGATCCTAAGGAATGGGGAAGATTACAGCCCAGATCATCTAGTTCCAACTCCCCCACCATGGGCAGGGACACCTTCCACTAGACCAGGTTGCTCAAAGCCCCATCCAACCTGGCCTTGAACACTTCCAGGGATGGGGCATCCACAACCTCTCTGGGCAACCTGTTCCAGTGCCTCACCACCCTCACAGTAAAGAACTTAAACTTTGATTTTATCCTGTTTCTGTCAGATTTAACTTAGTTGGAATATGCTTGGTCCTACATTTCATGGAGCTGTTCACCTGGATTCAAATTTCACAGGTTAGGCCAAAAAAAGCTTGTTCGTTATGCCCTTGGTGCCGTTTCTTATAGGTGACTCTGAAATATTCGATCAGTAGTCACCCTTGAGTGTTTTTTTAATTTATGTAAAACTTGTATCCTTCAGACAGCCAAGCTGATGTTCCCCAAAGGGGAGATTTGAGTTAGGTTTTTTTTTGTCCACCTGGTACAGCACTTCCCATCTGCCTCAAACAGATTTAAAAAAAAAAAAAAGGCCTTCATATGAATTGCATTCACAGCTCAGCTGACACTCAACTCTGCAGGATGTAACTTGTACTTCCCAATTGTCATACATCTAAGGAACTTCTTCCTAGCTGTGCTCCTGGAGTCAAGAAGTAGGGCAAAAGAAGAGACAGATAAGAAGTAATTTCCACCAGTCCTCAAGTAATGATTTTTCTAGTATCCAAGCCATTAAAGCTTTTCGTAGCAGCCATATTTTCATTCCTATGAAGAAATCTAGCTTACAAACACAGACTTGCCTGATGAGGGTTTGGATTCCATGTGAGGAAGTTGCTGGGATTTATTAAGCAACAAAGTCATGACAAACTTGCCAGCACTAATTTTGCTGCCTCTGTATAATTGCCTTCAGGAATATTCTTTCATGGCCATCCACCACAGGGTCTGTGTTTGCAGTGAATATGTCTACACAGTACCGTGGACCAGTATCTGTGCTGTATAGGTGCCATCTGAAGTACTGGATGTGGAGTCAGCATACCCCACTTTGATCTCTGCAAAAATATCAGTGAGACATTGTCACCTCCAGCGTTATACTGAGTCACGACAATAACATACGCTTCTGGTGTTTCAGTATCAGCTTCCACCAAAGTCAAAGGGAGTTGTTTCATTGATTTCAGGGATGAAACAGAAAGAAAAAAAAGGAGGGGGCAAGGGAACGAGATTGTCTGTGGGCTTTTTTCTGTTTCACTGATGTGTGACATTTCCATCTTCAATTTTGATTAAATTTCCCTTAATTAGCCCATTAAGCTAAAACCACCAAAGCTAATGATTGAAATGTTAGTTAACTGATGATCTTGTTTCAATGGAATTTAAAAGACATCATATTTCTAAATTAATAGTGGCATTAAACTGAAGAAGAGGAAAAGATGAACTATTTGTTGCAGAAATGCTGGTCTCAAGAGAAGGTTTGTACTGAAACTGCATTCATGTAAAAAAAAAAAAAAAATCAGATTAATAGACAACCAGAGCAGCACTGATGGTCCTAACAGTATTTAACATTCACATGATTTTTGTATTTTGGAGGCATTTCTGTAATTTTTTTTCATCCCTGGTGAACTTCAGGAAACTTCTCAAGTGCTCGCAGGTGAAATCAGCAAGGCTGTCTCTTAACTTGAATAAACTGTAAATAAAAGTAAAAAGCAACCTATTGCATTCTTATATGGGCATGTTAGGTGGCACTCCCTTCAGTGACAGAAATACTGGTTTGTATCATGCCTTCCTGTTCTTAGGGGCTGAACATTTGGTAATTCTCGTAAGAACAACCCTTTATTGTCTGAAGACAGATGACATGAGCAGTGCATCAAAGCATAACATCTTGGGGCATGAAGCTTAGGTTCTGCCAAGGAAATTGCCTGAAGCTATTTAGAAGAAGTATTTAGTTGCCTGGAGGTTCAAAGAAGGTACGTAGTGGTCTTTGCAGAAGTACCTGTCTCTTCTTGTATGCAACCTGAGCTAAAGTCTGCAGAAGTGGAGGGAAAAGCTGACATGGAGGAACTGCTTATCTGTCTTTGTAATTCATTTCCCAGCCTCAGTTTAGCACCTTACAAACATAAATACACATCAAAATGTCCACATCTCCAAGTGGCATTTAGTGTACACCCCCAGGAAAAAGGCCGAAGATCAAATGCATCAGGGACATTTTAGAAAAGTCTCTCCCTATGTCCAAGGAGCGAGAAATTTCAGTATTGAAGCATCATTGTTTTGCTTTACCAGAAATAAAGAAGGAGCAACGTAGCAACTATATCAACTCTTTTCTCTTGTGAATGGACTGTGCTCTGTTCTAAATCCTTTGCACCTTTCAAGGACTGCCAGGAGGTTTTTTCCATTTGAAATTTTTGCTTTGGCTGGGTCAGCTTTTCTGTGTCCCCATCTGTAGCTTAGCAAGAACACCAGTTGCAGAAGAAGACAATGCTTCAATCTAGCTATCCTCAAAAGGCACATATATCCCTGGGGTCTGTTTTAGTTTGTGCCAAACCTCACTGTCATCTCCGGTGGTGAAAGCTGCGCTGTATGTGAGAACAACACAGAAGTTGGTTACGTTTGTTGACAGTCAGGAGGCTGAAACAGTCAAAACCCTCACTGAAAACACAGGAACATGCTATCCCAAAGTAAATATACATTAGAGCAGAGAAGCTTCACTTGAATTTTGCTTTGTGAGGTTGGTTTGCTGGTAAAGGAGAGGTAGATTTTAAAAACAGTAGGAGGCAACTAGACTAACATAAGAATACTGATAGCAGACAAAAAGCTGAGAGAAAATATTTTAGATCCAGTACTATGCATAAAGGTCTAGAGTCTGTGAGAAGAAAAAAAATCTGCTGGTGTTTAGATTCTTGCTGCAGTAAAGGGACAGGATTTCTACAGCCTTTCTAAATAAATAGGCCTGGTCCTCAAAAATACCTTGTTCTGTCATCCCTTTCTCATCTAAGCTGGAACATCTGCAAGAATTCACATACTGACTAAATGCTTATGTCTAAAAGATAGAGCAGGAACCATCAGCAATAGATCTACGTTAAAGAGACCCGTGAATGTCTTAGCTTCTGCTGGTGTGAAATATCAAGGGACAACAGAGAATGAGGTTTAAATAATATTTCCTATTGTCTTGCAGCTTGTTCTACAGCATATGATAGTTTCATGTTTTTATAGTCTTGATGCAACTTCTCAACATTGTATCTGACTTCTGGGCCATGATTGGCTGCTTTTAGAAATTGTTCTACTTCCTAAGCAGATTATTATGATTTTATGCAGCAGATATCATCGGAAGAACATGAACTCATTAAGCTAAGAGAAAACCTAAATCCATGAGTGCACTAAATTAACGTGTGGTCAATATACTATCAGATTTGAAGTATTTGGTTGTGGGTTATTTTTTCTTTTCCTGTTGTCTTGTAATATCACTGAGGGTGAATTTACAGGATCTTTCTTCTGGTAACGTAGGAGTGGCAGAACTTCCTGGCAAAAGCCATCTGAAAGTGTGGAAGTGATTTGAGGCAAAGCTGCTCAGCTGCTACAAGGAGATAATGAGTTCTGCTCTTCCTGTGGACTACCCAGTGTCAGTTCCTCTCTTTTGTGACTACCAAGACTGTTAGATATCCTTTGCTTCCTAGAGGGTGGATCAACACCAAATACTTTCTAAATTGGTTTCAGTCTCTGGTTGCCAGTTCCTTTTAGAAACTCAAATGATTTCAGGAGCTCCAGCCTACTTATGTTTCTTAACACTTAAGGGTGTAAATCACTTGTAAGATTAAAATCACTTCAGTGTCTCTCTTTTTTTGTGCCAGAAGCCAGGGGACTTTATTTTCTGTCCTGATGCCCCCCACTCAAACATATTTGCACCTGCTTCAGGTTGTATGCTTCTGGAGGGAAGAGGGGCTGTATTGTTTTCTGTCTGCCTGTATTCATGTACAGCTCCCCTCCTCAGATTATCTTTTCTTGTTAAGGTTGAGGGTACTTTCTCTGGCAATTTAATATTTTTATATGTGAAAAGAAAACCTTTTTCCCCCTTTCTAAAACTGCTTTAATTGCGGAGAGCTCTGAGTTTCATCTCTTTAACAGAATTTAATCCCTGTTCTTCCAATCTGTGCAGGTTTTGGTTTCAGATTGTTGCTTCATGGGAAGAAGGATCTGATGCCGTTATTGCTTTTGACAATGTCTCCCTTAGTTTGGACTGTTATTTAACAAGTAAGTTTTCCTTTTATCTGCAAGTGACTTGTCTTTTATTTGCCATGTAACTGAAATTTGGAAAGGGGTTGAAACTGTGGGGAAGGGATTGGGTGTTATTATCTTCAAAAGACTCCTGAAATGTAAAGGTATGTTTCAGGAATAACTGTGCTTAGGTGGAGGAGACTGTTCAGATGCATACCTTATTAGTAGAGCTGACCAGTGAATGGGTTCCAAGTTTGGCAGTAAATGGGTAGTAAGACATATGGTGTGGGAGAGTCAGCTTCCAGCTGAGACACTAGCATCACCTACCCACCCAGGCTGATGCAGAAGCCAGTGTGTGATTATAGAGTTCCACATGACCTGGTTTGCTGTGTGACAGTTATCAAAATGAATGACAGTTGGACTCTGGCTGGGAAAAGATAGGCATCCTGTGATTGACACTAACTTTGCAATAACATTGGGCACAATACTCCAGTTAAATTAGAACAAGATTATTTTATTTGGACTGATGCATTTAAGTCTGAATCAGAAACTAGGATCTTCACTCTCTCCTACTCTTGGGAAAAATTTGGATTCTGATCCAGACTTTGTGATTGACTGGCCTCTAGAATATGCCCAGTCTATACCTCTGCTGCCAGATTTCATCCTGTTTAGATTTTTATTGAATGTTTGTGTCTGGCTCATCTTTCATAATCTCATGCATAGTGAACCGCTTAATTTGTAAATGTGTTCAATGATCCGTCACTCTGTACCTCAGACCAACAACTTACATGAGGATTGGAGGACTGCTGCTCTGAAGACATGAAACTTCTACCTTGGGCTGAGCAGTAGAACTTCAGTGTGTTCTTTCATGTCCTAGGCTTGAAGCTACAGTCTCTGTAGCCCTGTTCAGACTGAAAACCTCTAAGCCACTTCCTCATCCAACAGCAGTCAGAACGTTTCATTTGCTTTGTATTATGTTAATTCGCAGTGACTGGGGTATGAGTCTTTCCATTTATGCAGTAATACCCCCTGTTTTCTGTGCAAAAGTACGATGTACTTCAGGTTCCAGTATTCTAAAGAGATCTTAAAATTAGTCTGTAATTAAAAAATATTGCACATACTTTTACCGGCTAAAAGAGAAACTTTCTAACAGTTGCTAAAGATTGTATTCTGTATTTCTGCTTTGTGTCATCATTCACTTGCTGTTTTGCCCACCACTCATTCCTGTTTACTTTTCTTTTGTCACAGTTCCCATAACAGCAATGGAAAGTCAATCTGCCCTTTCCTTTTAATAGTGTTATATCCTGTGACTGCAGGCTCTTATTCTCAGCAGAGGAGCCTGCAGCCCTTAATTTAGCTTCAGTTTTGTATTACATACTGACTCAGCCACCCTCAGTGATAAACCAATCTGTGGCTTCTTGTTTTCTAGTCAGTGGAGAGAAGACACCTCGAGGTACCACTCCAGACTCAAGCAATTTGCTCACCAGTAGAGGTGGCCAGAAGAAGTTTGGATGGGAACAAAAGCTTCTGGGAAATCTCCAGCTCAACACTGCCCCCATTTCTGGTCCAGCAGGTAATTCTTCGGTCTGAGAAGCATTTTAAGACAGCAGAGGTTTCCAACTAGTACAGATTTCAGTTAGATGTGGCTAAATGCAATATGGTGGTTTTTGGTTTGGTTTTTTTTTACAAAAACCTTTGTTCAGAGCTTTTCCCAAGTCCCTTACAAACACAACAAAACAAAACAAGCTCTAGAAAGCAATTGCCGTTAGCTGTTAACTGTAACTTGGATTTTGATTGCAAGCTGGTGAAAGAACCAACCAGAGGGAGCCTCTTCCTGAAGTAAAAACTGCTTTTAAACTGTAAGACAGGTTTGTTTGGTGTCGTGGTCAGAAAAACAGGCAGGAATCAAAGTGAAGTGTCCAAATTGACCGAGTCCAGCATGTTGTAACGTGAACACCCATCTCTAGTTAATATAGTCTTGGTTTGAAATAACATAGCTTTGCTTTTTCAGTAATATTTTTGTTGCCTATTTGAAAGAGTACATCATTGGTCTTTGTTTTAAAAACATGATTTTTAGTTAGAAATGTCAGTCTTGTATGGTCAATGTTATTTTGTTTTCCCCGGTCCCCCAGCTCCTCTTTCCAGCTTAACTGTAGTGGCGTGGGCCAAATAGATGCAAGACTTCCCTTCCCCTCACATCACTGTCTCCCAAATGTTTGTCTCTTCCCTCTTCCAGGCTTGCCCACACATTCACAATATCTGTTTTGGGCTCTACGTGTACATTTCTATTTCAGTCTGCTTCCTTCCCTCCTCCTTGCCAGCTTCTCTTCCTGATTTGATCCAGGTGGCCACAATTTCCAGCCTACCTGGGGGAGCAGGGCTAACCATGGAAATGAGAGGTAACTACAGGAGAGATGAGCACTTGCTATAACTGCCACCCTTAGCACTGCATGCAGCTGTTTCTCCTCACTTAGGGCTAGCTAGTTACCTGCCAATTTGAAATACCACCCCTCTTAAGGTAGAGAACAGAAGCGTGGTTGGTATATGCCTCCTTTACTTTGTCAGTAAGCCAGGGATTTGTTCCTGCTGCCTCCTCCTCTCCCACTCCTCTGTCTTAGAAAGACTTCGAGTCTGTTCTATTGTAGGTTATGTTTCGCTTTGCTGCCTGCAGTGTACTGCTGAAATACAGGAACTAGTGGTGTTAGCTCTGATACCAACAGCAGTCTGGTCAGTGTGGTCAAAAGCTCCACACAGCCTTCAAAGCCCACCTGTAAAGATGGATGTATTAGCCCACTCCATGCTGCCGCAGCAGCGCCAGCTGCTGATACCTGAACTCTCTTGTGAAGCGAGCTCTGGCAGCAGAGGCTGATGATACAGTCTGTGGTGTAGGCCAAGAGTTGCCATCAAGTGGAGTTTATTGATATTCTTATGTACTGAGCACCATACAGCAAGAGAAGTGCAGGAGCACTGACCAAAGTCTCAGGAGAATGAGACAGAGGGAATGAGCCTGTATAAGAGGATGCTGGGCTCTGTGGACCTGTCCTTTAGCTGCAAAGATTGTGTCTAGCTCTGTTACAGATGTCGTGTGTGAGCTTGGGCTGGTCACCAAGGTATAATTTCCAAAAAGACCTGTACAGCCTTTTTGAGGATCCTTTGAAGTGTTCCCTTTGATACCTGCCTGTAAGTGGAGCCACCTTTTACTTTTAGGTGCTTTGAGAATTGCTCTTAGGTCAGTGATCTTGTGGTAGGATCTGTACACAGGTGTAGATCATGGACTTCTGGCTGACTTTCTATAGGAATGTCAATGCTTAGGTGGTGATATAGTTCCCCAAGGCAACTGTACATTTCCTTCCAGGGTACCTACTGTTTTAGTAACGCAAAAGCCATTAGATACCCAGGTTCAGATTGGAGACTGGCCTGAAGTTTGGATGCAAAGTTAATATAAAGTGTGTGTGTGTGTGTTAGGCTAGAAATCTTGTGGCTGTAGGTTTCTTTGAGGATTTTGTTACTTCCTACTTCTCACTAGACCTGAAATGATAGAACATCTTCTAGCCCTTCTGCTCCCTGTCCTATCTGATGAATGCAATTTAAAGAAATGCTTGGATAGTAGAAGTAATGGGAGTCAGATTGCATGGGGGTAGAACAGAAGGTCACCGAGGTACTTTGAGCAATTCAAATCATTTGTTATGACCTTGGGGTGAAAATTCAAGGCAATTCCTGTGGTATCTAAGCCAGTTTGCCTAATTTCTGGGCTTGATCCTCAGTCCTGTTCATGTTCTGTCTAAAATTGTCTCCAGCCCTTGAGATTCGAAATCACTCTTACAGCAGTTTTCTCCCCTTTGTGCCCTCAGCGTAGACAAGGCAGAAATCGGAGAAGCTAAGCTGCAGCTTCTTGCAGTGGGAAGTCATTGCATTTCTGAGGGTCTCCACAGCACCGAATCACCTTTTTGCTTTGTGTTCCTGAGTCCCTGCTCTCAGCAAACGCTGCAGATGCTTGTTTGGTCCCTGGGCTATGCATTTTACCCAGCTTTAATCTTGTTTCTTTCTGCATCCTGTAATGCATTTAAGAAACCTCAGGCTGAGTCTGTCAAGGCCTTTACTTTGATGGCCACGTATTTACTGTTGTGCAAGTGAACCAACAGCATCAGTGCCACCCTGAAGTCCCAAAGACTGCATTGACCAATATGAGCTCAGCCAAAAGTAATTACAGCTAATGTGATCTTTGGCTTGTGTGATGGATCACATGCTATAATATTTCCTTCTTAAGAAATTATATTAAAACAAAGAACTGTGTTCCTATAGCTGAGGAGACAACAGGATAATAAAATGCCCTCCCCAAGTCCCCAAGCCAGCTCAGCCTACACAGCAGGAAGTACAGTCTGAAAGACAGGTGCCACTTTGTTTACTTGACAGAAAATCCAAAGAAGCTCCATTGCTTTCAAGGGTATGGGCCTCGATTTGCTCCTTTGTAACTGAGAACAACCTGTTACATGCATCTGCTGGTTTTGCCTGTGCTTGGGAATCCATTTTCAGCAGAAGTGATAGTCATCACCACCAACCTCCCTGGCCCCTCTGTTCTCAGGCCCTGTACCCAGTGAATTACTTCTTCAGCCTTGCCAGTGCTTGTCGTGGCTTGGCATGCCTCCAGGATACGTACACCAAAGGTTCAAAACACATAATGCAGCCACGTTGCGAAAGATCCTAAAGTTCCCAGAAGTCTGTTAACTACTGTCATGTGTCACACGTGGGATGATGAATGCGCTGTGCAGAATAAGACCCCAAATTACTACAACTAATGTGGTGGTGTTGCGCTCTCAAGTTTCTCGATGATGACCGGGACCAGCACAGAAAAATTCCTGTAGGTTTCAAGTCACACAGTTACTTGCAGTGCAAGGTGGCCATTAGATAGATGATCTCAGAGCAATGCAAATGCTTTCCTTTTCAATTAATTAATGACGTATTTGCTGAAATGCCAGCTTCTTGCTGAAAGGTTGCAGGTGAAAATTGATTCTGGAAGAAGCTTGCAAAAAAGTTGTAAGAAAGCTTGTGTGTACCAGAAGATTGAAGCAACTTTAGTGGAACTAGGATTTTTGATTGAAATGGTTGAGTCTGTACAAAAGGCTGTGTGCTGTTTATTTTGATGTAAACCAAGCTTACTTTGGCTTTGTTTTTAAATTGATCAGGTATCAGTTTAAGTAAAACTGAAAGCCACTCAAACCGTAGCATCTCTGTACAGTGAGTTTAACTACCAATTAAAAAGCCAATTTATATCAAACCAATGCAATTTCCTTTTATAGACAAGGCTAGAATATGGGAAATTCAGGCATATAAAGATACAGTGAGCAATAATGAGGAACTCTAGGTAAACAAATTACTGTCATGGAAACTGGAGAAGACAGAATAGGATTCTCAGTAGGCAAAAGTAGATAACAATACACAGAGCAATCAAGCTTTAATTAAAGATTTCTGGTGCTTCTGAATAGGCTGTAAATACCATGAGGATAGCCTCTCTTTTGATGTTTCAGCTTCTCATCTGTCCCACTGACAACTTACTCGTGTCAGGGCACACAGTACAAAAATGGTGTGTTGGGAAATGTACAAAAATATTAATCTTTTTTCCCCTCAAATCTTGCATTGTTTTGTCCCATCTGATCTGCATATCCACCAGCCATTGTGCGACCATAGTTTCTTGCATGGAAACTGTCATCAAATGATTTTCTCATCCGGACTGGATTACTGTTTTCCTTCAGCTCCAGTCTCTTCCCCACAACACTTAGTGGTTGCACAGATTTTGTCTTTTGCATCAGGGAGAGTCCTCTTACGAGTACTTACATAGCTGTTTCTCGGAAGAACTCTGAGTCACATTAGTTAATCAGATGAAGGAGCTGAAAGGAACAGCGGAACGAGTATTAAGTAAAAGAAAATTACATTTGGTTTCTCTTTGTGTGCAATTATACTAACTGAACTGTTGGCATAATGCAATAAAGGTATCTGCAGAATTGTATTTCTGTATTAAGCATCAATTAACACAGTGAATAACAGCTCAGCGCCCTCCCCCCAACAAAGGTAGCATCCTGAACAGTGGTAGAAAATGCTCAGAGACGGATGGTGGGATCTCAGATTATGTAGGCATGAATTTCTTTATTGCTGTGTTTACACTTGCTTTCTCCGTAGGATTGAAAATAACAAAGGTGCAATACTGAAAATCAACATACAACCAGATCCCAACATAGCAGAGTTGAATTGGTATAACTGCTCTCCACATTTAATCATACAATTGAAATAAACAGGGCAATTAACACATTTTAGACCTAAATTTTAAAGCTGCCTGCTCTTAAGAATAGCAGTTTAAATTGTGCAGAAACTGCTATAAATCTCAGGAAAGGTTTTGAAATAATTTTGCCACCTCCACCCAACTTGATCTTTGTTATCTAACATGCATTTCTGCTTCCTTTTTAATTATGAACAAGTTGCAAAAAGTTAGTAGCATGTCTCACTTAACATCCTTTATGGAAGACTCCTGCTATGTCTTTAAGTGAAACATAAAATAGAAAAGAAATTAGTTTTCTTCATGCTGCTTTGTTAGTTTCTGGGTCCAGAAGGTAGCAGGAAACAAGCTGTTCTCATTGCTGTTCAAAGTCAGCCCTTGCCCTGTCATACTGACCACAGATAATTTCCTACAAGGATGCCCTGGTTGTGTTCCCTTTATATGGACACTTAAGAAAAATATAAAGCATGAATCATGCTTTGAGTATTTCTTTGAAATGATACTCAGGATCAATCTGGCATTCATTTGTCATCACTGCAGATCATCTTCTTGTTGAACTGAAAAACATGTCCAAATCTTCTATTGCTGCCCTCATTTAGAAAATGGAAAGACAGAGGCAGAAATAGTAACTCCATAAATAGTTGAAAAGCTGTCCTTATCTTAGTCTAGCTGTACCTGTGTAACTGGTTCTGGTATTGCTGGCAAGACTCACTAATTCCTATGATCATTTTATATCCCATTAATATCATTGTAGACACATTTAGCAGTTCAGGGACTGTGATTGTGAGCACAACCTAGTTTTGCCATTTACCATCATCTTTCAAACCCCTGCCCCACCCTGTTATTCTCTGGCAAACTTGATCTTGTAAAAGGTAATAATCTCAAATTACTGCACACAGGACATTGTTAAACAACAGAACCCAAAGCAAAATTGAAAGGTTTTTCCTTCCTTACATCACTGAACATATTTCTTATGTACGCTTGTAGTATATTTTGCCTACAGACTTTCAGCACTGACCAACCCTGGAATTACTGGTAAGGCATAACTGAGATTTGTTCATGCACTAAGTAAAAGGTATATCCCTCCACTCATATCATGGTGCCAATGGCAGCCAAATGTTAGTGAAGATTAAGATGGGCAGTTTCCTGTGAGCCTCTGATTTCCCATATTGGCCAAATATTGTAAGGGAGCTTGTGAATGTTCTTACAAATACATGAAGCAAGCGTTCTGCTTGTTCATGGCATCAAGTTTGATGACAACTGCCTTAGAGGGAGAAAATGAACTCCCTGAGGGACAACAAACAGAATTAGTTACCTCCAGAAGTTTAGCCACTGGGGTTCTTATGCCCATGATGCATGAGACCTTATAGCCCTTATTAATGTTTTTTTCACTCTGTTGGAAGTAGGAATAACCTCTGGGCCTGAATAGAGGTTGTGGCAGCAAGTTCCACGAACTGCCTACACATTGTTTTAAAGCACTGATGCATTTCACTAGTGTGTTACTCTAGGTTCCAAAATAAGCCAAGTAGCGTGGTGCTTCGTTGGTAATTTTCTCAAATCACAGTAAAGTTTAGGTTTGGAATGAGTTGAACCTCGGTTCAAATGCGCTTAATTTAACAAATGCCAGTTAATACATTTAGGCCCTTGAGGTATAGCTAAAATGCCTATGTCTGGTTTGTGATACAGAGTTTATGTGCTATATGTGCCAGTGAAATTGCTTTCTATGTTAAAAGTACAGATGTGCTTTAGGCTTTGTTCCACTGTTTTCTCTTCATTGTTGCTGGTTGTTATTTGCAGCAGTGCCTGCAGCAGTACTGCCTTGGGCCACAAATAGTATCAGAGCTTCAAATGAATTAGTCATTTTAAGTCTTGTGGGGTTTTGTTCTTTTTGTTTTCCAAGAGCAGGACATCACTCCCCTTTGCTGTGGCTGAAATCTAGTGCCTTGATTGCTGTGCACTTTACGTATCTAGTCAAGCTGTGTGAAAACTAGAATTTCTGCTGTGCAAAAAAAAAAATAAGCATGAGTGACTGTGTGTGTAAATACATCAGTAAATCTAATTTGGAAAGAAAAGTTGGGAAGAAGGAATTTTTTAAAATCTGTTTTAATAGAGCCAAAATGGCATTTCTTGGAAAATGTTGCTGGGACCTTAGCAATGTGTTGGGGAGGTTGAATAGGGCAAGTGTGTGAGTAAACAGGCAGAGGACCAAATGTTTCCTCTGCCACGTTTCTAGTGAAAGTGGGGATTCCATCAAATGAACTGATGTATAAATTATTCACTGAAATACAGTACCCCAATTCAGAATTTCAGTGTAATCTTCACTTCTTTTCTTTTTCCCACACCTTAAACAGGAATTTCTTGTTGCAAGTTAGCACCTTGCAACTACCAATGACAGAATATATAGGGACCCTACACTTAACTACCTGATAGTTTTCACCATGGGAATGCTCAGCTGTTTCTGTAAACTGGGCACCTGTAACTTGTGTGAAGTTGGGCAAACTTCCAAAATTTGCTAGTTGTTTGGGAGGATTTAGATCAGAGAGTCCTGCTTTTTTCCCATCGTGTAAGCGTGAGGTGCCGGCAACGTTAGCCTGTTGCATGCTGCAGAAGGAAGAAGAGGTATGCCATGCAGTATGCAACAGACCACAGCTGGGCACCGATGGAAAAAATCTGTGCTTCTCACCTAGCTGCTTAAGGAGTTTTGATTCAGTGCTGCTGCTTTAGTCTTTGGAGATCAAAATAATGTTTCAAATTGAATTACTGTAAACTGCTGTGGCATGAAACAACTTGTAGAAATGCTTTCTCTGAGCTCATGAGACATGCGGCAGTCATTTCTAGAATCAGGAGAAAGTCAATACAGGGAGCGAATGGTTATTCTTACTTCAAAAAAAGAAATGGTAGCTTATCTAAGATAGGCAGTACTCTGTTTTGATACTGGGTTAGTGGTTTAAGCTTTTGGGCTACAGTTACATCTGCAAATTGAGGGTTGGCTTTGTGAAACGTTTCAGAGAGCAGGCGGAGGGAAGTGCAAGGTTTTTAGTCTGTATCCAGAATTGTAACTAAGACCCATCTGTCCTAATTGTGTTGAAATGAGGGGTGACTTCTTCCCATGACATATTCTGTCCCATTTAATTCAGCAACAAAGCTGTTACATGTTGGACTGGCTTTCAGTATCAAATATGAAGTGCACATAAACAGGAGGAGGACTGTTTGCAAGTCAGTGCAGCAGTGACAAATGAGGAGATCATGCAATACCTGGCTGTAGATTTTACTGAAATCCGCGCTGGTTCAAATCAGGTGCAGTCTCCCCATGGGCTTCACTTGGGCCAGACTTCTTCCTGCAGTGTTTTGGACAAAGGTCAGTACGCAGCTCTGCTACTTCTGAAACATTCCTATCTACCATCTACCTGAACAGAGCAAGTAAATATGTTTGCTAGCACTGACTGCAGCAGCTGCCAAACCTGGGAGGCTTTACATGTGATCTTGTATATACCACTCTATCGATTGCAACAGGACCACTTTTGAAATCTGAGATAGTACCTCCTGTGCTCAGTCATCTTCAGGTTCTTTACATCATGCTCCCTGGCACAATATATCTATGGTTTTTCACTCCCAAAACCTCTCATACTCTATTTTAAAAGCCAGAGTATAAGAGCTTAGATATACATTCACTAATCTTAAATTACCAGCACTGTTTGCTCTTACCCTGATACTGACTCTGCACTGGAAGTGAGACCCCTCTACTTGGTCCAAAAGGCAGAAAATACAAAAGTTTTTTCTGGATGCTTCAGTTCAAAGTCTGGAGACATAATGTTTGCAGCAGGAGGGTATTTTTGTTCTGTTCCACCAGGGCATTGGGCTTGTAAGGAAACAGAGGGGCATTGAAAAGCATTTTGGAATAAGACGTAGTTCATTGATCCCCTGTCCCTGGAACCCAGTGGGAGTCAAGAGCTGCCAGTTTTAGGTCCAGCTGTGCTGTGTGTTACATGTGTCTAGAGATACTTTTGCCAAGGCCAGGTAAGCAGATACCTGAGGAATGAGATTTATTTGAAGGGAGTAAATCATAAATACAAAGCTTAACCATAGCAGCAGTATCCACATGCTGTGGTCTGTCCTAGGTTTTATCACTTCCAGTTTACCACTTTGATTCTCTCATGTTTTGGACTTATTGTCCCCTTGAAGGTCACCTGCTTCTACCTTTGGGAACATGTTTGATGTTTCACCAGAGACATCTAAATGGCTTCTTATTGTTCCAAACGAAGACACTTACCTGCCTGCTTTACTAAACATATGTTTCAGTGCGGGTGGCTTAGCCCACTGGGATACTGCAGTGTTAAATCACTGTGATAGCTGACAGAATGAGTCTCTCGTCTTCCATTTTGTGTGAGATTTTGCTTTGGTTTGGGGTTTTTTTTGCAAGAATAAACATAAGTAACATCTGGTGCAAGACTGTCGATATCAGAGCTACTGAAGCATTTTGTTTAGGAACTTTTAGACCATGCTTGCTTAGGTGCTTTTCCCCTCTGACCTGTTGTTCTTGGGGTTTTTTGGGGGGGTGCATTAGAGTCAGAGGAGAAGAGGGGAAATCTTCCATTTGCTATCTACTTATTTTAAGACTTTATACTGCCACCCATTGCAGAAGGATTTGAAAAATTAGTAAGATAAGTATGTAAGTATCCATATAAAACAAATAACGATAGCAAAATTTCTAGAAGACACTTCCAGGGGAATTTTGGGGAGAGGTGGTGTAGATTTTGCAGTAAGAAGGAAGAGATTTTCTCTTAGCAGTACTTAGACTGGGACACTTTCCTAAAGTAGTAGTTTTACATTGCTTCTTGGAATAGCCAACACTCTATTACGAAGGGTTTTCAGAAATGCCAGCCACTTTATTTCTTAAAGTCCTGCCAAATTATTTGATCTATTTCATGCATTGAACTTTATTATAGGAAGGAATTTAGCTCAGCTTCAGGATTAGTTTGTGAAAAGGTAATTCAGACCTTGTGCCTGGCTAAACTAATGTGTTTCCTTGTATTTCTGGTGGGTGAACCCCTCCAGTGACAGTAATGGTAAAACTGCTAGCCTCTCTCATCCAGACACATGCAGACCATCATTTCTAGACCAGATCTGCTTAGACAATAGCTGCAAATTCCAAGAAGCAGATCAAGTTAATTCTCTGTCTGAGCTAATTAGTGCCATCACTGAAAGAGTCTGCATATGTTGTATTGCATTAGTGGAAGCTGGGTGGGAAAATGCTGCCCTTTGAGAAAGCCATAAGGAGGGCTAGCTGGCCCAACATAATTTGTAGAAATAATGTTCTTTAGGTGTATTTCAAGTATTTTGTCTTTAATGGCAGTAGAATTAAATAATGGAGTTTATTGGATTGTGTATATTAGCTTGTTAATAAGTATGAATGATAAATCATGTAATGTACATGAAAACTGCTTAGTCTACTTATTTTCCATCTAGATCTCAGTTTTGATTACATATGAAATATTTCCTGATATACTAGCAAATATGTTAGGGTGGGTTTTACAAGAGCATTGTGGTCTTACAACTGTGCTAGCCCTAATAATGAATCTTTAAGGAAAAGGATGGCATTTTCAACATCGTGTATTCAAATTAAAAAATCAGATTTTTGAGGCACAAATCAGCAAAGGCTTGTTCTAGAAATCTATTTGTATGAGGCTAGTACTTCAAGTTGGTGAAAATGGCTGCAATGGGAATGCATTGATTTACACCCACAGATCTGGCCTAGAACATGCAGAGCTGAATGTTTGTTTTACAGGCCTCAGTTAGGTGTTTTGCCTTCTGAAGCTTAACTTGAATCTCTTGTGAGTAAATTATTCAAAATACAATTAGTTTATTGTTATGTTTTAAGCACTGAGATGATGTATTTACAGGGTTTTACCTAATTAACATCTGCTTTCCCATATAAAATAAATTAAATTATCAAATGTCTGTAGAAACTGAAAGGGCTAAAATGCACTAGTCTTGAGGTTATGAGCATGCACTTTAACAGCCCAGAGAGCAGAGCCCAAAACTGGGTGGTCTGTGTTGCATTTTGCTCTACTCTGTGATCTTTGCCTTTTTGAGCCTTAGGAAAAGTAAAGCTATGTTCATAGTTGTGATAGCTTTCAGGAGATGTAGATGAAAAGCTGCCAAATACTGAGTCTAATACAGCACTATGAGTCTTCTAAAAGAATTCTGTGAGTATCTGTTCTGGCTAAAACTTCAGGGGCCAAGTTCTTCTCTTGGTCCATCGAGAGAGTGAATAAAGAACAGAGCAGCTACTTGATCTTGGGATGTTGGGATCATGCTTTGTGTATGTCCTTATTTCAGATCACTGGTTATTCACAACATGTGGTGCCAGTGGACCCTATGGCCCCACACAGAGCCAATGCAACGATGCCTACAGAAACTCCAACCTCAGTGTGATTGTAGGAGCTGAAGGGATTCTCCAAGGCATTCAGATCTGGAGAGTACCAGCAACCAACACATACAGGTAAGAGAACCATCTCCAATTATCATGATGTATCTTTGCGTTCGAAACTTCCCCAAGCTGCAGGTACATGCTGGGCATATATGAAGTACCATATTCAGAAGTTTGGCCAGGTCTACATGTGTTTTACTTCTCCCTGATTCTGTGATTTCCAGTCCTTCCAGTCTCGGATTTCTTGTCTGGAAGATGCAACTTTTTGGTGAAAGACAGAAGAGAGAGAAACAACCACCTGAGGCAGACATATCTTTAGCCTAAATGGTAATGGGTTGGGAGAGCTCTCTAAGTAACCAAAAATTGAGTGTTTTGACCTCCCCCGGCCAAGGGGCATATGTATCCCATATGCCATCCATTGAATTCTGGGATCACAATGAGTTTGCTCACTCTCCACCTGGTATAGGAGGCACAATCATATGTGAGCATTTCTTATCAGACAGCTTGCATCAAGCTGTGCTCAGCATCTTGACTGTTTAGAATCTAGGCAAGGTAAGTTGAGCCTGTAAGCCTGGCTCACCGCTGTAGAATTGATTTTGGAACCCAGCCACCTAAATGTTAGGCTCTGTGATGCTGAGGGTTCTAATGCTTAAATCCCTCTGTGGAGTTATTTTCAAAGGGAGATGATCAGATACAGTTCAATGCCACTTAATCAGATTTTTACCAATCATTTTTTCTTTTTGCTCTTGCTGGGGAAAAAAGTACAATCAAAGTTTAGTTCACTGTATCTGAATGGTGACATCAAGCCACTACATGCATCAGTTTGTAAGCAGAACTGTCTGTTTGAATCAATGACTGTCTAGTGGTGGTTTTTTATGCAACATTCCGTGTTGAAACCAATGATGGTATCATGGATTTCAAAGCAGAACACTCCACTGAAGGCTTAGAACAAATTTCAGTTAAAACTTAGTGGCATCTTCTTTTTTTCTTTTTATTGAAAAAGAATGTTTATATTGAGGATAGATGTCAGTCTCTAACAGAAGTCTACTGCAAAGCAGTTTAGAGGAACTGGCTAGGCTAGGTGCAAGTTCTGCCTGAGTGCCTATTACCACAAGGATTGATGGTAATGAAAAGAACATTAATGATATTTTACTCAGCTATCAAAAATGAGTTGCCTGAGGTGAATAGAATTTTTCAGGACCGGCATTCAGTAAATATGGTTATAAACTATAGCCCAAAAGAGAAGAGGCAATAAACTTACAACATTTTCATTTCTTTAATATCACCCCCCAGCCCAAGAAGAGCCAGAATTCCAGTGCAACTGTAGGCAGATTTTTGCTACACAATACAAACCACACGTCCTGCAGGGAGGACCTGTCTATTCAAGTCCTATAAATGACCTAACAGACTTTTAGGTTCTGTATAGATAATAGATGGCTAATGTCATTGGTAACCTATATATAAATGGATGACATTCTCTTCTGCACCTCTTAAGGCTATAGTAGAGAATTCAGAGCCTGGGGAAAGGAGGAGGCAATTGTGGGCTTAAATTAACTTGACATCTTCCTGATTCTGGGCTGCTGAAGGGGCAGCAGTGTCCCCCAGTATAGCATAGCCCTAGGAAAATGTCAAGTTGCAATATCAATTCTAGGGCTTCCCAGAGTCTGGACCCACTGCCTGTATTTAGCTCTCCCCTGCAGGCCTGCTGCACTGTGGGTCCTGTAAGTTAGCTTGATAGCCATCTCCAGTATACCTGACCCAGAGATAAAATTATCCAGCTGGCTGTTGGGCTCTTAAGAAAGCTGTTGTTATGCCATATCACTGTGTTTACACTGTCTAATGTAGAGCAGTGAGTTACATTCCTGATAATTGCATAAGAAGGATACAGATCGTGTGAACATGAGGCAGAATATGCATTATTAAAGTGCAAAGACAGAAAGCTCAACTTTGCACAAAACCACCAGTACAAGTTAACCACAGCCAGAAAACCCCAGCATCTATGAAGGTCTGAGTAGGCTGCCACACACTGTAGGTGGCTTCATTTGAAGACTGGAATCCTACATGCTGATATGGACAAAATCATCTGGTTTGCTCCCATGGGACTGCACATTGTGTAACAATAAAGTTAGGCAATATAAAAGAATCTTTTTCTTTTCAGAGTTCCTTCTAAGCATTCAGAAGGTCTTGACATCCCATATCTAGGCCTATGATCAAGTATGAGAGAAGTGAACTGTAATAAATTACATGTTACCATCCATTATCCAAATTCTTTCCATTTTTAAAGCAAAAGTCTTTGGTCCATTTTGCTGAGTGCCCCATTTGTTGTCACCTCCACTGTCCTCTCTTTTCTCTGATCCCGTCTTGTAAGGTGCCACAAGAACACAGCACAGTGGAATGCAGAAAGGTGTCCTTCTAAGCTGGCCAGCCTAGGCACTGCATTTTCTCATAGTCTCAAAACTAGCTCCAGTGTTTCCCATGACCTGGCTACCCAGAGGTGGAATTTTTCCTCCAGCTCTGGTTTGCACAGCCAGTGCACTCTGCTCATCCTGATCCTTCCTGAAGATGCAGATTTCTTTTTCAGTTCCTACAAGTATCATAGTAAAAGAAAAGGAGGAAGACAGTGGAAAGTATTCCGTGTTCTGGTTATATTTACTCAGGGTGGTCTGAGTCTTTCTTCAGGGCCAATATGGTTAAATGGATTCCTCCTGTAAAAGAAAGTTGTGCCTAAGGAAAGGAATCCTACTAAAGCTTGAAGTCAAGATAATGCATCTGTTTAAATAGTGACACCCATTTTGAATAGGAAATGACTGTCACCTGAATCTACTGGGTTTTGTTTGTCTGCAGCCTTTGAATGAGGCCAAAATGGGATCTCCTGAACTTCCTGACATCATTGCTTGTATGCAAAATCTGTTCATACACAGAAAAATATGGCCCCTAATTGCAGCCGATTAGCCCTGCCAGCTTGCTGTGCCTGATAGTGCATCTCATTAGCCATTACAAAATTCTACAGCAAATCAACTCAGTCTTCAGATTCATGCAGCATCTGTTCAGGGTAGCCCAGTGCTGTGTCCATCACTTTTTCTGCTGGCGCCAGTGCAGCCTTACTGAGGAATGATTGCTTTGGTTATCAGCAGTGGCACGAACATAATCATGTCACATTGCAAGGAGCTAATGTGCTTTATGAGGCACTTCATGCTCCATAGTTGCTTTGACATCAGAACTGCTCCATGCTGGCTGCCTCAGAGCGGTATCGCAAGGTGAGTTCCTCACGCAAATCGTTAAGGCAAGTTGCTGGATGAAAGTGAGCTGGCTGCCCAACCTGTTCAGGGTGCTTATGCACAATGGGCACTGCTGGTTTGTTCTGCTTGTAGCCTGTTTGCATGCAGGACTGTGCTGGGCAAAGACCAACCAGGTGCTAGAGGAAAGGAGGAGTTAAAGCAGAGCACCTATACTGTAACTGGTCAGAAGCTGAGAGGAAGTTTTGTGTTCTCAGCCCTGCAGTCACTGTTTACATGCTCCAGGTTGAATTTTGCTCTCATGGAAATAGCTGCAAAGCTACTAATGTCAGTGGAGGATCACAAGCTTATTTCAGATCAAAATTGAGCCTGCTGTACCACCACTCACTTGCTCAGAAAGTTGAGTAACTCTGGTTTTTGTTGCAGCAGAGATGTGTGTTTTATCATGATTTTTTAAAGTGCTTTGAAATTCTTTGATAAAAGCTGCTTCAAGTATGTAAATTGTTTGTGTACTTAGAAAGGGAGAGGGAAGAGCTGAGCAATAAAGTAGTACAGCCAAATCTTTGGGTACATCAACAACAGGAAAGACCTCTGAATCTTGACTGCTTGAAATAAAAGTCCCAGAGCCTTAATTGAGACTGCAGCAGCCTGTGTATGCAACCTAGTCACTGCTGGCTGGAGACAGTGAGACGTTCATGGTGACTGTGAGTTTAGCTGGGGGACTTTTGCCTGCCTTGTTTATTGCAGGCAGTGTCGTGTCCATCTACTCTTCTGTATTCCTCTGGTCCTGGGAATTGGAGAGCTGTTTCCCATCTGGTCCATGCTACCAGGACCAGTTACGCTGTCTGCTTTCTCAGATCTCCCCCTGTCAATCTCCTGCTTAATGTTCTCTTTAGCCATATGTGCTGTACTTACCGGTCCTCCTGCTTCTGTTCTTTCACTTTATTGCTGCAGACCTCTCAAGGGTATGCCTTCTGGGAAACAAGATGTGTTTCATATATTAAAGTTTGAAACTACAGCGACTTGCTCACTCTGTCCTCAGCAAGTGTTTGCCCAAGAATCAATGTGAAAGAAGCTGTTTTGTAGCTACCCAGGTTCACAGGTCCATGTAGAACAGAGAACCTCAGTCTTCAAGCTTTGGGTTTAGATATATTTAGAGTATCAGGTCTTCAGGGCACAGCCCTGTGACATTGTATACAGTTCAGGTGTGCAAAACAGTGCCCAGAAGTGGTTTGTATTACCTTCTACCTGTCTGGGACAACATGGATGCCAGGCTCTTGTTTTCTGTTTCCTGCAGCATCTCAGGCTATGGAGCTGCTGGTGGGAAAGGAGGGAAGAACACCATGGTGCGGTCCCACGGCGTGTCTGTGCTAGGAATTTTTGACCTCCAGAAGGATGATACTTTGTATATCTTGGTGGGACAGCAAGGAGAAGATGCTTGTCCTAGTGTAAGTGATTGCCCTTTCTGTTTTGCCTTAATCCCTTCTATAAATACATGGAGTTTTGTCTGTTTACAGAGAAAAACATTGTCATTGAGGGATTTGGGGTTATACGGTTCAAGGGGTAGTAGCTACAGTTCTACTGTGAGGGTGCGAGCGTGAAAAGGTGAAGTACCATGTCACTGTGCTCACTTCCTCTTCAACGTTCAGGCCCCATTGATAATACACTACAGGTTCCTGATTGATCTGCGTATCTCAGAGTGTCCGTGTAGGTTTTCAGAGGGAAAAGACAACCCTGCCTTCCTTTCCTCTGGAGTTCAGTGTTCAGAGTTGACTTCACAGGGCTTTGTCTTTGCTCTGCTGTTGAGCCCAGCCCTGCCATTATCATAGTACTCTGCAACGCTGGAGACACCCACCTCACGGGGCCTGTTTGGTTATTCTCTTTATGGGAATGGGAAAGACAAGTTAATCACTGCTTGGTCAGTTCTTAGGTTTGTGTTACTAACCAATCGTTGCTGCAAATGCCTTGACAGAAAGGCGCAGCTTCCACCATTTGCAGGCACAATAATCTATTAATTTGTTTAGTATTCTTTGGAGGGTGAGGGAATGGGAGATTCTTATGTAGGAAACTAAGCATTATCTGATGAAATTTCACCTACAGATTTGAGCTGGACATTTAAATGCTGTGCATTTCTCAACTGTTAGTGGCTGGCGTCCAAGAGATGAAAGCTTAGCAGTCTGTTACAGCAGAGAAAGGTTGAAGGATGTAGACAAGAAAGAGGGGTTCTCAAGGCTGGGTACTGAAGTAAATAATGTTAAAACTGGAACTATACATATCTACAAAGAAACCATTAATATGAAGCCTCTTTGAAATGAGAAATGTCCTAACTCAAACTTCCATCTAACATCTATAACTAGGACATTCCAGCTGAGTGTAATATATGGACTCATTAAATTGCAGGCCACTGTAATCTTAGTGAGAATTTATTGAGTGCTAATGTAATTCTTTCATTGAGGCAAAGAGATTGCATTGACTTGTAGAAGGGACTTTTACTAGATTGGATTGTAATCAGTTATGTCTTTGCCATGAAGGATTATTTTTTTTTTAATTCAATTGTAATCTAGTGGTTCCTTTGGGTCATTGACTTTGTCGTTTTATTAATCATCCCCACCCAACTCCAAATCAATTAAGGAGAGGGAAGACTAGGGAAAGGAGGATTGTTTAGTTCCATAGGCAAGTCTGCACACACAAAATGGATGCCATTCATTCTCTGGCACAACCTAGGACACATTGTGTGGTCAACAGAATAATTTGTAACTTGAGGATGCTTTTATCAGGTTCCTCTTCCAAAAGAAAAGGACATATATGAAAGTAGAAGGAAGCAGAAGGTCAATCCTACTCTAACAACTGTTTGTGCATTTTTCCCTTAAAGTGTTGACTTAGTGGGTTCAGTGTGCATAACAAGATAGTGTTAGGGAGATGAAACTATAAAGTAAAATAAGCTAGAAGCAAAGCTTGCAGCTTACAAATACTCACAGCAGAGTCCTGCTTGTCATGCACTTCTGTGCTCCAATTTAAAATTGAAGCGACAGTTACCTCTCTTAGGTCACAGTCCAGAAGTACTTATAAATGATGGTTTAATGTTGTGTTTGAAATCAGTTAGTGAATTCAGTGATTTGCCTAATACAGAAGGTTCACTACATTTGGTGCTAATTGGTGGAGGGGAAAAATGCTAAGTAGGAAATACGGAGGCTTTTTAGTGAGGTATTTTCTTTAACATCAATCAAAGGTGGGATTGCAGCTCTTTTGGTAGGTTTTGAACTAGCTAGCACTGGTAATTATAGTAAAATTGCTGCTACAGCGTAAGTGTCAGATCAACATCAAAACTTGCTTGGAAGTCTAGATAAATATTAGGTGGCTAGTCTATGCTGAGCCCATTGCTACTGTCCATGCTATGACTACCTAGGTTAAAGCTAGCTCTAGTACATCTACGTTAGCCACCAATACACCTTAGTTCTGGATAGATGCATGTTGGCTGCCTGGCCCCAACCAACAGGGCCCTGGAAGAGGAGTAAAGAAACTTGGGTTCTTTCTATGTCTCTGCCATTTGGCTGTTGCATGTCATGGGGTAAGTCACATCATCACTGAGTTACTCCCTTCCCCTACTTGTGAAATACAGATAGTTAAAGCTGGGAAGTATTTGCAGTAAATTCTGCTACATCTTGTATGTTAAAAGTTTATGGAGCTGTTTACTATTTACAGGGTAATAGATATCAGCACTGAGCTTGCTTCAAAGTAATTCAATTAAAATGGCAACAAGTTCTTCTGACAAAGGTTGAAGCAAAAAGCGAGATTCTTCTAGAAGAGCATTCACTTGCTTCCTCCTATATAGTTTCACTGGAGGACAATTTATTGGTTTGGGAGGGTGAAGGGTCCACAAGGCCTGTGCGTGTACAAGGACATGGAGATTTCTTACCAGAATTCAGACCTGGTCTTCTGTTTGCAGACTAATGATGTTATACAGAAAGTCTGCATTGGAGAGAGCAATGTGATTGAAGAAGAGATACGTGTGAACAGAAGTGTCAAAGAATGGGCAGGAGGAGGTGGAGGCGGGGGAGGTGCAACTTACATATTTAAGGTATGGAAACGTAGTCCCCGTGCACCTTCAGCACGAACATATCCCACCACTTGCCTCTAGTATCACAGCCTGAAATATCTGAGAACCCTTTATATACCTCTCGGAAGGGTCCACAAAGTGAGCTGTGGTTATCTTTAATTTCAGGTGATAGCTGTAGAGAGCTGAGTTGACCCTTCACACTTGTTAGAACTGCTACACAGTTTGGCCACGCTTGCTTCAGTGGCTTGGAGTTTCCTTTGCAGACATAATAGTTTGAATTGGATTTTTTTCAATGCAAGCTGAGATGCTGAAGTGTAATTCTACAGCAAAGGGCAAATTCCACAGGACTTTATTCAAATCTATCATTGTAGAACATTAGACTTGAGCTATGCATTTGGCCTATATGGTGCAATGACAAGAAAAGTTGAGGATAGCCTGTGTGTTTTCTGTTGGCAACCCTATAGCTGGGGACCACTGATCTTTTCTGTCATGTACTAGCTGAGAGACAGTACTCGTTCCAAACACTGTTTTCAGGCATTAACAATATTCTTAGATCACCCAGCTTCTACATAATTCTACATAACTGCATGCTCAGACAGTTTCCAGTGTAACAGTCCTTTACCAGTGGAGGCACCATATTGTGCTATTCAGAGCAGTGCTCCTTAGCTGTTTCATTTGATGAAAGTCATCACACAGTAACATTACAAGCTTTCTAAGAGCCATCAGTGCTGTAGGTGCAATTCATAGAGCTACTGATGCCACTGTTCTCTATTGCAGAACTTATCATTAATTTTTGGATGTGGGTGCATAAATAATGCAATGGTAATTTGTAGTGCTGAGCAGTCCTAGATGCCTGCTTAGTGCAACATGCAGTAACTAGCATGTGGTTGAACTTCCATTTGTGTGCCTGACTCAGTCTGAATACTGCCTTTATTTCTAAATTTGTTAAGATGGAGAATGGAGAACCGGTCCCCTTGATAATTGCAGCAGGAGGTGGTGGCAGGGCCTACAGGGCCAAAACAGACACATTTCATCCAGAAAGGCTGGAGAATGATTCCTCTGTTCCAGGGTTGAATGGAAATTCAGGAGCTGCAGGTAAGGAAAGTTTATTCTTTTTAAGAAAACATCTGGGAATATGTGGTACTCCCAGATTCCTTCTCACAAGGAGGTGAGGCAAAACTCATGAAATGCAGTTCAGAGGGAACCTGGAAGTATAACAGATGCATATAGGATGTACCACAGTGCAGGTTACTTGGCCTAAATAAGGGTGTCAGAGATGGTATAGCTGTAGCAATGGCAACATTCTCCCAAGATAATGTAGTACCTCTCATAAGCAAAGTTGTCTGATTTTTGATGTAAGAGTTTGCAGTGCCGATGTGGCCATCCTGCTCCCTGCCCTGTTTTGTGCTACGTAGACATACTCACAGTTTCCCTGGCTTATGCAGAAAGAGCATAATTGCACCCTGGCTAGAAGTCTCTGTGAAGAGACCTTGGACTGAACAACCAGCAGAGCTGATAGTGAGTCACCGGTGAGTATGTTGTATTTAGAGCGGGGCTGGGACAAGTTTTCACATCCCTTTCACTAAATTCCTTTTGTTCCACTTCAGAACTGGCATAGGGTTTTTTTAAAAGTATTTTTTGCAAAGAGATGGGGAAGGCTCTGTAAGCCAGAAACAAGTGGTTGGAGAGTAGGCAGGGATGTCTTTTTACATTTTTCATAGAAAATACTTGTCCTTGTACAGTAGGTGAAAAGAGGTGCAGATGATTAATGTGGTCAAAAGCCTTACAGAAAGGTCACTGTAGCACTGTGTAACAAGCACATCCCCTCTTCTAACCAAGGCATGAGATTCTTACTTTCAGCTGAGGTGCTTTTAAGGAGTGCTTGTTCTGCAGATCCCCGCAGTGTTTTTACACAGAAATAACCCTTACCTGTGCCTTTTCTCTTCTCTTAACTGCAGGTGGTGGAGGTGGCTGGAATGATAACACTTCCTTCCTGTGGTCAGGAAAATCCTTGCTGGAAGGTGCTACTGGAGGAAGATCCTGCCCCCAGGCCATGAAGAAGTGGGGGTGGGAGACAAGAGGGGGTTTCGGAGGGGGTGGAGGGGGGTGCTCCTCAGGTGGAGGAGGCGGAGGATATATAGGTAAAGTGGCTTCGTGTTCAAGGTGTCCCTTCCCCTCCTTTAGTGCTAATGGTCAGCAAAACGCTGATAGATAATTCTCCTGTAGCTGGCATATTTGACTGTTATGTACTAGTATGTCTGTGTGTTGCCTTTTTAGCAATAGATGAACGTATGGCATATAGTCTTCGAGCAAATAGCCAGATGTCAGTCCTTCAGCTGTAATCCTGGCTTTGCACTCTGAAAAATGTGCCATCAAGATCCTGCTGTGATTCTTGACCCTTCCATTTTGGGGTTATAGTGCTGAAGAAGGAGGAGCCACAGGCTATGTGCTCCCATTGCCAGCACCTGTGTTTTGAGGACGTTGGTCCTGGAGACTGGCAGCCAGGCTTTATGCCAGGGGAAAGATGCAGCTTCTTCTACCCTGCCCTGCTGTGGGTGGGCCTTGGTCCTGCGCAGGTGGTCTCTGGGGGCAGAGGCTCAGGCTGCCAGCCAGGACCCCTCTTAATAATGTCGGTGGTGTTGACTTCAGTCAACAAGGAGCTAATTGCACGTGCTGCGGGTCTCAGGACAGCTGTCAGATGGCATTATGTTGATTATAACTGGTGTGGGCCAGATTCAAGATCTCTACTAACCCATAATCTCCTGGGCCACATAGTTTCTTCAGCCATCTGCGCTGTGGTGGACTTTTTAACCCCTGGTTCTCCACAGCTTAAATCAAGTGTATGATAGACTAGAAATCCTGAGAAGTAATCAGTTTAAATGATTAAGTGCATGTTTTGTACCAATGTTACTGTGTAATGCTTCTTTTTCCAACAGAATGCTTCACATGACATAATTTTAATTTTGCTGAAGATGGTTAAAGAGGAAAAGCCATTTTGGGGTGGGGTGGGGGAGTCTTTGCATGCTTGTAGTACAAAATATATGGCCCATACTGTGCTTCTAATATCTTCTATGTATTGCCCATACTTTCCTCCTGATATGTTCTATATGCCCAAGCACAAATGAGCAACTCATAAATTCCTTCAGTCCCCACTCCTGGTGGACCACCCTGCTTTCAGGGTGCAAAGGAGAGGAAGGATATCAGATTATTCGTTCCCTCTGCTGACACAGTACATACCTTGATCAGCAAGGGTACTGAACTTAGCCCTTGAGTACTGGTGTTTTCCAGTCTCCTGGCTACATTAATTTTAAGAAGGGCTTATATGTTTCACAGCACCCATATAGTTAAAGATGAAGTTTGTGCCTTAGTTTGCAACAGTCTGCCTAAAACAGAGCTAAGAAATTGATTGTCACAAGCTGCTGCTATTAAATTGAACTTCTAGAGATAAAAGACCAGTGGTTCATGCCACAACTTGCTAAGTGTTCCCTATATGTCAAATACTTTGATTTATTCTCTTTTCTCATTTGGATGCCTCCCTAAATATGCTGAAGTCATGCATGTTGCAATGCTTATCTGTATTTTAGTGCCAATGCGCCTCAGTCTGTTAAGGTGACTTCTGGTTTGATGTAGGTGGCAATGCTGCAGTGGACAATGACCCAGAGATGGATGGGGAGGATGGTGTGTCCTTTATTAATCCAATTGGTACTTTATACACTCCAGCACTTAAAGGTATTCATATTGGTCAGAATTCTTCTAGTGGGCTTATTTCATGTTAAGAATAGTTTGCATCTGTAGGACACTTTACAATCCTTTGGGTACATCATGAACATGAGGAGGCAGAAACATAGCGTAACAAAGTTCAATGGAGAATAAACACAAGTAACAGGAAGAAAGCAGGCGGAGTGAACATCAGGGCTATTAGAAAACACTTCCCAACAATATAGTCTACCAGCCTATAGAATAATTTTGGCCAAGAAAAGTGGTAACAGAGCCTCATAGTTCAGATAATTCAGGGAAGAAACAGACAAAGCACCTGACTATTCACTAACAAACATGTTCCTTAGAGCATCCCTCAGCAAAGTATTCAGGTTGGACCAGGGTGTTTCTAGAGAAAACAGTGCAGTGCTGCCTAGCAGTGTGTGGGAGTGATAAATACTGCCACTCCAGCTTATGTTTGCCCAGAAGTCAATGTCTTGAATATGTTTGCAATGTGTTCAGAAAATACAAAAATATCTTATTTGCTAAAAAAAAATATGTTTGCTTTAGAAGTATTTTCAAACAGAGTTGCACTCTGGCCTGATAGATTCAGCCAAAAAGTTTTGGAAGCGTTGCAGTGCTTGATCTCAGAGGGAATAAAGGTCAGGAAAGAAAAGGGTGAGCCCCACGGACCACCGAAAGGGCAAGTTTCCCTTAGCCTCAGCAGCAGCCTCATGGCTAACCTGGCAGGGCTATCTGCTCAAAGAGAGCCAGTGCACCTCAACTGCAGTGGGGCTAATTTAGCTGGATGTTATTTTCTACATGAGAAAAGGACAGAACCTATGGAAGGTGGAGAGAAATCAGTTTCTTAGATGGGGTCTAACCTGCCACATCTGGCAATAGTGACCACCCTGTTTCTGTGAGTGCCCAAGGGAATGATGTGAATGATCTCTACAGTAATTAACTCAGCTTCTTTCATTCACTCCCTAGTGACAGAGGGGCATGGAGAGGTGGATATTAAGCTGCATCTTAACTGTAGTCACTGTGAGATGGACGAGTGCCGTGTTGATCTTGAGACTCAAAAAGTCATTTGCTTTTGTGAGCCAGGCACAGAGTTGGCTGAGGATGGTGTGTCTTGCATAGGTAAGTAGATGTATGGGGTAGGCTGCTAGTGTGTGAAACAGAAAATGCATGGCAAAAATCTGTAGTTTGGACTGTAAGACATCCTGAAAGTGTTATCTAGTCTTTCTTAAAACTGGCTTCTGTTGAATGTTACCTTCTTTCTTGCTGGTATATGCTGCAGAGTTAGTTTGCTAGGATATAGACACATGAGTGCTGAGGAGTGGTGCACAGAGAAGCATTGCTGGTTTGATTTACAGTGTACGTTTGGCATACTGGGCAGAACTGAGGAGAGTCAAATTTTGCACCTGATTGTGCTGATGCTCGCATTCTGCTCTGAAATCATGAAAATTTGCTCACTGAAGGAATCTTCCAGCTAAACTTAAATTCCAGGTCAGTGCTCTTAAGAACTAGAAAAATGTACAAGGTGAAGGAGAATATAATTCCTGTGGATTTGGACATAAAAGGTGCAGGTGCAGCATCTATAAGAAATTCTGCATGAGATCTCGTCGACCAAAACTAAAGATAGTGCCTGTACTTGCCTTACTTGAAAAACCAAGTGCTTAGACCTCCATTACTAGGTTTCCTTCATGTTCTTGCCCAGCAGTTAGAGCAAGTGACTCCAGGGTTTCAGAATCCTGCTCTCAGCTTTGTCACTGGCATGGGAAAATTATTGTGTATTTTTACCATTCCCATCTTGTGAAATGGGCAAAAAGCACGGTCATTTTGCCAGGGTGAAGTAAACCTTAATAGGTGGTCATTGAATGCCTTGTGGTCCCAAGTGAGGATGCAGCTATGGAATACTTTGTACTACACTTACTGTTATCAGGTTTTTCTGCCTGGATTAGATGCATTTAGGAGATGATATATTGCAGTCCTGCTTCTGCTTTTGCTGTGATTTGGCATTGATAGCAGCACTTTAACCCTGGCAGTGTAATGTTCTTTCCACCTCCCCAACCTCCTGCCCCTGGGTTTTATAGTCTTGTTTTCATACCCAGCGAATGCACATGTTAATTCACTGATAGCAAACCACCTGTTTTAATGGGTTGATATTAATTGAGGAAAGTGAAACAATGAGGTATTAGAGGTCATAGATCCTGAGAACTGATCATGCCAGAGGTTGCTCCTACACTATAGGAACAGCAGATGAGTAAATGGAAGGAGGAGCAGAAAAATCTGCCTGCAAAAAGTGACTGCTGGAAGATCATTTCAGACACAAAATTCCTTCTTCTCCTGCTTCTATTACAGCTGAGCCGGTGGTTCATCTCCCTCTCTCCTTGATCTTGTCTGTAGTGACTTCAGCATTGGTGGCTGCTCTAATTTTGGCTTTTTCAGGAATCATGATAGGTGAGTGTTTCTCTGCAAAAGATATTTTCATATGAGGGCTGGATCTGAGCCAGGGATAATTGGTCCCTGGGAGGCAAAAGGATTCAGATTTTTAGCTACTGCTGTATTTAATGACACCTTCCCACACACACGCCTTAACTTCAGATTTCAGTAGTTGTTTCTAACCACAATGACCAGTTTGAGGAGGTTTCAGTTACTGACTGCATCTCGAAAGAGACATTATTGCTTGTGTTGTAGTGTAAAGCTGTCAGAACACAGCTGCCACTGGTTTTCTGAGAACTGTTGGTGCTTAATGCATAAAAGCAATCTTCTTTATTTGTGTGCCTATATACAGATTTAGCCTCTTACTGTATGACATTTAAGTTTGAAATTCTTGCACAGGTTCCCCTTTTACAAACTGCTACTTAGTAGGATGTGGGAATTCTTGGCATCTTTATTTGAAATTCTAAAAGGTATTTTTCACCCTTTCATTTTCTTATTTTAAACAATTGCTCACCTGCATTTGATTGCAAGCAGAATAGATTTGAATCAGTGAAAAGCAGCCAGGGATTCAAACCACAGCTCTGCCACCTTTCTTTGTCCACACTGTATATAATCTGGGGGAGGGGAGGGATGTACCCAGAGCCGCAAACGGCAACTATTAAATTAGATTTGCGCAGCTGTTTCAGTTTTAAGAATTTCAGGAGTTATCAGTTGCACACACATGGTCCTACATGTATGATTTCTGGCCTGACAGTGCCCCTTTAAAATTACTAATTACTTCTCAGGGGGTGGAAGAGTAATCCTCTTTCCATCCAACTAGCCTATCATTGCCATCTCAGGAAAGAGCAGCGATTTAAAAAAAAATCAAAGCAAAAGCAATGAAGAGGAAAATGGAGGACAGGAAGGGTTTGTGGATAGGTCATTACATCCATCTGCCTTTGTGAGTGCATGTTTACCCCTTAAATTCTTCCCCTGAGCAACATCTGCTGGAGAAGATGCAATAGCTATTACCGTCACAGTCTTTGGGCTCAATCCAGCTCCCACAGAAATCAATAGTAAGGGTAATAGTGATTTAACCTGCTCACGATTGGCATCTTGCTTTGAAAAAAATACTGCAATATCAATTACTATTTCAAGGAACATCCACAGGATGTCTTCTTTCAAGGTGTAATTTCTAATGACATTTCAGAAGTATTAGTGAAGTGATTCAAAGAATATAACACTACCATAAAATGATTTCAAATTTAGTCCAACTCTGTTTTTTAGAAACAGAGGAAGTTTTGCAAAATGAGCTAGTTTTCTATGTTTTTCTGAGGTAACAGTTTAGTCTATCCATTTTGAACAATATGATGCAATAATGTATTTCAGATTTTAGTCACTTCTGCGTGATTTAGGAAAGTAGTTTGCACCCCAACTCCCTCAAGCTTGGAACTGGACTCATACTTGGGAGGTCCAGTTAAACTAAATAGAACAAAACAAAAATCTCAGAACTGTGAAATCAGAGATCTCTGCAAGTGAAATTTATTTTACTTCTTCCAAAGTGTTCATGAGCAAGCCTGTTTCTTCATAAGATGTGTAAATCAAAGGTTCCTGCATAACTTCAGATTCCATTTTCTGTCTGTAATTATCTGACATACAGAAATATGACAATGTCACTGTCTGGTTTGATTCACTGAAATTTGGCCACACAGCAAATTCCAGTGAGACATGCTGCACGGCTGCTGTCCTGTTCCAAAGTCAGTCTGTGTCTCTGGTTTACTGTGTTCTCCATATTTAGTATATCGTCGGAAGCACCAGGAGCTACAAGCCATGCAGATGGAGTTACAGAGCCCAGAATATAAACTGAGCAAGCTGCGTACCTCCACTATCATGACAGACTACAATCCCAACTACTGCTTTGCAGGAAAGACCACATCCATTAGTGACCTCAAAGAGGTGCCTCGAAAAAACATCTCTCTCATCCGGTAAATTCATCTTTTCCTTCCCCACGCTTCATACTATACACTCACATATGCTGGCTCTCTTACACAGATGTGAACTCTATGTCTTTGTGCAGGCCCATACAAATTCTCATGCACTTCTAGACTTATGCCCCTTTTCATAAGAAAGATGTGAAGCTGCAGTAGTTAGGCTGGGTGGAGGGGACTAGACTTTGGCAGTCTCCTCGACCTTTTACAGGTGCAGTGTTAATCTTCTGGGATTATGAGAGGAACTGAAGAGTCATCACCAGTAATTCAGACACATCTTTTGCAGATTGTGCAATGAATGGCCCATTTCCAGTATCAACTGATGAAATGATGGGAAGGCTGAGGCTTGTAGGAGGCTCTTTTGAAGTCTTTGATGGAATCTTTGGTAAAGACAGACATCCTTAAGTACAATAGCAGGAAAAGCGATGGGTTTGAGACTGCCAGACAGTATTAAAAAGACAGGAATATAAAGCCAGCAGGATAGTCATGTCTAGATCAGAACTTCTGGAAAGTTCGAAATAGTCTCTTAAGAAAAACTTGAAAATTCAGAGTTCTTTGCCACCTCGCTCTACTGCAGGATACAGTGCATGCTACTTGTTAATGTGACATTACCCTGGTACCATGCACTTTTACACAAAAAACCAAGAAGTGGAAGCAGGAGAGCTTGGAAGACTAGGGAGCTTACAGTGCTAAAAAAGGTGACGCTCAGAGCAGTCTATGCAGTCTGCAATGTTTTGCTGTCTCTTATCTCATTCCCCCTTACCTGCACATCTGTAAGGACTGCATCTGTAAGTTCCCAGTGTACCCTGTGCTGCTGCTGCCTTTGTTACTTGGGCTCTGAAAGAATTTTTGAAGTGTGGCAAGCTGCAGAGAGCAGAAGATACAGCTGGGAATTGATAAGGGCAGGGAAGGTGGACTTTTGGGGAGGAGGGCGAGTTATGAGCTGTAGAGATCTGTTTTATACCGTCAGTTTGTAGTAAGTTGGTCAGGCGTAACCAAGAATAGTGTCTCAAGCTGATACCTACAAAATGTTATTAAAAGAAGTGGTTGAGTCACAGGCAACGCAAGTCCTCACTGTGGTTTCACTGCCTGGACTGGTCTTTAGCCTGGCAAAACTACACAGAGCTTATGCAACAAGAGAGCGGATTGCTCTTAGCACCACCTGTCTGAATGGACAGGAGGGCAACAGCCCATGCAAAAACAGGCCACCGATAGACCAGAGAACAGAATCAGTGCGGCTCTCAGGCCAGACCTGTCTCTACCAGAAAATTGCGTGTTGTAGAAGAGAGCCTTATTGAGAGCCTTTTACCTGGACCAAGATGCAGGAATGTCTCTTAGAGGCTTAGACTACTACTGCCCAATGTGCAGCCCATGTAGGGTTAAGAGGGACTCAGGATATGGGATGCAGCCTCGTTCTCTGCCAGAGTTCACTATGTCATTATGACATGCCACCTATGTGTTACAGCTGTTGTTGTACCAGTTGACTTAACGTTAGGTGAGTGAAGACTGAATAGACAGGTATGCAAAATCGGTATCACAAGGACATAGGACAAGATCTGTTGTGTGATTACTTTAATTCCTTTCTCTTTTTCTTGTACCCTTATTCAAAATAAAACTGTAAATTTCATAATATGATCAGTGCCAGAAACGATTCTCAGCATGAATTCCTGGAGCCAAGTGTTTTCCAAAGCACTAACATCACCATTTACTGGCTAAGGTACTTACCTAGAATCACAGAATAAATCAGGAAAAGATACTTGGTTTAGAATTCAGGTCCTTTGAGAACCATTGTGCTTCCTAGTTTCTTGTTCAATGTTTTCTTTAATGGTGATGCATAAACATCATGGGAACTGTTAGTGTGTTTAGGGTGTGGGAACACCGAGACTTAAGACCTGTCTTTATTGACCTGTTTTGGAGCGCCCACCACTAGAGCATTGACACCAAAGCCATAGAAGCGTGCTATCTATTACATACTGCAGTGCCAGCAGCTTGATTTCACTGGGGACCGTTGACTTTTGAGGATTGCATTCCCTACCAATTAAACACATTGTAGGTCCAAGAAAGATCACATCAAGGTCTGGTCCCCCACATAGTGTGAGGAGTGGCATTGTCAGTGTCAATATCCAGTTCTCCCTGTTTCACTGCCATGAAAATTGTGAGCCCGTTCTGTGAGCTGTGACCACAGTGTTATAATGTGTGTTCTCTGTAGTAAAACCTTCTTGTCTTCTCTGGTCTGTCCAGGGGTTTGGGCCACGGAGCCTTTGGTGAGGTATATGAAGGTCAGGTGGCAGGGATCCCCAGCGACCCCACTCCCTTGCAGGTGGCTGTGAAAGTAAGTGACAGTGTATGAG
The DNA here is from genome assembly GCF_947461875.1 of Haliaeetus albicilla. NCBI lineage: Eukaryota > Metazoa > Chordata > Aves > Accipitriformes > Accipitridae > Haliaeetus > Haliaeetus albicilla. The sequence goes on along the minus strand of NC_091495.1, from coordinate 5,264,731 downwards.
TTATCATGACGGTTTCATGCACCTTTCACCCAAGAGTCCCAATGCATTATAAAAATGAAGATGAATTAAGCGTTACTATAGTACTGAAGGATGTGGCTAGAAAGGTTGCTGCTCTGTTGCAACACTTTAATCCATCATAGCAATGGTGCAGCTTGTAGCACATGGGCTTGTGAGACTATTAAAAGAGGACTGTAAGTAGTAAATAGGCAAAGATTTCCCATACAGCTGCAGTAGGCTGCAGGTATGAGAAATAAATCCATCCTCTGTCCATCCTCCACATGCTACACCTGATGTGGTAATCTGTCCAAAGCCTTTGAGTCAGAGGCCAAAAGTCTTCACAGGGCCAAGAGCAGCTGGCACGTACATCAAAGAGCCTGCAGGTAGGAGATGGCTGGCTTTCCAGGAATCTCACCACTCCATTATAGGATGGATATGCACTGGATGTGAAGCTAAATCCTAAGAGACCCTGGTAGGGTCCAGGCCTTCAGCAGCCTAGCTAGCTTGTTTTCTCCTAGGGGTTACATAGCAGCACAGTCCTACTGCTAGTTAGAGTTCATAGTCTTGCTAGGAGGTAAGAGTGTTGAACTGTCAGACAGCTCAGGCACTGTGGTCTCATTCTTCATCCTCTGTACAGCAGAGACCCATATATTGAGCACTGTTTCCTGTACACTCTGGGCTATTTCCTTTGCTGGGAGGAGGATGACAGTGGTGTTGATGGGCCATGTGTTCTGATCTTTACCTTTCAACAGGCTTCACAGTCTAGTTTAGTAATGCTCTAGCTATTATCTTAGAGTGAGGTTTCTTTTAGAGAAATAAGGATTGCTGCAGACAATGTTAGTGCTTTTGATTGTGCCAGGTGTTCTACAGAGTTTAAATATCTTCTCCTTGTCAACCTGTTCTTTCTTTTCCAGACGTTGCCAGAAGTGTGTTCAGAGCAAGATGAGCTGGACTTCCTCATGGAAGCTCTCATTATTAGGTGTGTATAAATAAGATGAACAGCACTTTTGTAGGCTTGCAAAGCCCAGCACTGTAAAGAAAAAAGGTGCTTTGAGACGCGATACCCATGCAACATATCTATACAGTAGTTTTGGCACATGGCTGTCAGTATTTTACAGAGGATAGGATTACCATCCTTTTCTATTCTTCTTACAAATGAGGAGGCACCAGATGATTAAGGGCTAAATTTTCAAGAGGGTCCACACTGGTTTTCATTTCTTTAGGCCCAGTTTTCAGAATTGATAATAGGATCCTTTCATTTCTCTTAGGGATCAGAAAATGAGGTAAAAACAAACCTTAGGAGTTTGGCTTGACTAGTCAAAACTAACAGATGGCATTGACTTAATGCTGCTGTCATGTCACATGTCAGTGACTGAGTCCTAGAATCCATGGAAATAGTTTCCCATCACATTGAGGTCTGGAGAAATAAGGAAGTGTTAGAGACTAGACCTGGAGGAATATCCCCTACATAAGCAGATCCCTGTGTTACTATGTTATTTGAAACAACTCTGCCCTAGCCCAGCTTCTGCCCCTTGGATAGGGAAATTAGGAGCAGAGTTTTCTCTGTTATCAGACATTCTCTGCTTCCTATGGACCACAAGTCTTGCTGTAGCCCAAAAAGGATGGAGAAATAGCAGCCAAAAGCCACTCCTTCCCCACCTCTGTTTCTGCACTATGCAGACAAAGAGTGCAGGGGTAGCACTTTAGCTTTATCCAGTTACCCTACCTTTGTGATTTTTTAATTTCGGGGGGGGGGGGAATTCCCCACAGCAAAACATTTTGATTCTTTTCTGCAATTGTGCTTTTTGGATCAAAGTTGCTCCATAATTGAGTCTCCCTGTCTCCACAGCAAGTTCAACCACCAGAATATTGTGCGCTGTATCGGGGTGAGCTTGCAGGCACTGCCCCGTTTCATCCTGCTAGAGCTCATGGCTGGAGGTGACCTGAAATCATTCCTGAGAGAGACACGGCCTAGACCGGTAAGAAAAGAGAAAATTGAATTTTATTTAGTAAGCTGCTGCCACAAGGCAAATACATAACTATAAAAGAGCTGATCCACGCAGCTACTATTTCCCAGCATGTTAGAGGGTCAGAAAATTTCTGTTGCTGGAAGACCACAGTGGGGCCAGGACATAGATGTATAGAGTACAGATGCTGCTGGGTTTATGCAAAGGTACCTCATCCCTGGACTTTGCTAGATAGCATTGCAGATACTATCTAAAGAAAGAACAAAATCACAGTTTAAAAAAAAGGAAGTTAAATTCTACTCTCACCTTCCTCACACCAGCTGTGGGCGGGTTAGGGGGGAAGCATTGACCTAGTAATGATAAATCCGTTGTTTAAACTGCTGATCAGGTGCATTTCTGTGGATATCTGTCAGTGCAAGTTTGACATAGGCAAGGAGAGAATCCAGCCTGGAGCTGTTGACTTAATAGCAAATATCTTTAGTCCAGAGTTTTAAAGATTTTCCCACTGAAATCAGCGTCAATAGGAAATGACAGTCCGTTAGAAATGTTGAGAAATAAACTATGACTTCTAGAGAGGAATCAGTATTTCAGAAGAATAAAGTTTGCTCTGAGTCCCTGGATCAGAAAGGCACCCAGATGTTGTTGAAGTTTAGTACCAGGGCCCAGCTTCATACTTTGTCTCTACATTACTTTGACACAGGGGAAAATGCTGGATTTTATCAGTACAAGAGAGACGCAAATTGGGTCTAACAGATATAAATAAGATTCTTCCTCAAGGCATCTGGAAACAGATTGACTTTCTGTTTTTTCCTTGCAGTCTGGTTTTCAGACATATAAAATGGTCTGTGTTGCTCAGGAGCACTGCAGTCTTGGATAGGTTGCATTAAAGTGGCTGCTGCCTGGATAAGAAGCCTAAACACCCAGAAAGTCAAGATGTTTAAAATCTGAGCAAGCAGTCTTTATAAATAGAGGTTGGTTTTCTGTAGCACCTAGAGATGCTCATCAGCTCGTACAAATGGGCTGAACTTGGTGGTAGGTGAATGGGGAAATTCATGTTTTGCAATGTGGGCTCTGCTCTCACCCGGTGCAGAGCAAAGTGGCATGGGCAAGGTATGCTGCCTAGTAGGTGCTTTGTTCAAAACTGCCAGGACAGTCTGTGCTAGATGTGTGAAGTGGCATGTGAAACAGGATGGTACAGGGCAAGGGTATCCCTCACTTTTCAATGGAAGCATCTTTTTGGCTTGTTAACTTAGAGAAGCCAGCTCAGTAATGATCAGGATCTTGTGAGGAAGCACCAAGAACATCAGTCCTGAACAGCAGGAATTTTTACCTACTTACAGTAAAATGAGCCAGATGCTTTTGTGGATGAAAAGCCCTTAATCTTTACAGAATGCAGTCATGGGAGCCTTCTGATCTGAGAGGTTTCTTTCTGTTTGCCCCTACCCCAGTCATGAGTTCCTCCTTGCATGCCAGGGCTTCCATTTCTCTTAGTGGTAGCTCTGTGCAACCCCTGTGAAAGCTAATGTCAGAAGAGGTGGATGGTTCAAACCAGGCACAGCATACATTACTTCCTTGGTATTTCTCTTTCTGCCTTCACAGTCTCTCCTTCCTTTCTTCTTCTTTCCTTGTCTTTCCTGACCTCTTTGAGGTTATCTGAGACTGACCATAACTACTACTACTACACATAGGGGCTGTTCCCAGCACCTTGAAGATTCTCCCCTATTCCTGCATTTAACTTGCTCCCAGGACTGAAGCAGACCTGGGACTGATGCTGCTGTTTTCTGCTCTGTCCCATGTCCGTCACACTTTGGGAAAGCTTGGGGTCAAATGCAGATGGGCAGTTGCAAGCTGGAACTGATTCAGAAAAACAGTTTCCAGTCCTTCTTTAACAGTTGGGTGAATGGGACAGCCTGACTGTGTGCAGACACAGATCCACACATTTCTGCTCCACTTCTAACACCTTCCTTACCCTTGCCTTGCCCTGCTTCTGCTGCAATCCCACGTGGTGGCTGCCTGGCAAGCATGACAGGGTAATTCATTGTCTGGCTGCTGGGGCAGCTTCTGAGGGGCTAATGGCACCTGTGAGTGCTGAGAAATCAGCCTCTGGTGCACAGGTTTGACTGCTGGCTCAGAAACTATGAGGCTAGGAGACTGACTGATGAGAGATGGGATGTGTGCAGGGCGTTGTGCTCTGTGAATTATGGGATCCAACTGTGGAAGTGGATTTACCCTCTGCATGTACTTGAGGCATGACAAAGTCTCTGTACGTAAGGCCCGTGGCTTAGTACTGCTGGATGTATCTTTGCACTGCTCTTAATGAACCCTGAGCTGCTTTGTTCCTCCTATTGCTCATTCAAGGAAGACAGGCAGAAGGTAGGCATGGCAGACTGGGCATCTAGCTTTCCAGGCCCATCAAAGGAAAGGAAAGACAAGGAACAGTGCAGAGTAAACAGGCTTCGATGAGCTTTGCTTCCAATAGGAATTAATTAAACACACAAGACGTAGCTGACTGACTCAGTAACAGAGGTGCACTGCTTACTGTGCAGTAAGCACCATATGAATTACGGTTGTCATTTCCCCTTGTTTCTTCCGAGTTTTGTATTTTCCAGCTGATTTCCTTACTACCTTGTCTTTCCCACTTAATTCTGCTTTCAGTCTGATTGCAAGAGACATTTACGTGTTCATTCTCTACCTTCATCCCCCAGTTGCTCTCCCTGCTCCCCTGCCAGTAACTTCAAATTCATTTGCCAGTTTCAGTCAAATTTAGTAGAAGTGTGAAAGGTGTTAACTTGGCATTAATTCCAAGGCTTCAGGAAAAAGAAAGCACCACAGTAGAGCAACCACTGAGCAAAACAGTTGTCTTGTTTGGCTTGCCACTGGCCAGCAAGAACCTGTGTGACTTGGAGCAAGACACACGCAGCATGCTGCCGTGCACTCAACCACTGCAAAGCATGGAAGGGAGCAGAGGGAATGGTGGAGGAGAAGGTGAAGTGAGGGAAGGGGGAAGTTAAGACATTGCGAGGGAGATGAAATGGGAAGCTAGAGCTAGCACAGGAGGTATCAGGGCATGGGATCCAACTTAATGGGAGATCAGGATGCTGCCAGCACAGGTTATTGTACATTGTTCATCTGTGTTCTTCATATAAATAATGAAAGCAATGTTCAGCCAACACGTAATGATTTTGCTGGACTCTAAGCAAGAATGATCATATCTGTAAGCCAAATGTTCATCCAACATCACTGATACAATAGCAGTGATTCTTGTGGAATATTGTCGGTTTATGCCAGCCAGGTCTACTTCATAAACTTCAGATTCATACTTCTCCATGGGTCCAGGGTTTACAGCCCTGAAAGGTTTCTGTGTTCCATTTCTAATAAAGTTTCACATCTATTACAAGATTACTCCTTCCCCCTCATCTGGAGAGAGGCAGTCTAGAAGATTCAGAGACACCTGGAATTGGAGCCTTCGCTCATTTATGAGTGTTGCAGAATTGTCTATTCTGGGAAGTTCAGGGCTGATCTTTTTCACACACAGCACAGCAATCAAAGAACAGCTCTGAAGATAAATCGTATATGGATAAATGATTCCCCTCCTTTTGTGTCGTGCAGCCTGTTGCTCAGAGCAGTGATTACACTGAACAATACACAGAATTTCATTCACCTTTAGCAAGATTCAGCCTCGCCCGGGGAGGTGTCACACTAGTGTTTCCAGCATTCCCACTGCTCTGAGCAGTAGTGCATTGCAGCTGGCATTGTCCATTCATATGGGGAGCAAAAGCTGTAAAGTGAATCCTTTGGTGTCTCAAGGCTGCTCCCCTTGCAAAATGAATCCCAAACCTCCATTTTTCAAACAAATTACATAGCTAAATTGTCCTTGGCTGGGCAGTCACATCTGTTTTAGGACTGTATTTAGCCAAATAAAAGGTAGAAGGAATTCATCCAAGGAAGGGAAGGAAAGGAAAAAAAGGGAAAAAGAAAAAAGCTGTGCTGTTCAAATCAGCTTGTGGCTTCAGCCTACTGACTGCCTTGCGGTATAGCTCAGGTCTGGAATCAATTGCACAGTAAAGAATGGGGCTTTCTACTTGGTTTTCACTTCAGGTTTCTGACCCTTGCTCAGAAGACAAGGGTATGAGTAGATCGAGATACTAATTTCCCTTTGGTTATGCCCTGAAAGGGAAATAGAAAGCATCTGCATCCTTTCTTACTGTAGACATCTTGTGTAGCTGGTGAGTCACTTTAACTCACAGAGGTAACAAAGATTATTCTCTGCTCCCCACAAAAGGGGGCAGAGGGAGAGGCTTTTTGTTTTCAGGAAATGGTTACTCTACAAGAAGAAAGGTTTAGGTGGAGACGCTGTCTGGTGTTTTGAAGAATCAGTTAAGTATATATATGCAAAGAACTGTAGTGTGTAAATAATAAAATATAGGCAGGTGATACATAGTCACAAATGATTTTGCTTTATGGCACCACACTGAAAAAAACAGGCTTTGTTCACATAGAGATGCAGCATTTTTCAATTATTTCATTAGTCAAGTATTGAGGCCAGGTTTTTCCTAATCTCTTCAGAAGATGTTAAGATTTTTAGGTTTTACCAGCCAATGCCCAGTGTTTAACTACTGGCTGCTGCCTGCTGCAGAGCCTGGACTTATTTCCAGTTCCAGTTAGCAGTGGTTTAGATCAGGTGGGATGGCCAGCACAGCATCGCATCAGTCTGGAGATATGTTTCATCGCAACAGACGGGCTAGGAGAGCCAGGAGTGCCTGTCACTGGAGAACCTGTACTGGTTTGTACATCAGTGGGAGAGACCCATGAGCAGGTGTGCCTTTTGGGCACTGGGCAGAACGGCAGGTGTCGTAAGAGAGAGCTAGAGGATGGGATAGGCTTGTTTGGTCCAATAACTAAGGCCACAGATAAACACTTAGCTAGCAAATGGCTGCTGTGGAATAAGCAGTTACTGCCACCCAGTTGTTTGTCATCGCCCTGCTGGCAGCAGTGATTTCCTCCTCCCCCACAGGACTGGCCACAGGGATCACTGATTCACACCTCAGTGCAGAAGCTGATGGTTTGGCTTCAGAGGCCGGCAAACACAAGCCAGTGCTAAGCCTGTTCTTTTCACTAGAGCATCTGGCTCCCGCTGGCAAGGGCTGTAGACTTCATCAGAGGGGCAGGAACAAGGAGTTGGCAGCCTTATGTTCCATAGCCGTTGGCTACACAAACCTGTGTCAGTGCTCTAAGGGGCAAGATAAAACCTACACAGATGTGGAGGAGGGAAAGAGCAAATGTGACTCATGCCATTATACAAAATGTCATTCTCATTGTTCAAGGTGACTTTAGAGAGGAGCTAGCAATAATACAAAGAAACTGAGTGAAGACCAGCTCATGCTACAGATCTCCTCAAAAACCATGCTGAAAATTCAGAAGCATCTCCCATGAGAACTGGGGGAAATTCTTACAGGGGCATCCCAATGGAGCTGGAAAGTCAGATCCAGCTGTTCTGATTCTGTCCCTGGGATTTGTATGATATTGTGCCTGCACATCCTTTGCATAGTTTGTGGATATGAACTCTCTCTTGTGCATTTTGGTAATCCCTTTGTGTGTTAACACCTGAGCTATGTCACTTGTTGGAGAGTTCTCAGCGCCGTATCAGTGACAAATCATGCCATGTTCTTGCTTTTAACCCACGTTTGTCCCTTGTCTTTTGGTAGAATCAGCCCTCCTCCCTTTCTATGCTGGACTTGCTCCACGTGGCTCGTGACATTGCTTGTGGGTGTCAGTACCTGGAGGAGAACCACTTCATTCACAGGTAGGCGAACACGTCTCTGTCAGCACTGGCATGACTTGCATACAGGCCAGCACAGACTCGTAATGCCCTGCTTGATATGTTTATGTCCTGCTGCGCTCTGGTGGCTGGATACCTTTAAACGAGGTAGATAAAATCAGAATAATAGAAGCACTTAACAGAAAAACTGCTGTAAATCAGGTTGCAGAGGTCTGTAGTTTTACCAAAGATCCTGAGCTCTGTCTCGGTGCCTGGACTTGTGCAGCCTGTTTGGCTACTCTGCAAATGGAAACACAATCCCGTGAGAGAATTCTTCAAAGCTGTCCCTGTCATGAATTTTGCTTAGTGCCTTTCTGCTCATTCTGGAACCCTTTTCTTCTCCCTCTCAAAGAACGGCTGTACAAGTACAGCCAGAAGTGCAACACCTTGTGACTATTACTTGATCCTGCAGAACAGCGTGTTTGGCAAGTGTCTAAAATTCTGCCCATTGGGTAGAGATGAGTAGAGAGAGATTGTAGTTCACTCTTCTGAAAGAAGTACGACAAGGTATGCCACCATGTTATTCAGATCTCAGAGTTTACTTCAGCACAGCAGAGGTGGAGCTGGAGCTTTACCTGCATACACAGATTCAGGACCATACCTTCAGTCTTCAGAGCAACACCTGCACATTGTTGTTATTCCTGTCTCTGACAGTACGACACCCATTTGACAATATTTGAACAAGCACACTAGGAACAGGTCAGTGGATCATTCCCCAGACAGCTTGATGTTGGGATTAGTATGTTGCTGAAATCAGCCTCACTGCTTGCAACTCCTTCGAGACTATAAAATAGCTCCTGGGATGAATGGAGGCTCACAGGAGGCCCATCCTTTCAGCTGGAAGATGTTACATGAAGTTTAAAAAGGAAATGTTAAAGAACAGAGCGGCTCCTGCTGTTGGGGTAGGTTGGAATTTGGAATGTCACTAGTTATCCATAAACACTGACTCTTCTGGCTGTTGTGGGCTCTCTGCAGCTTAGGAAAGTAGGTACTGTTCTTTGTTTTCTTTTTGGCTTGCAAAATTGTCAAATGATTAAGTGGTTCTTCTCTTTTCTTCTCTTTCTGTTGCTTTTCTTCCCTTTCCTTCTAGGGATATTGCTGCCAGGAACTGCCTCCTTACCTGTCGAGGGCCTGGGAGAGTGGCTAAAATCGGAGACTTTGGAATGGCCCGGGATATATACAGGTAGCAGAGCTAAGCCCAGGGTATCTGCAACTGGAAGCTTGCTAAAATGAGGGAGGAGCAGTGTTTGTGCAGGAGAGCAGGCTGGTGTGCTGCTGTGCATAATCCTAGCAAGGCAAGAGTGGAGATCCCACCCTGATGAACCCCAGCTAATGCTTTCTTGGTGTTTGCCTTCACCTGTAGTTTAACTGTGCTCTGGAGACTTTTCCCACTCCTGACAGCTTTCTTCTGGGTAATGAAGTCTGATGGTCAAGGAAGGCATTTTTCCTCCCTCTTGTACTCTGTCCTCAGTTTCTTGTCCTTTACTTTCTCCACACTGAATGGCACTGACGTGCCCTTTGTTTTGTGGTCCCAAATCATTCTGAGTTTAATCTCTCTCCTTGCTACTACCCCTGCCCCTTTGGTTTGGTGTCATCAGTAAATCTCCTCAATTTACTGCACATAAAGGAGGAAAGTGCAGAGGAAGGTCAGGAAAATGTAATCACCCAAACTGGAATTCAGCCAGGACACAGGGTTAACTACTCTCCTCTTGCAAGAAGTGCCAGGAAATCTTTAATGACCACGAGCAATGAGGGTTGCAGTTTGATACCTCATCTTCCAGATAGCACCTCCAAAAGTGCAGTGCCACGTCCTGCTGTGGTGAGGAATTGATTTGCCTCTGACTAGGAGGAAGGAATGCCTTGTACTCAGTGACCCACACTGTTTATTCCAGTGCCTTGCCACCTTTTTTTCCTGCTTGGGGATTCTCCTGTGCTATTACTAAGCCAGGCCTGGCTCTGCTTAGCTTGAGATCTGACAGTATCACAGCCTGAGGTGATGCAAACAGAGTGCTACCTTCAAACACCCAAGTGTATGGGAGCTGCCTTCTTTTTTCTTTTTTCCCCTCCTCTCTCTCCCTTCACAAAGAGCCCCCACTCTGCCCCACTGTCAGATGGGACTCTGCTGGGACAAAGTAGCATCTGTCACACTTACACAATCAGCAGAACCGACTGCCAAGATGAACGCTTTGGTGCTGGGTTTTTGAAGGTGCCTTTGAAGATTGCACATGTTTCTGTGTCCAGGAATATCCTTTGGATGCTCAAGCTGTGTAGTTAGGAACAATGATACCAGCTTGCATGAGCAGCCTCCTGCAGCCGCCAGCACAGGATTTGGGGCTTGTAGGTTTTATTTTAAATGATGACAACACTAAAGGACTGATGTAATTTCTGTCTCAGGACCACAGGACGTGGTTTTTGTACTACTGCCCCATTTCTAATGGCCAAGCATCCTCCTCATCAAGCTCCTCATTCTTATAAAGGGTTTTGGATTTCGCTTGCAGTGCTTTAGACTGGGTACATATGGGACAGGCTTTGTTTATTTTTGGTGGCAATGCTCAAGGTGACCACGTGTGAGGTGAGGTGGAGATCTTGCCATGGCTGAAAAGTGGCTCTGCCACCAGCAGTTTACTGTGTGAGTGATTCACTAGGAGTATGGACACAGATAGGGATAACTTGGGTTCACCAGATCAGGCCTAAAGCGAGGTAGATTAGAGCAGTCCTTGATGGTCTGCCCATTTCCACTATTTTTGTGAGAAGGAACAGGTTTCTTCAGCATTTTCTCTGCCATGCTGTTTCACCTAAATTAGTCTCTCCTCTGGCTTATAATTCTAATATTTTAATTGTAAAAATCCCAAATTAATGGCATTTTCTGAATTCTTGGCTGACTCTGGGTTTTTTCTTCTTTGCAGAGCCAGCTACTATCGGAAGGGTGGGTGTGCAATGTTGCCTGTCAAATGGATGCCTCCTGAGGCTTTCATGGAAGGGATATTTACATCAAAAACAGACACATGGTGCGCTTCCTTTTCTTCTTTGTCTGCTTGGTCTGTCTGTGTTGTAACCCCTTTCCTAAAGTGTGAACATTTGTAAAAAGCACATGTTCTTGTTCGTTTCTCCTTTACTAAAAAGACAAACTGGGTCTTTCAGAGCCAGTAATCTTGGACGAGACAAGGGAACAGAAAGATCAGACCTGTGCAAAGGCGGGTGCTGCTGGGGAGGTGAGCAGGCAGGGAAGGGAGGTTGAGGCAGATGCAGGTGCTGCTTTGCTGCTACAGGGAGGAAAGCCTAAGTTCCACGGGAGACTTGCAGGCAGGATCCATCCTGCCACTGAGGGAGAAGGGCATTATGTATTGTGGCTTTCATCTTTCTCCTGGCCTGCAGCAGCACTGTAAGCTCTTGAGTTGCTGGTGGCCAGAGGAGGGGGAGGGAAATTGGGTGAGCAGGAGGCAAGAGCTCGGGATATGTGTGGAGGGGAGGGGGCTGGTGATCAGGACACAGCTCCTGAGCAAGCCCCAGCAGAGGGGTGGAGGTACATTCTGTTATACAGCTGAGCTGCTGCCTGTCTCGGCACCAAGCGGAAGAGTTTCCCATTGCTGCACATAGCTCTTCGCAATTTTAATCAACAAGATTGTGATTTCCAAGCAGCTGACCAGATGAATGCTTTGGAGGGGGTCCTGTCCCAGATGTTGTCCCCAGAGCTTTGCAGGCCACACCACACAGGCCCATGGCTGTGGTGTTAGCTAGGGAATGTTTTTATTGTACTCTGAGCTACAGGTGGGGGCTGTGGGGCTCAGAGCATCAGTGGGGATTCACTGTCAGGTAATTTCACACAGGGTAGTTTATTCAAGAGGAAAAGTTTGTCATAAGTGGTCAGACCACTGCTCCACTCAGTCCTGTCTCCAGCAGTGGCTGATGTCTCACAAATCCATAACCTGACTTTCACATTTGTTACATCTGAGTACAAGGACAAAGCAACCATATTTACCTACCTATATCCTATACTTCACTCACTTAACAGTCAACTACTAGTATTTATTAAATGATTCAAAGTCCACCATTACAACTGTGCAGCTTATTTATGTCTGAACCCTGCAGCAGTGATTTCCACAAGGTGCCTGAGCACAGACTGCAAAGAGCAACGCTGACAGCATTGCCCCTTGGTAATGGTCATTCCTGTATCCTTCACTTTGTTTTCCTTCACTTCTGTATTCAGGTCCTTTGGCGTATTGCTGTGGGAGATATTCTCTTTGGGATACATGCCCTACCCTAGCAAAAGTAACCAGGAGGTTCTGGAGTTCGTCACCAATGGAGGAAGGATGGATCCACCTAAAAACTGCCCTGGCCCTGTGTATGAGATTTTAACTTTAACATATTCATGCAAATAAGTTTCTGTTTCAAATGCTGTTCTCTAGTCAAAAGTTAATGACTTTTAAGATTGATCTTATTGTGGCTGATCTGCCTTATTGGACTTGAATGCCAGTGACTTCTCTACTCTAATTTTTCTGTCTGTTTTGGAGAGTAATTCAGGGCCCCTTTGGGAAGTACTGGCCACTGCTTGTTTGGTCAAAGATGGTGCAATATTTCTGTGTCTTAGGTTAGCTGTGAAACTGCAAGTGCATGAGACTGTTCACAGATAGGGAAAACTCAGCTCCATTATCTCTAGCCCTGCCTACCTTTAGTGAATTGTCCAAGGGATTTTGGGTGGGTGAGTTATTTCTCTGATGTGCTGTGGATCTCACCGCACTGGTGGCCACATTTCAGTGGTTACCAGTACATCAGTTGTCCAACTGTGGGGAAGGCAGAGCACTCTTATTTATTAGAAGTCAGAGGGATGATGCATGCTTATGATGTCTAAGTTGCAGGGACTAGCTGTTATGTACCAACAGGATCTGCCATTTGTGAGCCTCTCCTGTTCTGCTCTTTCAGTTATCGCATTATGACCCAGTGTTGGCAGCACCAGCCTGAAGACCGGCCAAATTTTGCCATAATCCTGGAGAGGATTGAGTACTGCACTCAGGTATTGGTGCTCGTTTGTCTCGAATGAGATGGGGAGACAGGGTTCTTCCTGAGGAGCGGTCTAGGCAAGCCAGAACATGAGATGAGAAGGCAGCACTGCGTTACTGCAGTCAGCAGTCCAGGGAGACTGATGTCAGCCTGGGACATTCACCTCACCTGGAGGTTGATTCTTCTCCTCTTTCACTGCTGAAAGGCACAGGCTTACACAGCTTTACAAATAGCAGACCTGTAGCTCTGCTTCTGCTTATAAAGGCACAGATTCCAACAAGCAAAAGAGCCAAGACAGGACAGCACCCGTACGCAGTTCACGTCAGCCACTCCATCCCAGCGTTCACCCTTACGACATGGTCAGCAGAGCAGAAATGGCCCTGGCTCAGAGCACCCTTTGCAGGTGGCTTCTGCAGCTGTAGGCAATTTTCTGAATCTGACTGTGCTGGAGAAGGCAGGTGGGGACAGCTATGCTAAAGGACTGGGGATTCTGAGGCTAGGCAAGGAGGAAGGGACGTGGCTGGCTTTCCAGGCTGAAATCTGATTTGTTTATTTTTTACTACCATTTTTAGCTTATAAGGAGTGGAGTAGTTTGGAAAATGTTTTGCTGCTTGCAGCAGCACAGGCTTCTTGCGTGGCCTCACACAGTTATTTGCCTCAGTCAGTTTGCTTTCCCTCACTGTTCGGGAGGCTTGGTCTGTTTTTCATGTGTGTTTGGATCCTGGGATTGGGGGGCATTGTTGCCTGCTATCTATAGCTTGCCGTGGTATCTAGCAATAATTAAAGGTTGCCCAGATCACCACATTTTCTCTCAGTTTAATTTTCAAAACTGCTTAAATAGCTCAGAACCGCAGTCCCTATGGATTCGGGCTTCAAGGGGTCTGCCAGTATTGCCTTCTTTCTGCATTCCCATTCCTCCTTTGTTGTGTGGAGGCAATCATTTCATGGCTGAAACTTTCTCAATATTATCTGAGAATGTTATGAACTTTGAGATGATATAGATTCCAAAACAAAGCTCCCACAGGAAATTTGGCTGGACATAAAAAATGTTTTTCATTGGTTTTGTGCCTCTGCTGTTCTGCGGTGAGGTTTAGGGTTTGCTTTTTTTTGAAGAGTTCAATTTTAAGGGTATACCATTGCATCTCATGGCTAACTGCATTTTGTTAGCATCCTCTACACATGGATGTGGGCTTTGGGTAGTGGGAACAATGCTCTGTGATCATAGCGTGACAGCTGTCAGATGTGTTGGGTCTTTAATCAAGTCCGAGTATGCATGATGGTAGCAGACTTTGAGAAATTCTCATTGTTCTCCCCGGCAGGATCCAGATGTCATCAACACTGCTTTGCCAGTAGAATATGGCCCATCAGCTGAGGAGGAGGAGAAGGTAGCAATGCGCCCTGATGATCCAGAAGGAATTCCTCCTCTCTTGGTCTCCACACACCAAGACAGAAAGGATGACAAGCAAACTCTGCCATCTCCACCACCCCTGCCATCAGCCATCACTGCTGGAAAACCTCTAGGGAAAGTGGGAGCCTTGGAACCACCAGTGCCGGGGAAGGTGCAGTCAGCCTCAGCGGGGGGACATATCAACATGGCCTATGCCCAGTCCAATCCCCCTTCTGAGCTGCACAAAAGCCGGGGCTCCAGAAACAAGCCCACCAACCTCTGGAATCCAACCTACGGTTCCTGGTTTGCGGAGAAGCAGGCCAGCAAAAGCAGTTCTCTGCTGGAGAAGGAGGTGCCCGACAGGGAGAATTTGGGACAGGAAGGAAACTGTACTGTGGGGCCCAACATTGTGACTGGCAGGCTGCCAGGCTCCTCCCTGCTATTAGAGCCATCTTCCCTAACAGCAAGTGTTAAAGAAGTGCCTCTCTTTAGGCTCCGCCACTTCCCCTGTGGGAATGTCAACTATGGATACCAACAGCAGGGCTTACCCTTGGAAGCCTCCACACCACCTTGCGCTAGCAGTTACGAGGACCCCGTCCTTAGAAACAAGAGCCACATAACCCAGCAAGGGCCGTGAGAGCCCTCTACCCTCTTGACTTTTCCCCTTGTGGCCCCTGAGCCTTGAAGAGATGTCCTGTTACCCAGTACCCCACGAGCAAGGGATCTGACAGCATTACCTTCCATTTTGTGCCAACTTGCTCCAAAAGTGCCACCCTCGAAGCTGTAATTTCAACTAACCCGAGAGGCTTCACATCACCGGAGCCCCCATACAGTAAAAGAAACAAGGGGGAGGGAGGATACAGGAAACAGATGTTAACTGCAAGGCCCAGCTGCTGTTGCATCAACTCATACGCATGGTTGTTGTCATGCCCTTCCTGTGAGCTTTTCTCAGTTGTGTGTTCTCTGCTTAAGTGTAAAGCCGCGGCTCACTGCCTTGAGTGTTTCATGTCTGGGGTTTTCCGTGCCAAACTGGTGGTTGCTGTGGAACACCTGGAGATCTCCTGCAGCTGGCAGAGGTTGTGGTGGGTTTGGGGAGAGCATCCTCTATCCAAACCAAAAAAGTATACAACAGCGCTGAACAGTGACGTGATAGCACATTCCCAAGTTGTGTTCCAGCTACAGTCCGGTCTTCGGAAGTCCTTCAAGGCACAGCGGTTATGGGGGTGTTGGCAGGGCAATAGAAAGACACTGGTCATACTGCATTGCTTGAAAGAGAGAGGAGAGGAAGCATAGAGAATGAGTGTAGATGCTGTGAGGTGTTCTGGGTTGGGAGGGAGTGGTGTTTCATGGGGTTTTTGGTTTGTTTTCTTTTTCCTGTGCTTAAGCACTAAAACTGAGTAAAGCCCTTTAAAATTTCTTCTGTACTACAAAAGTAGAAATGACCTTCATCAGGAACCTGTGTGTGTCAAGTGGAACCCAGGTGAAGTTTTAAAGGACCGTGGTCATGAGAGAAACTTTCACCATGCCCTGAAAATGGACAGCCACCTGCATACCTCACAGGTTTTCAATAGCCTTTGACATACCCTGTACAAACAGCAACACAAAGGCAGAAGACTACATTGTGCCACAATCCGGATGCCAGATACTGTCTGTATTGGAAGGATTTAGAGCCCTTGTTCCTTTAACAAAATACGTGTATGATAGTGGTCTAAAGACAAACACTGCATTGACTCATTTTGTACACCTTGTGCATGAAAAATATTCCAGTTAAGTGTATTGTCAAAACATAGATGTAGGAAATAATTCATGTGTAAAGATGTGCATTAGTAACTTCAACTTAGGGTTGCAAGGAGCTGTTTTACCATGGATGCTATCCACCAAAGAAGGGGTGCCTATTTCCATAGAAATGGGTGTACTGGAGCATCAGCAAAGGAATGTGAAGGTGTTCTTTAGTCCGAGACTTCATTTCAGTGAAGTGACTCTGAATCTGGCCCTGGATCCAAACACTGAGGTAAGCTTCCTGTCTTCATAAGGGAACAAACCAGAATCCACGTGTACATACTCCTAACCTTTGAAATGTGCAGACTGAAATCGGAGGGCTTGATTTGGGCAACCACCCTTGTAAAAAAAAAAAAAAAAAAAAAAACGATAAGAGGGGGGAGGTAGTGTGCTCTCGTAACCTACCTTTCTGACACATTGAACTAAAACCTTTTTTTAGACGAATGCCAAAATTGCATGTGGTGGTTGGTTAATGGGGCAGTGCTCTTGTGTTGGGAAGTCTGAGTCAGGGGCTGCTCCGAATTTCATGTTCATCTGCTAGGGATCCATCACACTGCTGCTGCATGGGCTTGGTGGGGCTAACAAGAGTCACGCTTCGGGTGTTTTGCTGCTGTGCAAAGGCCTCTTTAGCTTGAACTAAGAGAATATTTGTGATCTCCAAGGTTATTAGGCTCGCAGCTCTTGTCATGTCACTGGGGAGGGATTCTGCCTAGCTTAGGACTGTATTAAGTGTCACACTGGTCTCTATCTCCGTAAACTCAATGGGGTAGTTTCCTAGAGTCTCATGAAAGCTGATTAATTTAGGAGGTAAGCACCATCAGAACAGTTTCTTACTCTAGTATAGTATTCACATATAATAGCAATTTTCATTTAAATATTCCAGTTTTCTTATATTCAGAAGAGTCGAAGCTCCTCATTGTTTTCTTCAGCTCTTCTTTGCATAGGAGCACACTCTGAGTTTTTGTTGCCCTGCCTCTTGCATGTTACCGAGGGCAGAATCTGACCTGTATACTGCTAAGTGTTCTTAAACAATACATGGGAACAAAAAGTTGCAAAGTTAATCATCTTTGATTAGCTGTAATTGTGAATTCTTGGATCTGGGGCAGCAGCTCTGATGCTGCACAAATGCAGATAAACTGCCAGGTTATGATGTTAAGGGTAGCATTCTAAAGAAGCTTTAAAAGCACGAGCAGCAAGAGATAGATTGTAAGTTTGTGGAGGTGAAGGGGGAAAGGCAGGCTTTCCCCAGCCATGGTGATAGCATGATTATTGCTCTGCAGTTATTTTATCATAGAATTTCAACTGAAATACTCTTACAGAATGGGAGTTGTAAAAAATGAAGGAGCTAAACACATTACTGCTGCTTAGCTATGGAATACGTGAGGAGGTAATTCTGGTCGGGGGAAGTGGTGAATTACTGCTGAAATTCTCCAGTCTGCTGGGTACGGTGCGTTGAGAGAAATACTGTTCAGCACTAGCAGCTGGTTTTAAGTAAGCTTCCTTCCAGTGTCTCCAGTGTAAAATGCTTTTCTGTGGGGATTTTTTTGTGTTGAGTTTTGTGTTTGGTTTTGTGGTTTTTTTAAATCCCCCCCTCTTAACTCTTGGAATTTAGATGAATTCAGAAATCTAGTTTGGGCTTGTTTTTAATGTAAAAAACATAACATCTCTGAGCTCTTCCACAGCAAGCATTTAGTTTGGTACTCCCGGGTGCTGTCCGAGCACACTACCCCAGTTTGCAAAACCTGTTTTGTAAGTACTGATGCTAATCAAATCTTGCCACTCAGAAACAAGGGTTGGGGGATTTGCCTGTCCTCTTTCTTAGAAAACAAATAATACCATCAGTGACAAATGATTTCCATGAATTAATTGCCTGGACCAAAGAGTGCTCTGCTACTTGTGTGCAGGCTGCATCGAAGACAGTTTCCTGGTCATTCTGCAATTGCATTGCTTAACTGTCTGTCCTGTTGCCAAAGCATCGCCAGGATTTCAGTGACAATGCAAGATTTTATCTGTATCACTGGGATGATGTGAAGAAAGCTTTCCTTAATGACACCCGTTTCCTTTGTCACTAAAGTACCAATTCACACTCCGGTACTATCAATTATTGCACCACCTCAAATTAGCTGAAGGGCTGACAGAAACGATCTAACATTTAACCAGTAAGCCTGTAAGAGCTGCAGTTGCTGTGCAGGATTGCCCTGGGTGGAAGAATTACTAGCAGCAGTTTGTTCAGTGAGGTAGGAAAAGAAGCTTCTCAAGGGCTTTCCCAGGGACGGTCCAAGGGGGGGGCAGAGGGAAACAACAGAAACTGGGGTTTGCATGCTGGGATAAAGCTAACAGACTGCAGTTCAGAGGTTATACACTCCCTGTGTGTGTGTGTGCTTAAAGAGCTGAGTAATTAACACAGTTGTAAAGACACTGTGGCTTAAATTCTGTACAAGAAGGTACTTCATTGAATTTATTCTAGCATTTCTCTTACAACATCTGGAAGCGTTCTGTGTTCATGTTTCTTCTGTTCCATTCTAGCACATTTCCTATAGCTGTACACCATTAGCAAGAGCATTTTGTCCAGTCATGAACTAGGAATTTTTCATTTCTGTGTCTAGAAAGATTCACCTGTTCAGTTCTTAGAGCTGCAGGGAACAGAAGGGGCTTAAGTCACCATGAGCTCACCACACCAAAGCACCCTGGCATGTGTAAATCCAAAATTCCCTTATTAAACCCTTCCACGCTGGGCTTACAGTGTTGTAGGAGAAAAAAAATCCAAGTTATTTTAACCCTCTTACCCATTTTTGTCTATGAATTTTATTTTTTTAAAATGTTGCTTATTGAGACAATGTGAATTTTTTTACGGAACTTGTTTTTAAGACTGTTAATCTTTTTTCATTGGCAATATTTACATTCTGGTCTTATGTGTTTTCCTCACTCTACAGTGGAAAAGCGGGAAGCAGTATGATCTACAGGATGTAAAGCACGACTGGGAAAATCCTGTTCTACCACTCTCATGCTCTGAAAATGGCTTATTTCCATGTGGATGTTACCTGTTTCCTATAGATGTTAGGTAGGTTTCCGATTCTGTAAGCTGCTGAGGGTAAACTAAGTTGGGATGCCTGTTTATCTGCCTTTCCCGTGGCCCCTTCATCTTCCTTTTTGCTACTGAACCTTGTTTCTCCATCGTGTGCCTGGAAATGAAGAGAGGCAAGAAGTTTGGCTGGTTCTGCTTCCTCGAGGAGCAGTGGAAGGAGTGGTGGCAGCGGGAGAGGGGCTTTGCTGTAGCGAGGGGAGGTACAGGTACGGCAGGCTGAAAGCACGAGGGCCGAGTCAGCCCTTCGCAGCGGTGTAGTATCGCGGGTCCGCCGCCTTCCCTCCCCCTGTGTTCACCAAAGGACGCGGGCTCAGCGCCAGAGCAGCTGCAGCACCGCTGGGCGCAGTCGTTCATACGCTGCACGATGTAAGAGGTCTGAAATAGGCTATGAAGGGTTTGACTTTGCATGTCTGCTCCTGTTACTGAGCCTATCTTCTGGGTGACGAGAACCTGGACATAGGAATAGCATAAAACAGCCTTTCACAGCAGCAAAGACATCACTGTTTGTCTGTCCCAAAGTTAAACCCATCACAGGAAAATGTCCGAATTGTCTGCATCTGGCTTCTTTTAGTAACAAGCTTCATTATAGGAGTGTCTCTCTCATGTACAGCAGTTTATGCAACATTGTTTATAAAGGAAGGGCCTGTGCACTTCAGGGATACTATAAAGAAAAATACTAATATATGGTCATTGAGTATTTTGTATTGACTAGTGTATTTGTATTGTAAACAAGTGTAGTGAACCACAAGGCATGAAGACAAATAAAATGACTGTAGCTGGCTTTCTCTGTCTTGGGCTGTGTAGTGATTGGATCAATGTCAGAGGGAGGTCTCTGGACATCAATTTTTACTTGGTAAAGTTGCAGAAGTAACTTTAAAACAAGGACAAATCAACACACAAAGGAGCAGGTGTGATGTTAAACCGAGACAGCCACCCTTCCGGCTAGCAGCAGTGTGTTTAAGACTTGTATGCATTGCAAATGTCGTACCTCCAAGTTTCTTACAGAGAAAGGTGGTGTTCCTCCTACTACAAAACACTAAGGGTGGCTTTTACCTACAGGAAACTGGCCAGTATAAAAAGAGAACAAAGTATATGGTGGAAGAGAGTATTTGGGTATTTTCATTCCTAAATGTTTATATCCTAACACAGCATTTTTCTTTGGGTCTGGACATGGACTTCGAGTAGGTCTAATTATGAGCTGTGTTTTTGTACAGTGGAGTGCCAGTACTGAGTCCTGTGACAAAGATAGGAAGAGGTAGCTCCTGCCCTGGAATGCTCACTTTTCTCCCTTCCCTGTACCACTCCTATGCCAGAGGTAGCTGCTTTCTCAAGAAATGGTCCTTGAAATTAGAACTGACTTATCTATAAACCTTATTCTCCTGCAGGACAGTGCTGTGGTTTAGTTAACAAGACTTTTTTCCTGAGCAGGTATCTGGCAGGCACCTCTCCTCTCCCTCCATTTCCCCCACGCTTTGGTTCTTGCCTGTCTTAACTGAAAAGGGAGCTCTCTCCTGTGCTCTTCTAGGAGTAGAGCTAGTCACCAGACAGCTGTCACATAACAGTTTTGATTTGGCACTGGCTGGGAATCTTGGCTATAATTTCCATTTTTTCCAGAATTGTCTGTCTGCAGCGAGGCAGGAAAAAGGATGCAGGTGGGTACTCTGGTATGTGGCTTTCATGGACACAGTTTCAGTTTCCACCTGGTGTTTGACAAGGCTTTGCAAAATTTGAACTCTGTAAAAGCCATGACGTTAAGTGCTGGACTAGCCCCCTATGCAACATTCTCACAGGTAACAGAGCTAACTAACTTGTCAGAGAAACTAGGTTACGTTTTGCAAATCTGCAGTGCCAATTTTGGATCTTTGTGCCTCAGATCTTGCCGGATAGCAACACTTAAAAAGCACAGGCACCCTGCCCAGAAAGCCATTACTGTCAACATCTGCAAAATAATCACTGAATCCAACTGGACTGAACTCCCTAGAAATGAATTCTCCATCCTGGGACACCTCAAGAAAGATTTCCTCCTCCTGTCACACCTGTGACCTCTCCTTTCCAGCCCAGTGTCCAACCAAGCTCAAAAGATTTCATTGCTGAGAGCACTGAAGAAGTACATTTTCTGAAACTGGACCCGAGAGACATGCTGTGCAACGAGGACAAGCCTCAAAGGCTGCACAGGCAGCACAGAATTGCTGAGGACCATCTGTTTGTTTATTTATAAAACAGATAATATTTTATTTATATGGTTTATAGGGACTTTGAGGATCATTTGTCTTTTTTTCTAACGAGTCTGGGGCTACGATCGTACAGACCTCAGCACAGCACCTAATTTCAAACTTCACTGCCAGTTATTTTCAGAATTTTTTTTACGACACGAAGTGTCCTCCTGCAAGAGTTGGAGAAAAGGATTATGGCAACTTACCTTGGATTTAGGGAATCGCAAATCCCTTCACATCACCAACTTGAAGACACCCATCAGTAATCCTTTCTGGAATGGAGGGACTGATTTATTGCTGTTTCAGGCTGCATAAATTTACAGTGCTTCTTGCTTCCTTGCAGAAGATTCAGTGCTACCAAAACAGCTCCATAGCAATAACAGTCCTGACTTGCTCCTCTAACCTACGCTGGTCTAGCTGATTATAGCCAGAGCTTTCAGGAGAAAGGTGCAGCTACCTTGAAGGGAAAGCACACTACACCACTGCTCAGATAGCATCTGATAGTGCCCTCTCCTCTACCCATCAGACAGGATTCAATGAAGTCCTGCGGTCTTTGTTAGCCCAGGCCACTGAGACCCCACTTACTTACAGCTGAACTGGGGGCAGCTACAGAGCTGTGGAAGGTGCAGCCTGACACCCCTGGAGAAAAAGAGTTACCCATGAATCAGAAAACTCTTGGAAAGAGGTTATTCCCGTATATTCCTTCATCTGTGCAAGATGTGCCACGCAGAAATGGTGTGACTATAACAAACTGCCTGAGCTTGCTGCCTTACCCACACACTTATTCCCCCGCGTATCTCCTGAAGGACTCCAGCTACATCCATTCCATCTTGTCAGGCAGGAAAAACAGCATTTCTGATAATGAGTGTTTCATCACAGAAACTAAACTGCCCACCCAGGAGCGCAAGGCTGGGACAAACCAGTGAAACGTGCTGTACAAACGCTTTGTTTGACAACTGGCAGTTCCGTACCGCATAACTACGAGATACAAAACCTTCTGGTTTATATTCTACAGCTGCTGTTCCATGCTGTATCCTGTTTGCCTAATTTGTACATAAGAACAGAAGTGAGAAGATGTACATTCTGTAACAACCTAATGAAAATTCTTTTTGCCATACCATTCACCGGGGTTTCAATTTTACTAATACCAGCAAGAAACAGATATTGGACAAAGTAAAGTTCAGTACATCACTGAATATCTGCACCTTCAAATATAAAGCATTAATTTTTTTTACATTCAAAATTTACAGCTTTTAAATTCAATTAAAATTTCCTATAAGTTAGAATACAATAGGCATTATTTTAAATACAACTCAGGAAAAATAGCTACAGCAATATTTAAAAGAAAGTAAACAGCAGCAAAATTCTGTCTAAAAATAGGATATTATGATGTAATTTAAAGTGTCACTTCTTCAAGTAAGTAAGAGCAAGCAGATCATTTAAGAATAAAATGACTGTTCTGGAACACAAAACCATCCTGATAAGATAATGTCTACATATGCTGAGCAATTAAAATATATTATATGTTTAAAACATGGACAAAATATTAGGTGGTTTTTTAAAAGGCTGATATGCAAATAATGTCACATCAAGGTGTGTAACAATGCTGCACCTAAAACTATCCGTAATTTATCATAAGACTTAGACATGAAATTTATACTGGAAACTGTTCTGAAGGAAACAAAAAGAAACATGTATCACAAACAAATCAAATAATGTTAATAGCTTGCTTGAAAACCCTGCATATAATCCATACCACTGGCAGGAATTACCATGCTGTATTTATACAGACTGAATATTTATGATGAGGCTATTATGTATAGTTCCACTCTGGGTTTATTTGCATTTAAAAACTGTGATACTCATAGCCTACAGCACACCAAACAAAAAAAGTCTTTAAAAATGAGGGAAAGCTCTCCAGGAGAGTGCAAAGTGCATTATTTTAAAGAGTGCCTCTTATACATAGCTCTTTCTACAAATGCATACAACAAAAAGTGCTTTTTACTATACAGACTGACATGCAGCATATTTGTGCTTTTTAAAGGCTTTTTATTTAATTGCTGCTGTTCACTAAGATAACTGCAACTCCTTGTATTTTATCAGCCCTTTTGCGTTCTGGAGGGGAGAACAGGAGGGGAAAAGAAAAGGAAGGATCTGAATGATAAAATGTAAAAATACTTCACAACTGCTTGAAAAAGGGGTGTTGTTTTTTTTTTTTGCTTGCTTATTGCTAGCAGCTGGTATTGGAATTGACAAAGTGCCTGGTAACCAGACTAATGTCACTCATTAACCACCTCCTCTGTCAAAAGCAGGCAATGCACAAAGCACTATCAGTTCATTACTACGTAGAGGAAAATCGTTTAAATACGGCATGAATCACAAAGCAACTTTAGGGAACGTTGGAGATGCTCGCATTCTCTAACTGGGACATTATTCAAATAACACAGCATCTCAAACCCAAGATGCTTTTGCAATAACCTTCCCAGGCAAGGGCTGTTTCACTAAGAGAAACAGAATAGTGGTTTTACTTCTTAATGTAAATGAACTTTTTTTATCTCTCTCTATTTTTTTTTATATATATATATATAAATATATATTATATATACACACATATACATATATACTTATATATATGTAAAATGCAAATGCAGATTTATTAATTTAAAAAAAAAAGGTTGCATTCTAGATGGGGTTCTTGTGTGCTTTAAAATACTTATTTCCTATTGTATGAGCACATTCTGGCTCAGCAAATATCATCTACAAGTTTTGCCCCATTAATCCCACGATAGGTTACTCTGCTAGGTCGAACTAAGACCCCGTGGTTCAGCTTACAGGTGAAATAGCGCTTTTCCCCCACAGAGCCGTCATTCTTTCCCTTGGCACTTCTGAGTTCAAGTCCGAGCCATATCCCTGGTGCAAAGTCTGTAGGACCAATGTACCTGATTGTCCCCATTTCATTGGAGCTGGTCAGAAGAACCTGAGAGCCTTCATGCAGCTTCACTGGTCCCTCAGCATTAGCTGTAGTGGTATTACTCCAGCTGCGCCGTAACACAGAGCTCTTGGATCTAGTTAGGAAAAAAAAAGGTCTGTTTTTCTACAAAACATCCAGGGTAAATCTGTAATTCAGTGAAGCGCATGGGAAAAAAACTCAAATCCCTTTTTTAAAAAATTTGGTTTGTTCTCATGCCACTAGCAAAACATGTAATAACATTAACAGGCTAGTACACGTGGCAGTCTGAAATACTTGGAAAATCAATTTTCTTTCACCTGATGCTAGGATCTACAATATTTACCATAGGTGATAGCATTGGTAAATTAAGCAGTACAAAGCATTTTATTTGGGGCTTGAAAGAGTTTAGCCAAAACAACTTTTAACGTGCCAGCGTCAGAATCACCAGGACAAAGTGAAGTCCTATAACAAGACTCTCTGAACTTCACCCAGCTGTGTGAAAAAACAAGAATTTGGAGAATATGCAGTAATGAACAACTGGAAAACAATTTTAACGCCAATCTGACTGCAAGAACTATACTCCTGGATATCCACGGAAAAATAGTCTACTATTGGTCCATTTTAGAAGGAAAAAAATGAACATGTAAAGGTCTAGATATTACACGTGCATGAAGATTTTCTTTTGAACAAGAAACAGCAGAGCTAACAGCCAGCTCACGAAAACATTTTAAACTCAAAACACTCACCTGACAAAGGAGTTTCTTCTGTTTATCTCCTTTTGTGAAGATGCAGAAGTGGTGCTTAGACTGCGTCTAAAACCTAAGTGGAAAGGTTAATAAGCTGTATAAGACTTCTTAAAAAAAAAAACCAAACAAACCTTTATGAACTCATATTCTTTGTGTTTTCTTTTATACTGCTTCCACTACATTTGCTACACATTCTCCCCTCCGATTCGGAAATTAAGTGATGAAACTTCTTATGAAAGTAAGTGTTCATAACACGTTCAAATTCACAGAGAGGACAGAAATGAAATTAAACAAACCAAACAAGGGTAATTGGAAACAGCCTTTTCACAAAAAGCTTGGGTAAGGAAAAAGAAAAATAACTACTTCAAGTATCTCACAGAAGTTTTAGTAATTTCATGTGGACCCCTCCCTACACTGATCCCTTTATCAATGTCAATTTAGATCAAGGGGCAGGTTCAATTTATGGTATAACTCTGATTAGAATGCCATACAGTAATAAGGGAAGAGTGTCAACAGTCTTAACTCTGACATAATTATTTCTGCCCATATAGGGTTAATAACAACATAGTACTCCACAGTTCCTGCTGCAGGCTACATTTTTAGGAAGGGAGCAGCCAGACTATTGGCTGGCATTTGGGTTTCTTGAAAATCTGTTGTGCTCTCTGAGAAGTGGGCTTTGTGCCGTAGGTTCTGGTGGTAGAACGGTAGCCTGCGGTAGGCTACCCAAGCCAAATCAGCGTGTCTTACGCTCCTACCTGGAAAACTGTGATTTATTTTACTCAACGAAGTCTCTGCGAGAGAATCCAGAGAACCTGTTAGCCTGAAAAGCAATAACACAACAAAGAAGTAATTTCAACTCAACTCTGAACAAACGTAATGCTGGAGTCCTTCTGGTCAAATGTTGATTAAGTGCCGATTCTTTGCCTTCTCCATCCACCCCCAAGAGACACTAACATTTCAGTTGTAATCAGGCTGGTATGCAAGAGGTGCCTGGAGCAAACTAGTTTATTCAAGTTACTTGCCTTTTACTCAGCAAGAGAGCATGTATAATTTTGAGGCAAGTTCTTTAACAGTTTGCCTGAGCTAGCATATTCAGGGAAAGAAAAGCAAGAACATGTCTGGCAGAGTAACTAGATATAAATGCAGGAGGAAAGAGCAAAGTACACCTCAGATGTTCTTCATGAAACCTAATGAAGAGACTACAAAGTGATGGATGCTTTGGTTCCTCTGTGCAGTTAGCTGGAATGAGAATAGTATTTCCAGTCCTGTCCAAGGACAACTTTCTTAGATAACCAAATTTAACCCAGCACATCAGGATTGGGTCATGAAAGTAAGGTTTAATGAACCCAGACTGTATCAGAAACGGAGGCCCTGGAATGAAAATACTAGAAGTGGCTGCAAGAGAAATGGGGAGCTGCATTTCCAGTTTATACTCTGCTTTCAAAAAGCTGATCTAAAACTCACCAGGTTTTTAATAGATGTTATAAACTTCCATTAGCAGAAGAAAAGATTCCTTTCTTCCATACCTGCTGTAAAACTTTGTTTCCCACTGGAAATGTATTAAGAAAGCATTTGGGAACACAAATGTTAAAACACCTTCAGTGCTTACCTCTGTACACGAGATGGTGGTGCAAATATACCGTATCTGGGAAGACAACTGAAGTACTGAACGCCTCCCACGGAACCATCATTCTTCCCGTGAGGCTTGTCCAATTCAATTCCACACCAGAATCCTACATTTCAAAACAGTAAAATCATGGTATTTTGAACAAAACACCACAGGCTTTTCTTCATCTAGACAGCTGGTACAGTTGGCATTCACCCACATCAAGGAAAAGAGTTTCTAGTTAGAAACTGTCTAGATAATATATATATTATAAAATAACTATGTAACTATGCAAAAATTTATATCAGGATAAATCTAAAGATAATTATCTCAGCATTTTTATATGCTTTCAAGAAAATTACTGACATTTTAATTAATATAGAAAAGGTGAAACCTTTGATATGTATACTAAAGCCAAACGGAACGTTACTGAATGTAACGGTGGCTATTTGACAAAAAGGAGACCGGAAAGAGCAGTGGTGGTTCAAGTTTCCCTCTTTAGATCCTCTGAGTGCATGGTTTATGCCTCATCTGAGATCATCAACAGTAAAATTAAAGTTTTTATATTAATTCATTCCTTCTCTCCATCTAGCAAGTTATAATTAATACAAATTGCAAAGCTCGTTGTATGATAGCAAGAGAAGGGTGTAAGAATCGGAACTGGCCAGCAATTTATCTCATACAGAACACTGAATAGGCATCAAGATGTTAATAAGCTTGATCACTCATAACCTGTGATAAATGTGAGCTAATTATGTAAAGGTGCTAAATTTCATACTCCATTAGCGGTCCTTATGCTATCCATCCCCAAAAGATTCAAAATTTAATTCAAGTCACTTGGTACTAAGGCACTGGATAAAATGGTAATTCTAATTATCAGCTCAAGAAACTCAGGAATGACAGCTTATGAATTAGAAGGGCTTGGTACGTCAGAAGTTCTCCCCTTCCTGCTTTTAGAATTAAAGAAAGATCTGCATTGCAGAAAAAGAAATAAAGTTTGGGTAACTTCCAGGGTTTTGATACATATTAAAATTGAAATACTTAAAAATGCATCTGTTGTTACATTTTCTATAAATTACTGGTTTTGCAAATAGTGAAGATCTGTCATCTCTCCATCCTCGCTTCTTACAATACCATGTTTTTCTCCAAAAAATTTTGTTCCCTACTTTGGAGTGGAGAGGCAGGAGACTTAACACTGACCAACAGCTTTCTGATTTCACACTTGTCACAGTGTATTTGGAAAACCAGTCCTTTTCTCATGGTTTACTTGTAAGCAACAACACGAAGGTAAGAAAGAGTGATGACACTGAAGTGCAGCAGCGTCAGTTAATTGCAGTACCTTAAGCAAGGACTGGCTACAGTGAAATTGGGGAAAGGGGCAAGAATGAAAAAAGCACGTAGCTTGTACCACAGTCTTACATTCTGTCATTCTAACATTTTTTTTTTAAATATCGATGCCACCAAGTGTCAAGAGAGAGTATTGCCGCTTACATATCAATCAAATGGACCTCACTTAACCAATACTTACCAACTGGTTTTGCATTACTCTTGCAATAAGATTATAGACAAAGACATAAAGAACATAGAATCTGGTTACAAAAAAAACAGTATTCAGAAATTGGTTTCCAGAATATAGAACAACTAGCTTCCATTTGAAAATACCTGGCTTCACTACAATGTTTTTAGCAAGGGGAAGGGAGGGAGGAGCTGAAAGGGAGAAGGATGACAAAATGGTGGTAAGGTTTGGGGCTGAGACGCTTGTAACTTTTCATCTGTCCTGTGACCTAAAGGTTTGTTAATTAAGATTTAAATGCTCACAATTACCCTCTTAAAGGTGCCAAGAAGATAAGAATGAGACAGGTATATGACATGATAAGAGTACCAGTATTAGAAGAGATGAGCTGTGTCAAAAAGGCTTACTACAGAAAGTAAGGAGTAAAGACATGATCTCAATAAACTATATATCACTTTGGAGATTAAACTGAGGATTTTCAGAAAGCTTTGTAACAATACCTACAATTTCAACATGAAAATATTTCCCCTAATTAAGCCATGTTAGTGGACAAGTAAAAGTCACATTTTAAACCATTTTTTTTTCTGGCAGTTGCACTGAAGTGAAAAACATTCAGTGAAACACAGGAGAAAGAAAGAACTTTGAAACAAACCAGTAAAGTTAGAATTTTTTTGTAGACAGTGAGGAAAAAGATGGAATTCTTTCAATGTTCATGTGCTCACATGTAAGCTATTCCATATTGATTCTAAACATGCACAAAGAGTATTGCAAATACCTGGTGCAAATTTTGTTGTCCCACAAAATCTAACAGTGCCTGTCCTCTGTCCTACCACCAGTACTCTGTCTCCAACCTGAATTTCTCCTTCATCAAAAGGATTTTTCCTCGTAGCTGGAGAACTATACAACCCTGTTCAACAGAAGAACAAGATCTAAAATTAGTGACGTTACATCTTTAAAATTTAAGAAAGTCTTCAATAGTAAGCCAAACGATCAGTAAATAGAGTATCTAACATTAACATAGTGTACCTTTAACACATGACAACACACCACAAATTTTGCTTAGACAAAGAATTGGTTTGCTTCAGCATGAAAAACTGTGGACTACAGCCTTTTCTCTGCAGTTGAAAGGTACAGTGACCAACTACAAGAACACCTTTCCTCTTGAAGATGTTCCAAAAAAATTTTTTTTAAAGTTGCCAAGCTTAAGTTTATGGTTAAACTACTTCCCAAGTGTCTGTCTTGAACCATCTCAGATTCTGAAACGGCACAAGTAGTTCTACATAAGCACTCAAAACAGCAGTAAATTCCCCCCTGTGAAAATACACCTCAATAAAACAGACCGTACCAGCACTAATTTTAGATGAGGCAGAAGACACTCGAGTCACCGCCTTTTTATTGCTGCTAGTTGAGTTCCGCTTCTTGAAGTAATTCTGTTTGCCTTCCAAGGAGGTAGTAGAAGAGGAAGAGCTGCTATACCCAGGAAAACCTAAAAGACATAAATGGAAATAGTTCTTCAGAGATCATATTTGGAAAAGGACAGGTTAAGCAAAAGGGAAAGCTTCTGTAAGAGGGAAATTATCTGTTCTCCATGATGGGCAGAATACAAAGTAAAGAGCCAAAATTAGAAGTCGTTAAGCAGCATTTACACAAACACCTGTCAGGAATGACATAGGTACATCTGACCCTGCCTTGGGAATAAGGTGATAGTTGAGTGCTGGAAGAGGAAGCCGCCTCTTCATTACTCTGTGAAAGTTCTTCTAAACAGTCCCAAGCATATTTATTAAAATATGGGAGCCTTAGTAATAAGAGATCATACCACCACACTTTCAGCATCCAGCCTATTAAAGATTTGATGAAAAGTGGAAGGAAGGTGATATTATGTGAGTGAATTATTGTCTGGATTAAAGCCTACTATATTCCATTACATACTGTATTAATATTAAAATCTGTACTATAAAATAAGAATGGGAAATAAATCACTTTTATCTCCATTTGCAAACCCTGATGTCTAAACTGTCCAATAAGACTTACGTTCAGCTTTCCTCCTTCCTTTTCAAGGCTCTCCCAGTTCTCCCCTTTCCTACCACCTTCTGCCCAAAGTGAGGAAGGTACAGCAAGAGAGGCAGGTACAGCAAGACATGTCTATGCCTCAGTTTCTCAGTGTGAAAAATTAAGATAATATTGCTTATCGAACTTTCCAGAATTCTGAGAGGCTTAATTCATCAGTTTTAGCAAAGCACCTTGATACCGACACAGGGTTAGCGTCTTCAATATAATTTAATCCTCCAATTTGGCAAAACAGTAAAGAACTGTAGAAAGGCAAATGCAGTGGGTCAAAGCAAAAGCTTAGGTATCTGGGGACAGAAATCCAAAGACTCTCAGATATTGGCTGCAGCTATGCTACAATGAAGAAAATGCAAATTACTAAATAAATGGTGACTAAACAGGCAAACTTCAACTCCAAGTCCAAGGTATAAATTTACGCTTGCATTTGCAAACACATAATGCAAGTCCGTATTTAGAAGTCAGTCCAGCGATGGATTCACTGGAGGTCAGGCCACCTAGCACTTTCACATGAACACCACCAAAACTGCTGAAACTAAACCAGTCGTTGAGATGCTTGTGGGAAATCACAGGGCGGGAGAAGTAAGAGCAGAAGGGACTTC
Source organism: Haliaeetus albicilla (assembly GCF_947461875.1). NCBI lineage: Eukaryota > Metazoa > Chordata > Aves > Accipitriformes > Accipitridae > Haliaeetus > Haliaeetus albicilla. Next base: position 5,234,006 of record NC_091495.1, on the reverse strand, counting down.
AGCAGGTCGTATAATCCATTCCTCTTCCATCAGGCAAAACAACTATTTGTTAGATCACTCCTGACAGGTGAGTGTTTGACCTGTTCTTAAAAACCTCCCATCAGGGAGATCTTCGGACTTCCTCAGCAATGTATTTCACCACATAACTATCTATACTGTTACAGGAGTTTTTCCCCCTAATACAAACCTAAATTACCACAGTTTTAGCTCAAGATTTCTTACTCTCATTACACATGCAAAATGGGCTATCCTGTTCTTTGTATTTGAAAGCTTCCTGGTTTACCCCTTTAATCTGCCTTTTTAATCACACAACACAAATTCCAACGGTCTTTTCTCCTAAGTCATGTTTTATACCTCCAGTTCTTGTGGTGTCTTCTCGGAATTCTCTCCATGTGATGATTCACATCTTTTTTGAAATGCAGTGTCTAAACTAAATGCAGTGTTTCAGCTGAGGCCTTACTCATGCCGAGTAAAGCATCCGGGTCACTTCATGTATCTCACAGCTGACACTCCTTTTTATACATTCCAGTATGTTTCCCATCTTGCAACAGTATGACATAGATGACCCATGTTTACCTTGTAAACTCAATATCCCCATGTCCTTTTCTACAAACTATTACCAGGCATGTCACTCCCAGGGTGTATTTATACAGTTGACTGTTTCAGCCTTACTATATAACTTTGTAGTTGTCCTTACTTTTCTGCATCTTTTTTCACCCCCAAGATCTTTTTTCCAATTTGTCAAGGGTTGGGGGGGGAGTTTATTAATATTAAGCCAGTCAACTATCTGCCAGGCATCAACTGCAAATTTCATGAACAGACTCTATATCCCTAGTGTCAAAAAAAAAAATTGAAAAAAAAATATTACAAGACTCAGCACAAACTCCAGAAAAACCTCAAGCTGAAATAGCCACCACCTTTGCCAAAGAACCACTGCCAGCTACTTGGATGTTGGATTTTCCTAAAGGTTCTGCACCTGCCTTATAGCAGTATCATCTAAACCACTAAATCCCAAAATGAGGCTTCCCTCCGTATCATTTCCAGCCTGCAAAGCCTTTGGGGTCCTATTAATTGCAGATATCATATTGTATCCATCAAACTGACACACTGACTTGCCAAATAATTTCATTGTGTGACCAGAACCTGAAGACCAAGCCATTAAGTGCCCTCCATGAACAAAATGTTGGAAATCTCTGTCTACACAAGTTCTTTAGCTCGCCACTGAGAACGTATCGTACAGGACAGTGCTTAAATACCTCTTCCCCAAGTGTCTTTCTCACAACTGTTCACTGACAAGAGGATCTAAAAAAATGCTTTTCCTTCAAAGAAGGTATATTCAAATTCCCACTTCAAATTATTTCAAAGAAATACTGCTTTTACAAACACTTAAAGAGTATGATTTTATAGACAAAACATCAAAGGAGACCTAATTTTTACAGTTTGTTAAAGACACCCCTGAAAGCAAGGTCCCTTTATGTTTAAAGTTCAGCAAACAAAATACTGATGCAGTAGAAGTCACTATCCAATTCTGAAACTAGATAATTGCAGAGAATGATTCATATGTAAAAGGAACTTTTTAAAAAGCTAGAGTTTCATTTTTCATATTTGAAGCTTGTTATTATGAGTCTTCCATGATACAATGCCAAGACTGTTAAGTGCTGTTAGATGATAACACTTTATTATACAAGCTTGAACATACAGACAATAAAAATGCCAACAGAATACATGCACAGTTCTTCATCAAAATCTACGCAGTAATGATACAGGGCAAAAGGTCTCCCTCAGAAACCTAAGAAGGTAATTCTGCAGATCCTCCGTAACATCATTTACTAAGGGACAGCTTTTAGCTTTAAGGGCTTGTCTATATTCTTGTCCATGTATTTGGACAGAAGCTGTTACCAAACCAACACAGAATGCCAACCAAATATCCACACAAATTACTCCTACTAAAACTAAATGTGTACAGCCTGCTTGGCACTTGAATACAGACAGGCAAGGCAACTTTTTTTATGGTGTAGATACAGGACTGTTACAGAGGTAAGGCAGTAATAATACTGCTTCTGCCCTACCCAAAATTTTTCTCAAAGTTTTAAAAAATTAAAAAAAATTACTTACCGTCTTTTGCAGATACAGTTTTTCGCCTGTTAGCAGTCATAAAGTTGGTTTCAGAAACACTGTCTTTTTTTGCCATATGTAGGCCTGTAGAAAGAATATATACAATTAAATATATACATCCTAACAGTGAACAGTAATTTTACAGGAAAGTCATGTATGAAAACAATTGGACAGGTTTGTGAATGCATGGATAAAACTGATAAAACTGTACAATTCCTTAGACTCTTGATAAATGGGTAAAACAAGACTACATAACTGTTTTGATGGATAAGCACAGATGTTAAACCCCTTAACACATTAAAACAGTCCAATCTTGCCAAACAAATTGTCTGCAAAATAGTAATGTTTATATTGAAGGAGTTCCACTTAAATCTTTCAAACATTTACATCTATTATACACACAACATTCACTTTTATAGTACTTAAGATATACCATTCACTAGTATTAATTTCACAATTTCTGCATTGAAGATTACACAATGAAGTTTTGAGAGAGATTTGAGACCAAATCTTCCTTCAGTCTACAAATAATGAAGTACGTATGCCAATACGATTTTTAAGAGCCTCACTCTTAGAACAGCAATGTTGAGATAGGCATATGAACTAGTACTGCCACCTAAGTTATAATTTGTGAACAGTCATTTTGCATTTCTGACAGTTTCCTACCCTAACTCAATGAAGAACAAGCTTATCTATGATTTATCCCCTCCCTGTCATGAAAGAAAAATCACATCTTTTTTACTTAACTACATCTCTCGGCTTAATTCAGCTACAGGGACTGAACTAGTTTGCCAGTGTACTGTATTTTCCAAAATTTTATGGTTTAGCTATTAAGGCATCAGATCAAAAAAATAGTGTTTGTGACTGATAACACATTTCTCAACTTGATCTTAGTAATCCTTTTCCTAAAAACTTGAAAAAGAGACCTATTATCATCAATCTGATGGGTTATTCAAATCCAGTAGAAACAAATCAAATTTGAAAATCTCTATACAGCATTATATTTTACTTTGCAGCTTATAACCATATCTACAAAAAGCATACTAATTTTTCTTGGATCATTACAGACTACTGTATTGCAGGGATGAAGTTTAAAGGAAAGAAATGTAATCTGGTGATGCACGTAAACACTGCAAAACAAAGTTCTGCCTTTGCAGCTTTATCCTCCCACTCCAGACAGTGAATCAGCCAGGCGCGTTAATTCTAATGGACCTTTCAACGCAAGAACATCTTACAAACAGCAGCTTCCAGATTACTGTTAGTGGATGTAAGCTCTGCTGGGCAGATGATGCATAACTCACTGATTTTTACCTAAAGCAAAGTATCAAATGTGTAAAATTTACAAAGACATAAATGCACCTTTGTGGCAGGAAAGGTGGTTTATGGCTAAACTGTCTGGAACACACCGTCTGTGACAAAGGAAACAGTCCTTTCCATTATAGTTTAATGAGTTACAAACAGTTCACAACAAACTAAATCAAACATTGAAAAATATTTAACAGAGAACGTCAGCTTAGATCTGCTCCTGAGCTATACTCCTAACAAAGTGATTATTCTGAGAAGCTTTTTATGCAAGATGTCCATTTATAAATAGCTTAGATCTTGTGCTAATTGTAAACACACATAGTTAAAGCTTACTTTGCTCTCAATCTACATAGAGAAGAGTTACATAAGTCATCCAAAATGCTGCCAGAATGCATCTCTTCTTCCATCAGCCTGGCACAGTGTTTCTATACCCTGCGTATTACTGGTAGAAGTGTGTAGTGTTTTAGGGTGCTTGAGTAAATTTGATGAGAATGTATGCATATCTTCCATCCCTTAAGCTGTGCCACCTTAGTATGAGTCACCTAAACAGGGTTCAAAAGGCAAAAGAAATGCTAATGTAATATATTTAACGACATTATTATGTAGTCAGCCAGACACAGGGCCAGATTATGCATGGTGGGCACTGCACACAGCAGGGAAGCATCTGTACTCCAAACACCTTGGAAACTAAACAGACAGAAAAGATGCGTAATTCTTACTTCCCAAGGAGGGAACTTACACAGAAGGATTAAGTAATTCGAGTAAATTACGAAGAAACTAAACCAGAGTCAGGGACTGAGCCTGTAACTCCAATCAGTAGACTGAGGCCGTGTTACCAGGACATCCTTTCTCTTCTCATTTGCCTCTGGTTTTACTCAGATAACTTAACTGGCAGATAAAATACAATCAGTTAAACAGTTCCTTGATAATTTTGCCAGAATATAAATTAAATTTCTTCAATTTCTGTACATAAAGGTGTATATAGATTAGTTTCTAGATTTTCACTATTTTAGTGAGATGTTTCAAGTTACCCAAGAAGATCTTAGTAAATGGAATCACATTAAGTTTAGACATTTAACTGGTATCACAGCCAATCAGAAATTACTTTAATGGCTCAAGAATAAATGTTGTGGGGAACTTTTTTTTTCTTTAGAGATTATGTAAAGACTATAACCTGTCGTAGCACATCAAATCTCTATACAGCTACACACAACGTCCTTCCAGTACCAGTTTACAGGCTAGCACCTTCTCATCCCAAGTGATGAACTAATTCCGAACAAGTATTTTAATACCAAGATTTACAGGGTTGGTGCTAATTCTTAAAGATTAGTATATCTCTATCCTTTCTCAACATAGAAGAAAATACTCACCAGAATTCACTTTGGAAGTTATGTGCGTCACATCTATTTTCTTGGATTTGACCAAAGGTGAAGACCGCATGGAAGAACTTCGTACAGAGCTTTTTCTGTGATCAGAAGCCTTGCTTATTTTAGAAAGAGGTGCAAAGATACCTGGAGAGAAAATTGTATGTGCCAAAAAAGAACCAGGGGTAATATTAATGTAACAAAATTTTCAGGCTATTATCTCTTACATCAATTAATTTAGGGTTTTTTCAGCCACAATCATAGCTTACTATGCTGTCAGAGCACTTGTAGGGTAGGAAGGGCTAGCTCAAATGAACAGTGAAACCAAAAGGCTTATCAAGCAATATGAACAGAGTCATTCAGGAAGTCAGTAAAACTATCAATTAGAATCTCCTTTTTGTCCTAACAGTAACATCCAGTCTCTGCTGTTAGAAAACACAAGACTTTGTATATCATGACTGTCCATGAAATATCAATTAAAATATCTCAAGCTGAAAGTTAGAAAACAACTACAAGCGTGAATCTCTTAAAAAGGAAGACAAAGCAGGTAAAGAAACATGGCCATTATTGTTACAACACAAACAAATAGTTTCAACAATATAGATGGAAAAACAGGAAAGATAACGATCTCACAGTTTCAAGGAAATAACCAGAAGTTTTGACTTGTTGGTTGTTTCAGTGGTTTTACAAATAGCTGCAGCCAAAACACGAGGAGCAGTTAAAAGAATCAGTAAACCAACCAAACAAAGCACTACAAAGAAAAGCAACAGAATTTGTTAGCTGTTTCTATGCTCCCAAAAGGTTCATATAGTCCAACGCTTTTTTAAAAATTCAGGTTTTTAAAAAAATTTAAGAAAAAAATTAAAGTTTATACCATGTTTCGGTGCACACTTGAAGTACTGGACTTTTCCAACACTTCCATTGTTCTTTCCTTCTGGTTCATCCAGCTCTACACCAGCCCACTGGCCACTGGCAAATTCCGTTGTGCCACAAAATCTTAACGTACCAACCTAACACAAAGAGCATCAACACAGAATGACTCTGTTAAACAAGTATTGTTCATGAGAATATAGTATAGATTATGGAGATGGCAAGTCACCTCCAAGCTTTTGATCAAAACAGAGAAATACAAACATAACAATCTCCCTCGATTATTGACATTCCTATCCTTCAATGCCAGCCAATGCATTTTCCAAAACGTCTTAGTCCTTCTGTGTATATTTTGTATTAAACAAAAGCAGTGGTTATTGACAGATCTCATAACAGACAAGAATTAGACAGTAAGCACTGCTGTACAATACAGCTCCAAGTCAGCAAGGTACAGGAGTACATGCCTAATGGGAAGCTTTACTTTCAGTGCCTTCCACAACAGTAGTTCCAGAATCATGGCTAGGTATCTGGCTGAACTGGAGATTCATGCCTAATGGGAAGCTTTACTTTCAGTGCCTTCCACAACAGTAGTTCCAGAATCATGGCTAGGTATCTGGCTGAACTGGAGATTCCATGGAAATACTAGATAAAAAATTCTATAAATATATCTGTGTCTGTATAAAAATATACATATAAGTATACAAATATAGCAAAGCTTAAAGGGTAAATTTCAGAGCATACTTAATTTTTTTCTTTGGAAAAGATTCATAAGTCTTATTCCCTCCTTATGATTAAACAAAATTTCAAAAGCCAGTCAAATGTTTTAAACATTTTGTTGTCGTTTCAATATATACTATACTATATACTCTGAACAGATAAGTGTATCAAGAATATCAAGACAGACCAGTCTTGCTGGTGCACCTCAGTCTCCACAAACATACCTTATAAGCTCACACACTTCAACCAAATGGGGGAGGAATAACTAACAGAGATGCATTTAACATTGACTTAAATTCATTTTTTTATTTTATTTTTAAATTAGTCTTAGTAATAAAAACCTTTGATCTTTCAGTTGCTCTGTTTTCATTATCTCATGTGACCTTAAGACTCTTAGTTCATTTTTGACTATGACTTCACTGTCTAATCCAGCCCTCAGAGAGTAAACAGACAGGAAACCATTTTTTTTTCTTTACCATAAAACCTTCCAGCTACTCTTACTTAATTTTCTGTAAAGAAATAAATGTGACCCAGAGCCTGTTCTTCTTTTACTCTGAAGATCTGCTTTAAACTTGACTGTTATAGGCAGGTACATCACACCAATCTAGACTCAGACTTTTTAGCTACCAACCTAGAGATCAAATTCAGCCATACAGGCACCAGCCAAAGGGCACTTACTGAGCAGAGAGAAGAGACCAGCAGGCGTCTTAAACTGGAGGTGGAGATGGCAAAACTGAGGCTCCAATTTTGCACAAATCCTAGGACTCGTGCAAACAAGGAGCAGAGGACCTCTTACACATGAGAAACACGGCAGGAACAGGAGAAAAGAGTTTTCTCCCAGCTGCTGGTTTCCCTGCACTCACATTTCATTGAGTGTCCATTCAGATAACGTACAATCTAGCACGGCAGGAGCCAATGAAGCTGGGGGACCCCAAGTCGTACACATAAACACCTGCTTACACAGACAGCTTCCTACCCTGTGAGACAACTAGAATGACAGGTGCAGTAGGAATCAAGAGAGGAATCCATTTTCCCTCTGGCATCTACTGTGTTTGGCTTTCAAGATTCATTAAAGCCGATCTATTCGGAGACTGCAGAAGCAGGAAAGAGAACAGGAATCCATAAACATTGCTTGTAAAAATGCTGCCATTCTAGTGCCCTCGTCCCAGCTTCCATATTCTGGAAATGAGAATTGCTCCAAGAGGAGGTTAAGAATTGGCACCATTTCATCATCCTGTTCTCACTTTTGCTCCACCCTGCACACATTTATGAGTATCAAGGGGGAGGGGAAGACAGGGCTGAGATCAACTTCTCCATTCAGACAAATGGAGAAAGTGGATGGGAAACATTGTGGGAGTAATGCAGAACAGCTCCTCGCACACAAAGAAAGGAATGGAGGAAAGCAGACGTGGAAAAGGAAGACCAAAAAGCACAATCACATTCCTCCTTCCCACCTGCCATATGACAGCTTTGGCTCCCTTAAAAACTAGTTGGAAAGCCCTGCTGGCCTTTGGCAGCAGAAAAACAGCTTCCAACAACTTCTTAAAAAACACTGTAATAGCATACTCGGTTAAAAAAAAAAAAAAAGTAACCAAACCCAGGAAGCTTTATCCATAGACGGTAAGCACATTACAGTACAAACAGTTCTATGGGCCTTACTTGGAGGAAAGATACACAAGAAGACTAGTTTCTTCCCTTTCTTGCTATAAAGCCTCTGTTAACTTGCAGTTACATTATCTCCCCTAGCTCTCACTGTGCTATGGCTTTCTGTAAAAGAAACTTCCATGAACTTCTGTCTTTAACGAACAAGCGGCTTCCTGTACGTCATTTAGTTAAAATGCCTTCTGCGTAGCTCGCAATGCCTTCACTTTTCCTGACCCAATTTCAAGAATACACCAAATGAAAATACAAAATGGAAGCTGCTTTGCACTCTCAGTGGAGTTCACTTTAGAATGCTTCCGTTGTGACAATTACAAATCTGAAGTCATACTAGAAAAGTTATTAAAGGTAAAGCTACTCAAATATAAAATTTTGCTCACAAATGCCTTCAATATTTACCAGAAAAAACATCTGAAATCTTTAAAAGAGTTCTAGCACTCTTAAATCATTTCAGAGCCCTTGCTATCAGAGCAAATAAAAGGTATGAATACTAACTGCAATGTCAATGTTACATTTTTCAAATACATTTTTTAAAATGTGTCTGGCAAGGTAGCTTCTTAAAAGCTACTCACGTTTGAGCTGGACCAGTACTAGCTGCATTCTTACACTTCCACAGAACCGTGTAACAACCCCATTGGCACAGGACTGCTTCAAAGATTTTAGCTGCATTGCACCAGTGAAACTGGGTTGCTACAGGCTAAGCAGATTTAAAGTTTTCTTTTACCGCCTTCTGGAAACTATCAGGGGTAATTCACAAATGCATAAGCATAACTGAAAGCTGGGCAACCCACAAAGTAATCTGTAAATTTTACCATCATTTTGATGCAACACCAAAAACGTTAATAAAAGCTGAGCCATGCTGACATAATATAGGAGACTGTTAAAAAATTGTTTACAGATATAAAATGCAGACTGTGCCTGTCAAAACAGCTTTTCATAGTAGTGACTTTAACACATAACTGTTCAGCTTATTACTTTCTGTAACTAGATCCTTACTGCCATCCAGAGTTCATACCTTCCAGAAAGTGTTATAGACCCTCAAATTTGAGGTATGTCTCCAAAAGGGTATATAAATTGACTGTCCAGAAATTATGAAGGTAGTATCAGGTTGCTCATCATACCTTCTGTCCTGCAATAACAACACGATCTCCCAGTTTCAGGCCAAGCGATAAAAGCATGGCCTTGCCTGTGACATGATCATAGTTTGGAATCATGGCTTTTGAGATGTCACAGGAGAGAGGCACTGCATCCAGCAATATCTGCTTGATTTCTTTTGCACTGGCCGCTGCATCTGCCATTTCCAGTGGCATATCTACTGGATCAGGAACCACATCTGCTGGAATCTGCCCTTTGTCATTCTGTAGAAACAAAACATAGAATTTAATGTCGTGACAAGATAAACCTGATCAGGCAAAACCACAGCAGTTTATGAAATTTTTAATCCTCTTCATTAGGTATTTTTCCTAGAATATCAACAACTATAAAAACATCCAAATTTTCAAATAAGGCTGCCAAAACATCCTTAGGTATATAAACTAGCATTTACAGTGTCTTATTTTCAAAAGTGCTAAGTTACCAAAATTTTTAATCCTACAAACATCATTAATACTCAGAACACATGAAAAAAACACCTGTATATATCTGTGTACCTGAACACAGATTTAGGAAAGTAAGCAAGAATTCTGGTCTGTAACACCAATACTGTAAAGCTAACACCTCCCAAAGAATTTATCTTTACCCAGTATATAGTTTACTCCTTGGTAAGGCTTATTCCGAATTTAAGATAGAATTTAATTAATATATGTTGCATGTATAGAATACACAAAGTTGGTGTCTCACATAAATACTTGAATAAATCTGTTCAGCTTTATTTAGATACAAACTATTCCATGAGAGATGAATTAAGGACGGAGTCCTTTCCAAACACGTCCCATTCCCAGAGAGCAGTGACTGTGATACGCTCTGTGTACTCGCTCTAGGCCAGAGCTGTTGGAGTACCAGCTCACCTGGAGTTAACCTTAACTCAAGGCCAGGTGATCAGACAGCAAGGACACTGTTGGGCTGTCAGGCTGCTACAATGGCAAGTTCTACCTATGCTTTCTTCAGCAAAGGCATTAGTATGGATCTTCACCTATCTGCCAATTTTCACAAAGTTTGTGGAAACATAATTATCTCAGACTTCCAGATTCGTCTCAACTGAGCCCCTGGACTAAGAAATTACTGGAAGCTCAGAGGGAATGACGCAGAGCGAGACTTTATTTGCTTTTTTTCCTTAAAAAACAGACTAAAAGCTCAACCTTCCCTGAGCTCCCTATAAATCTCCCTGTCTCAGCCCTAGAAAACTATAATCCTTACTCCGCATTTGTACTCTGCTGTCCTCACAGAGGCAAAATCTACAAAGTCTCTGGTCAGAACTTTATTGTGGGATTGAAGAATTAAACACTTAGCATTCCTTAAAAATCTACAGTCATTCTGTAAGTAAAAGGTCAGCCCCATTCAAGTCACAGTACCTTAAAAACAGGATATAGCTACATTAAAGTTAAGTGGGGAGTTTGAGTTTTTAGTCATCACATTAGTGATTCTTTCGGTCACATCAGTCCTGCAATTCAGCCCATCAGGTGCCCTGGAAAACTTTGTGTCAACACAAGGCAGGGGGCAGAGCAGAGGCAAGAAGGCAGAAGTGGGCACAGCGGCACAGGATTGCTTTTGTCAAGGGCAGAGCCACCTTTTGCCAGCTCAGAATGCTTGTGCAACTACAAAGCAGTATTCCCTGTGTCAACAGACTCTTAAACGTACAGCTGCCATAGAATTTGAAACATGTACATGCACACTAAATAATGAGACAAAGAAGAAAAAGAGCGTTTTTAAAGAGATCTAGATTGAATATCGTGAAGAACTGTATGAACAATGATGTTCCAGAAGATTTCACACCATCAGTGATACATAAAATAATGACTTTTGAGTACCCTTAAGACAATTATAATTTCTCATTATAAAAAAAAAAAAAATCCCTGAATTTGAAAATGGAGAACTGAGATACTACCTATGCTAAAAAAAAAAAAAAAAACCAAAACCACACACACACCCCCAAAAACATACAAAAAAAAATGAACAAAAAACCCCACAAAAAAACCCACAAAAACAATCAAAACCCAAGATTTGTGGCTACATGCATATAGCAGCACTTTATAACTCAGGCCTTTTGTTTGGTTAATAAGCAGGGCAGTTAATGTTTCTTCATTTTCAGCTACTTATGCTAAGTTTACTGCTAAGCAATACACTGCATTTCTGGAGGTCACAGATTGCACTCCTGTATTTCTGAAAAGATCCACCACTGCCATGACAACTGTTGCATGACACAAAGGAGTATTAACAAATGAAAGTTCAAGCAACAAATAGAAGAACATCTTGAAAGCTATTTGAACTAATGAACTAGACTGTGACACAAAAACACAAACTTCAACACAAAAGTATGACAAAGCATACAAAATCATCCACTATGAGTTATAAATAATTTTTATGAGGCACTATCACTCCATATAACACATTTTTAGCTAACCAAAATCCTGGATAGACTGTTCAAATTTTCCAGGTACTTTTTTCACCTTTTGGTGAATCTACAACCTTACTCCTTACCCTAAAGGCAGGATTTGCTCCATGTTCCAGTAAACACTTGACAGCTCCTGTACATAGGTTAAATGCAGCAATATGCAAAGCTGTTCCAAAATCAAAATCACTACAGGTGGCATCCACATCTGCAATTAAACATCACATGTGAGGTATGCAAGTCTGTTACGTGAACGTTTCACCCTACACAGTCTTTGAGAGGACATTCATTTTTACAGATTATGTTAACATTTATATAGAGACACCATTATTTATGTACTAAAAGCATATGAGAAGTAATTCTACAGAGAACATCAACCTTATCTGCATCTGTTTATTCATACCATGAACCAGTCTGGAAGATGAGCATTTACTTTCATTCATTTTATAATACTGATGACTTAACTGCAAAATTGTTGCTATTCGGGATGCCCAATCAACTGTGCTAAGATTAACAAGTTAGTAACTTGAGGTTCGCATGTAAACTAATGTTTCAGAAATATTTATATTTATTGCTTCTAGATGTCAAATGTTAAAAGGAGATGCATCTTCAACAAGTTGTTTTCCTTTGTGAGCAGGTAGGGGGGCAAGGGAAAACTGATTATACCTCTGCTTTACCTTGATTCAATTACTAATGGTCAAGAACAAAGTAAGAGCTAGTGATTTTTATAATTTCTTTGGTTTCAAAGAATGGCACTCTGAAGGGTCTTGCACTGATAGTTTGGAAAATAGAGCACTGCATTTGACTAGAAGAGATTTAGCGTAATACGTATTTCTGTCAGTTGTTCCCAATACATCTTTCAATCTGCTATGAAGTTATTACTGTTCTAGAAGATTGGAGTTCTAACGTCTATTTAGTCTTTGGCCCCTCTCCTAAACTATACAAGAGAGATGTCAGTTTGAGTCAATTATGCATATGACTTAATTAAAAATGCCAGCTGATTTAATAAAAAAACCAAAAGCCAACAAGTTTTAGCAATAATATTCCAATTTGAAATACTGGTGAGGAACATAAAAGTTTCTACCTCAGGGCTGTACAGTCTCCCAATATTTTCCAGTATCAGCCTCTGCCCCAAAAACCACTAGCCCCTCTCACAATGTGATAAACAAGGTATATCCCAACTGTATCAACATCCTTATATAGTTATACTAAACTAGTATTTCAGGGACAAATAAAACATCAACATATATAGAAAATATATAAATATGTATGTCTTTGTATAGATAGGTCAACTTTATACATAGTGATAAAGATCAAAGGTAACAAATTTGGGATCAAATCTTAAGAGTTTTACAATTGCACTAATATGAATACAAACTTAGCTATTTTAAATTTAATTGGCACATGCATGAAAAAAGACTGCATTCACATGACACAATCATAACAGCAGCTATGTATGCAGATGTAACTTTAATTTATCAAATGTCAAAAGACCATTACCAGTTTAAAACTGAGTAGAAGCTGTGTAGTTGTATACAACCATTGAAACTTCCATGTTTAATAAGGCTATTGAGTAAGTATTTTCTGCACACACAGGAACCAATTTGCAGAAATACTGATCAGTAACATCAGCTACTGAGTCAGCGACAATTTTAAAAATAGGAGTACATGCAACTGACATGTAGGGTTTTGTTTTGTTTAATTAGACTAGTGTGACTTCCTCAGACTTGCAAGCTTCATGCTTGGAGTATTTAAACACTGTTTTCTTACAGCTTTGTTCTAGGTCTAATTTAGCATAGTACAGGTGACAAAAAGAAACATATATATCAAACGTTACCCAGTAACTACCCCCAAACTACCTAGGAGAAATCAATATGCAGCAATGGTCTGTCATTAGCAAACCATGCAGGTTACAGTCATTGTCTAGTGGCAGCACACAACATTTCTAATTATTAAGCCTTTCACAATTTTTATATTTAAAACCTCTAAAAATCTAAGATCAAACTAGCTCTCTGTTCTAACAATTGAGGAGTAAATCTGTATTAAGAATTTAACCGTAGAGTGTCATAAAGGAAATAGTTTAGCAGTAAATCAAAAGGAAAACATCAGTGGTACTGGCTGTTTCACAATGGGTGTCTCAGAGTCAGTATACCACTGTCTTGAAAAGTTATTTATACATTAACAACCGTTTTTCCTCCAGTTCAGTATGGATCCATCCAAGGCATATTTGCCTTCTACATACATCCTCCCTTCTCTGCATGCCGCCTGATGAAGTATGGAGCTAAGAGTATTCTTTCTGTTAATTCAGACCATACGTTGTTTTCATTTCACAGGGCAAATAATTTTATACATTTTCTGAGATAAAAAAATCATCTGCTTATCCAAGAGTTGCCAGCTGCCAAGGCATTTAACCAGAGTGGTTTCCTTGGAAATCTGAGCAAATTCCCACCCCTTCTGTAGGCACCGCACAGGAGGAAATGAGAACACCAAATGCAAACAAGGTCCCAAAGAAGACCTAATCTGCTGATGCAAATTATGGAGACTGGACTATTGAAATGTGATGTGGACTTAACTATTGTGCAGTCTTATTTTGTCTTTTGTTACAACCTATACTTGTTACCTCTTAAACGTGTCATACCAATAACAGCCCTGTTTAACAATTACATCCAGGATGAGTCAAGATCTGGTAAGCAAGCCTTGTGTACTCCAAAAACCTATCAGCTTTTTAGAATTTAGAGACAGAGTCTTTAGCTAGAACTAGCTAAAAAAAAGAGCATTAATCATTTTGCAAAATGGCACAATCAGAAGATTGTTCAATAGAACAAATTAACATTTGTACAATTTCAGTATTAAAATTGCTTACAGGTTTTGATATCCTGACCAAATTAGGAACAAGTGGTTCTGGTTCAGAACCATTTCTATATTTCCATTTGCATTAGTGTAAATAGGGCTCTCCAATTACCAATCCTTCATATTATCATTCCAAAAGGTATTATCTATTCATGCCAAACACTGAAGTCAAACTGTTCCTTACACATGACCTTCTAGATAGCTGAGAAGTGGGAAAAATGAGCATGTCAAAGTTGGTTCAGTCACTAGTTTGCCACATGCCGTTGCCAAATCCCCACTTCTCCTTTACCCTTCTCCCAGCATTTCAGACATACTTCTCAGTGTTTAAGGAATCTTAAAAACCCTAAGAATTTACCAGAATAGTTACATCTTTTGTTTTCCGCATAGATTCTCTTAGTCCTCAACAACTTGGAATTAACCTCTTTACTTTCCATTCTATTAGATACTTCTCTACCTAATCTTGTACAAAGCTCCAGTTTAAAAGCCAGCAATGGAATCAGTGCTTAAACCACACATAAAAAAAAAAAAGTTAAGAGAAAAAAATGAACCAATGAGGCTGACTAAAATAATAAGAAATTAGAAATTATTTATGTATAATAGATAAATAAACCCCACACTTAAAGACCACTACACACCAGCTTAGGGTCAACAGAGTAACAAAATATGGAAAACTGCATGAAACAAAAGTAACAATGCCTACCTTTTGGCTTTGCATTTTTCAAAATAACACTAATAAGTTCTGGAACATCAAAGTAGGCAGCATAATGCAAGGCATTCATATTTGTCCAGCGGCTGCGTAAACTGCTATCAGCACCCAAATCAATAAGCTGCGTCGCAAATTTTACAGCGGTTTCAACATCACCTGCAAGGCAAAATTTGTAAAATATGCATTAGAGATTTATGTGACCTCAAAAAGCATGCACGTGCTTATGCGTTACACATAATGTACGTTAAACCCTTAAAGCTCACAGCAGAACAATTACTGTGCCTTTCTTTTTTAGGATTAGGATGCAGAAATCTTTGCCTTTTATCATAAAGAGCTCAAATCTCTACTACAGTATATAATAACACTACCTGTTTATCTCTAATGTAAATAATGTGTCACCCATCAAAACCAGGGATTTTAGTATCTGATAGAAGAAAAAAAAAAATTACACACCAGAATGCTGAAGTTTATGTTAAAAGATCTGCCAACACCAGAAAAGCTACCCTATGCCAGACGTCGCTCAGAAACTTAGTTCAAACTCAGAGGAGAGCTGGGTTACTTACAAAAAAGTAACATAACACTGAAAAGCTAATATGGGTGTTCAAGCAGAGTTAAATATGCTCTTATTTCCAGTACTTATGATCATAATAATGTGAACAAAGATTATTGTTTTCTTCTGACATGATCAAGGTGAAAGGAAAAAAAAAAAAAAAGAACAGCCAGTCACCTAATGTTCTAGTTTCACCAATGTTAGAAAACCACTGATAGCTTAGTTCGCAGTTTGTATGTCAGTCTGAAACAGCCTTTGCTACGTTAAAAATGTGTGGTTAAGCTGGTACTATTATTTGCAATACCTATACCACTAACTCAACTTATTCCCGATTGCCACAGCCATAACTGCACTACAGTTCTGTATGTTCCTTTCCGATGACCACTAGAAGAGCCAAAACCAAGCATTAAAAGAAAAAAAAAAATCTACTGCAAGGAAAAATTCTGTAATAGTCAGTGGGATTAGCCTTTGTGAACTAGGTTTTTATATCTATAATGATGTTTCTTTACTCACCAATACCATGAGCCCCTGATTTGCAAGTGTAATGCAAGAGAGTCATATCAGTCAGTCCATCTCTGTCATTCACATTGCAACCCCTTTTAATGATCTGAGGGAGAAGTGGAAAAGAAGCGGATTTTAGCTCTGGCATATCTGTGACATCAGTATTATCTAGTAAGTTACTTCAGATATATTGACTCCTGGATTCATTTCAATGGCTAATAACAAAGAAGCCTGCCAGAATAGACTGTAACTGCAGAACTGAACAACATGCACAAATGTAATAAATAGTATTATATGAATACCATTAACCTTCATTGTTTACAGATTTTAAAGCTTCTTTATATTATTACTTCTAACATACATTTCACATGTTGAAAAGTTAACTGCTTAACTGAACAATAGGAAAATGACATCATTTATGAAGTCTCTCCGCTTGCTCTTTGATCTCTCAACAATTCCCCTCCTCCCCCGCAAAAAAAGCCCTCAGTTATACCATGGTAGGAAGAATGTTTACTATAGTTCTCCACCTGTTTAGAAAAGCCTGTAATCCGGAAGAAGAAAAATAAGAAAGTAGGATGGAATTAATAGAAACAAGGTGTCTTCTGAAAGCAGCCTATTGCAGGTTGCAAAGAGATTTCAATTCCTATCTCATTTTGTGCCTTGGAAACATTGCCCTTAAGGTCAGGCTTCACTGTAATTTCATATATTGGAGTTTACGATCACTGCTAAGTAGGAAACTGTAACACCAAGGTGAAGGGTGTCTAAACAACTGCTTTGAAAAGAAACAACGTTTCTACTATCTATCCAAATACACTGACTTTTTATCCTTCATCTTTCTCTTTCCAAATGAAAGCTGACAACACCTGGAATACAAGGCACTGATCAGTAACTACTTGTTAAAAGGCAGAAACTGTATCTGCTTTTATGAGTAGTTCTGCTTCTGAATGAACTCTTTTTATTCGTTGTCAAAAGAGTATTTCTTTAACACTGAAAGCATTCAAGGATCTTCATTTATACCTCACCTCATTCCCAATAATATCAATATTCTGCTGGACCTGTGGAACCCACTGCCTTAAGATAGCAAACAATTCAGAAACTGATGTTTTGGGGTTGAAAAGTATTTCTTGGCATGCTGCGTCATTGGGATCGAAGAAGGAAAACTCTGTTAAAAAAAAGGAATCATTAGGTACAATTTTAAGTTTTAACATGCATCTAGTTTTTCAAACTCAGAGGCAAAGAATAGCAGAAAGAGTCACTTCACCACTAATTACACTGGAAAATCAGAATGTTGAATTAATTTAGAAAATTTTCTTTGAGATCTGGTCTAGTTTTCCTTTAACACTAAGGTCTTGCTTATACTTCTGAAAGAGCTTTGAATCGGCAACCAATACAATGATACTACAAGACTGATTTTAAGTTTAGGCAAGGACTAACAGAGATGTGCAGTGATTATGCTAATAAGGGTTTACTCTTGCTTCAAGCTAGCCAAAGACTGCTGATTCTAAGCTGTTCCCAAGCACAGACAAGCCTCTTGATCTCTCAGTGATTAAATGCGTACATGATTTCTCCATATGCTACAAAACGTGTCTTTTCCTTCTTGTTCCATCACAATTTACATAAAACATACCAAAATATAAACACATGCACAAATCAGGAAGGCATTCTATGGCCTCCGTTATTTTCAGATATTTCATGAATGTATCAGTCCCAGCTGGTGGCAGCTGCAGGTAACAAACACCTTTAAAAATTAAGCCATCAAACCAAGATCAAAAAAAAAGATTATTTTAAAGACTTTAAGCCTCATGTTGCTTCAGACAACCCAAAGTATAGGTGTAAAAACCACCTTATTATTAAACGTTACTTACCTTATTATTCACGTTACTTATAGGCATTTGCGTGTGCATGTATACACATACTATACTTGAAATTTGTGGAATTTCTTCCAACCGGAAAATTATATGAAAGAATCTGGATAGCAGTGGCTATTAGGAGATGGAATGGAAGCAGAACCTACTGTCATCAGCAAGTGACTGAATCATGGAAAACACTGAACTTTTACCCCCGCTGCAGCTATCAGGGAGTTGCCTTTTTAAAAGGTTTCAAATAAATGTACAATGTCAGCTTGCATCAATCGCAGATACAAGGCTCTCAGAATGGACATACAGGTTAAGTAAAATAGGACATCAGCCATCTGGGTGTACGACATGGTATAAACTACCTCTGGATGAATCATCATAACCTTTCCTCAGAAAGAGCATACCGCACTTCTAGATTGGATTAACAGATAAAGGCACATATGGAGCTCACCTCCTGGCTATCTAGAGTTCCTCTCACTGCATTGCCATGATTCAATAAGAATGAAAAAAGGAGGACAACTTCACTGATATTTAGCATGAATTTGTATTTGCACCTAGCATATAAAAAAAAGCAAACCCCTTATCTCCCAGTACTACACAAAGTGTACTTCTCACCTACATCCTATGCGTTGACGCAGATCTGATTTATCTACTAATATTTAACTTCCATATAAACCACAGCTGATCTATTGCTGAAAGCTATGAATTAAACAGACAACTAGCCAACAAAATTAATGATCTTACACAACATGCATGATTCTTACTCTACCAGGAAGATTTCTAGCTACAAACCTGAATCAAATTATGTATCAGAAATCAACTCTAACAGAATGTTACAATCAGCATGCTAGGGTAAAAACCTGAGACTATATTAAGTATTAATAACAACCACCATAAGTGCTTAACAGGGGATCAGCTGTAGTGTTTGCAAACCAAAGAGACGTTACAGAAAATCTGTTAAAACAAGAAGTTCCATGAAAGGATGACAATGGCACCTAGACACATTAAAACATTACCTTCTCCACCTCTATCTTTCCCATGCAGTGATTACTGTGCTCAACTGTATTAAGGAAAAATAAATGCACTTAATGTAATGAGCAAAAATCTTTGTCTGTTGTGGTTTAACCTTCTTTACCCAGATTCAGTAATATTACTGTTACACAGGTGACAGCAACCTCCTATAAAAGGAAATTTTTTTATTCAATGAGTAGGCATAGACCGAGTAGGACAGACAGTAGCAATATTGTAGTGTTATTAGAAGATATCACAACACAACAATGTTTAAAGAAGGACAAATGGAAAATTTTTCTAAGGGATAAGAAGGAAGAACAGAATAAACCATGGCAGTACTTAAAGAGTAGAATAGGACAGACAAGTTATGATAATAGGGCTAAACCATGTAAAGACAGATGTTCATGTATTAAAATATATCTTATGGACCTGTTAAAATTCCAACCTGTGCTAACTCATCAAACAGGTCTCCAGAATGCTGAGTCTGTCAAAGACAGAACATTACATGTATTTATTTTTCCTGAATACAGTTGATTGCTCTAATCAATGCATAGGAAAAACAGGTGGATGCAGTAATTTTTAAGGTATATAGATGCTATTAACATCTTCTGCAATATTCAAAGGCTTTATAATTGTAGCTATCTATGCAGATCCTTACCTAAACTGGCATATTAATATATTACATATCCTGTTTAAAATATTATAATTTAGACAAGCAAAGACAATTCAACATTATTTCAAAAGCTGATCACCAATACTTGCTATAGTTTTCCAACACTCATTTCACAGTCCTTACCACCACAAACACCTACACTTCCAACAGAAGCATCCCCCTATATTGTTTACATACTGAAAGCATGAGAAAGTGTAACTCCAGAGGTTTTAAATGTGATGTATATGCTTAACTACATTTAATTACTGAAATTTTACATCTTAACACAATATCCAGTTCTACACCAAGATGTAAAAAACCTACAAACATCCGACCACACACCCAGAAGAAACAGTAAGAAGGAGAAGATATTATAATTTAAAATGCATGCGATAAGAAAAACAGAAAAAGCATGGGTCTTCATCTTTCATTTCCTTTAAAAAAATAATAGAGAATTCATTTACAAGCAGTAAACTACTTCTGAAAAGAAGGAATAAATTAAGAGTTGACAGCTTTTCTTAAAATTTATTATTCAAATTTATTCTCTGTTGATCACAAATTCATTTTCTGTTAAAAATACATACCACAGTCTGAAGGCATTGGTGCTGCAGCAACAGAAAAAGTAACAGATGTTTCAGAGTTTGAGAATAAGAACCGTTCTCTTTCAATGAGGGAATCTCCTTCTACGGAAGGTTCTGGGAGATCCTCTATGGTCATCTTCTAGAAAGCCACTTTGGGAGGAAAAAAAAGAATAAATAACCTCATTAGAAATACTGTGGATTAGTTCTATTGTAGTAAGATATAATGTGCAATGAGACTAAAATATCTCCTTTTTGCAAAGATAAACTACCACTACCATTGCATTCTTACAAACTAATAAAGTTAATTAGTAAAAGCTAGTAGAGTATGGTGTCGAGGATAGCCAACTTCCAGTTTTGATTTCGTCACTAAAATTGCACGTTATTAATGGAAAACATTATGTTTCTCCCCAGTTTTCCACTTGAGCAGTAATGAAAATAATAATGCTATAACTAGCAACCACATGGTGATGATGAATGGATTAGTATTTTACAGTTTTATGAAAACGTGAAGCATCAAGTACCTGTCCTCATACTCTGCATTCATATTCCTTTCCTTCACTGTGAGCAAGAACATGCTACCAGCTACCGCCTTCTCCTCTTTTAAAATTCCCAGCACTTTAATCTTCCCACACAAAGCTGTAGACAATTCATCACTGGGTGATTCACTCCTGGACTCATGATTCCATATCAGCTCCTTTCCCAGCTTCTCCCCTCTATGTTTTAAAATAGCATACTTACCACAGTGTTGTAACCTCCACTCTGGTGTTGTTTCCAGTCAACTTTTCAGGCCTTAGAGCAACCTAGGAGAGAGAAGAAAGATTAAATGGCCGTACAGAGTTATAGTGACATTTTCTAACAACCAGGCCAAGTTATGTTCTAGTTACGGTTCACATGCTAAGATCAGAGGAGAGCTGACTACCGCTTGTAAGACATCTACTCAGGCAAATTCAGTAACAAATAATGAAAAACAACATTCTTAATAGAAACAGGCATTATCACACTATTGGAGACTACATCTCACAGTTGAAAACCTGAAATTCTACATCTTGAATTTTCATGGTTAAATACTCAGGGTAAAAGCAACACTTCTATTAAACAAGCTGAATTTTTATTCTGGAGCTTGCTATACAGTGCTCTTTACTCAGGAATTTTTTTAGCCAGTTTGCTTGACAGAAAGAATTCATGGAGTTTCAAAGCATGTTTGGTTTTATTACATTTAATCTATACACAGGAGTAAACAGGAAAAATAAAAAAAAGTAGTCTGTTTTTTGTATCTTGCACACAAGTAGCTATGTGAATAGATTTATTCTAATATTTCCCCAAATAAACTTGTCACACTATTTGGGAACCTCACATAATCTGCATTCTAATATAAAAGGCATTTTAGCAGTGGATTACAGATGCTGATCTTGAAGTAAATAAAAGAAACCTCCTCTTCTTGCACTCCATGCACAGTTCACCCTGTCCTCAACTCGGAAAAGAGGTCCACATGAAAAATGCTCATTTTTCTCCCACTAGTTTATTTCTTCAGTCTTACGCAGTTGTACAAATGCATGTGCTGGCACAAAAGGAAGATCAAGAAGGAGGCCACTGGGAAGGGCAAGTCTATTTCTTCCCACAGCATTATTAAATTGCATTGGCTTAAGCATTCTTAGATTCAACAAGGCCAAAAATACCACTAATTTTTTAATTATTATTTTCATCCAGTAAGGAAAAGTTAGAGTTTACAGTTTGAATGGCTTTATAGTCATCATAAACATGACAACGGCTTTCTTGTATGAGGGACTAGAGTCTCTTAAGCTGCAAGTCACTAATTAAATCTCTTTTGTAGGGCAACAGTGAAATATTTGTTCAGAGGCTACAGTAAAACAAAACAAAACAAAGCTTTGTAAAACACATGAATCCACAACAGTGTTTCACAGGTAGCACATCAGACACTCTCGTGAAAAGCACAAAGGAACAAGTAATGTGCACGAGTATAGAAGAGATGATAGCTAAACCTGTTAAGTCAGAAAAAGACAGGAAAGGAATTATAAGCTTTTTGCACAGCGCTGCCAGTACAACACTGAGGAAACAAAAGAAACACAATGAGAAGTAGCCAGACCTGACTGAGCAGATGGTAACAGGAAGAGGTGAGATTTGTAAAGTACGATGACAAAAGTTACTGGAATTAGAAATCAACAGAGACATTTGAAAATTAATAAAGACGACTGTTTATTGCACACAGAAAAGCAGACCAAACAGAACAGAATCTGTGCATTTGCAAGTATCCAGGGCATCTTTTACTCTGACGGGCCAGAGGGGAGAATACAATCTGTCACAGGAGTGAAAAAATTTCAGCACACAAACTCCCAAAGCAAAGCAGGCAGAGAAACAACCCGTGTTGTTGGGCAGGCGACATGAAGACCCAGGTGCTACAACACATGCGCCGACCCAACTCCATAAAGAATGGCTTCACATGTTTACACTAGTCCCAACAGCCCCTGACCTAAGTGTGCACATCCTTACACCGTGGGATTTTAATTTGGATCTAGAAACGTATTACCATGTCATAGCACAGTACTGAACCATGCAATGTCAAGGCAACAATATGTTCTGCACCCATGACTACCTCCAGACTGCTAGTTCAGGTATAAGAACATCACAACCAGTTAACGTCACACACGCGTACCTGAAAAGGCAAAAGGAAAGCAAAAGATTGAAAACTATTTCAAGGAAAAGGAAAGGACAAACAGGCATTGTCCTTGTAATGACTTCTGCTCTAAGCAAAAACTCAACTGCCTGAGGTATTAATATTATCCAAGACATACAGACACAGGTGGGAAGTCCCGGTGAAATGGAACAGAAGGTCTTCCAGAAGAGCAATGATTTCCCTACATTAGTAAGATCAGTTTAAACAGACAGAAGGAAACGGTTAGAGAAATCAATGAAAGAAAGCACAGAATTTTCCTGTTCACAGCATTGTCAAACTACCACTAAGCGTAGTTTAGCACGGCAGAGAGTATCATACTTATTATTTTTTAACTGAATTAAATCTGAAAGTGAAAAATAGAAATATCATTGGGAAAAAAAAAAAGAAAACTTGAAGGAGTCATCAGATGCGCATGCACTTATGTTGACAAGATTGAAGAGCAACGACAGGTTTCCTGATATCCACACGTTACAGAGAAGCGCACGGTACCTCTGCATATTTAAAAAATAAAATAAAAAAAAAAGCTGTATAATACAGGATCCAACTTGTTCACGTACTCCAGATTCTGTAATTTGCAATTTGCAAATTTTGTAATTTGTGTTAAAGCACAAATACAAAGTTTTCCTGCGAGCACTATAAAAAACTTGCCAACGCTAAAGCACTTCAAGTGATGAAATACAATTGTGCTAGGGCTTTGATAGCAGAACTTGTCACGGATGTGATGCTATTTTTGACAACAACCACGCATAATGGACTACTTATCGTGCACTTATATGTGCTCAAGAAGAAAAATTGAGTTCAGAGAACACGACTCTTGCCACATACGCTATCTGCTTGCTCCACAAAATTTACAGCACGAGCGGCGGACATGTTACGTGCATACAGGTACACTCAAGACTGGTTTTTCAACCGGCGTGCGGGGCCCTCTTGCAACACGGCACTTTGTTTTGCGAAGCTGGAAATTTAAGAGAGTTCAGGTTTCAGAGCTGTCCGGGCTGGCTCTGCTCGTTCAAACCTTCCCGCCTCACCTCCCCCCCAGCAGAAAGCCCCGGTACCGCTCACGGTACGGTTATGTGAGTGAAACCCCCCCCCCGGGCACCGGAGTCGGGGAGGGGGGGTTGGTCCCCAGCCTCGGCGGGCCGGGACACGCAGTAACACCTCACCGAGCCGCGGCCTCCCCGCGGGACCACCGCCGCCGCCCCCCGCTCCTCCCCGTTCCTCACACGGTGCTCCCGCCTTCCCTCACCCACGCGACCGCAGCCCGTCGGGCGACCCCAAAACCCGGTGAAGGGGGGGGGGGGGGGAGAATCGCCGCGCAGTGCTGCGCGCCGGGGGCCAGGGCCGGCCGCCCGCTGCCACCCCACCCCCACCCCGCGCGGAGGGAGGGAGGGAGGACGGGAGAGTACCGGGAGGCCGCCGGTCCCCGTCCCGCTCCGCTGCGGGACGCGGCTGCCGCCTCACCCCCCTCCCCAAGCCCTACCTGCTCTCCGCAGGGAGGGGCGCGGCCGGGCGCTCCCGGGGCCTCCCGCGCCCGCCGGGAGCTGAGGGAGCCGAGCGAGGCCCCGGCCCCGCGCCCGCCCCGCCCCTTCGCGGCCACCGCCCCACCCCCTCCCCACCCACCGGCCTATCGGCGGCCAGCACCGCCCTCCTCGCCCCGCCCCGCCCGCTCCGGCGGGCCCGGGCCTGTCGCCGTCCTGTCAGCGGGGCGGCGGGCTTGGGGTTCGGCGGAGGCCGAAACGTAGGGCGGGATGAGTCAGGTAATTCCGGAGCAGTTATAAAACGAGCAGCGCTGAGGGATAAAAGGAGGTGCGAGAGAGACGTGACTGGCTGGGGGCGCGGCTGTGGGTTCAGACTCTTGGGTTTCCTAAAAGAAAATACGCACACAGCTCGCCTCCGCCATCCCGGGAGACATTTCTGACCGTGACCCCCCCCTTGACGGGTTCGTCCCGGGTGGGGACAGGCCTGGAAAGCGGCCAGGGCGACGCAGAGGACGGATCTGCCCAGCTTAATCCGCTGCACCTGCCCACGGCCACACAGCACCCGCGGCCCAGCGGTGAGGGCCCCGCCAGCCCTCAGAAATAAAGCGAAATTAAAGCCTTAAAGTGCAGGTCAGGCAGCTTTGGCCTGTGGAGAAGAGCAGGGAAATAATTCCCAGTGCTCCACACTGCTCGCGCACCTGAAGAAAAACGGGGCTAGGAGGCACGGCCGGGAGGAGAGAGATTGGGGAGCAAAGAGAGACGCGGCGCAGTGCTCCCTAACTGCGGATTTCGGGTGCCAAGTATTCACCAATGCTTGACGCCATAAAACGTTTAGGCACTCACAGCTGCGTAAAGGGATTTGCTTAAGGTCACACATCATCGCCGGTAGGTTTAAGCACAGAACTCAGAAATCTGGACTTCCCAGTTATTTTAGTAACCAATTGGAGGAACGAAAGTAATAATTTTCAAGAAGGCTTTTCCGGGGGTGCTTATCCAGTGCTGTAAACCTAATAAGGATCTAAATCCAAAGGTTGGTAATCTCTAAGAAACCCATGCAGTGGTAAACCCATTTTCATACAGCTTGAGCTCAGGCTACTTGAGGGGAATTTAACCTGGCTAACAACTCAGACAAGTCGTGCTGTATTTTTATGCGCAATGTGGGTCACTATCAAGATGTTTATAATCTTTTTGTTGTTGTTTTTCCAGTGATAATATTAACTGGAGGGGGAGGCAGAACAAATAATGGGAATGACAAGTGGAAATTACCTCAGGTGAAGTACTGGAAAAGGGAAAAGCTGCAAGTGCTCTCACATCCCAGAGACTTGAAAACTGAAAGAAGTGGAACATGGAGTTGCAGTTGTGATAGTAAACATGATACCAGATGGCTAGAGAAAAGCTAAGATAATTCTTCCATTTCTTAGAAACATTCCATACTTCGGAAAAGGCAAAGAAAAATTGTAATCTAGGAAAATGCAGGCCCGCTATTTTCACCTCAAGGGTACTTTAGAAAAAGAGTTTGAAGTATAACCAAACACGTGGATGTAAGCGAGGTCAAAAGTCACCTTAGTATTGGCAGTTGATGTCTGCCTTTTTTGAGATGCTTGATGTTCTGGGCAAAGCAAATGTTTTATGGCTGATACTGAATAATCGACTTCAGTGCAGTGCCTGAAATGGAAATTATTAACAATTCTGAAGACGACTAGAATTTAGGAGAACTTCAATGGAGATAAAGCGCAAGCATAAGGGGAAACGGTTGAGTTGAATGGAAATTACTGGGCTGAGAGAGGTTACCGATGACATCCTGGGGTGTCATTCTTGGAACTAATCTTTGTTTCATAGATTCCTTCAATGATTTTGTCAGAAAAAAACAGCAAACTGATGAGATTAAAAAGAAAAAGGAGGGGCGGGGGGAGAATTGCTGTTAAAAAGGAATGAACTAATAAGATTGATGTATGGGATCATCATATGGAAGTGACTGAGGAAGAGAAAGATGCAATTGTAGGTGACAGCTACACAATAAGCATCATTACCAATACGATGCAATGGCATAGAAAGCAAACACTTATTTTAGGATGTGTAACTGGAGAGTTTTGGCAGGAAAGTGTTCATGCCTGCAGGTTCTGCCATCTCCTTGGGAAATTGCATGCGGTTCTGACCACCATTCTTCAATGAGAGGCAGCTAATCTAGCATGTCCACAGATTATTTGCTAGCAGAGTCAAGGAAAAGAACAGTCTATTTTAGGAGGTTACTAGTGCATAGCTTGTTTAATGCAGCAGAATGAAGGCTGAGACAGAGGGTATGGTTGCCATCTGCCATAAACCATGGAAAACGGTATGTGAATTCAAAGGTAATGTTGAATATGAGGATAAAACTGCATGTATACTTTCATGCTAGAAAATGAAAGCAAGCACCTAGCAAAGCATCTCAGGTTCCAGAACGTCCTTCTGGTTGGAGCAGACCTGTTTATCCACCCGCAGTCAGGACATTTCCCTCTTACAAAAAAGGCTACCAGTCATTGTCAGTCTTTCCAGCCCTGCCCATTATTTCCCAAGGGACATGCCACCCTTCCTCCCTCCAAGCATCAGCCAGCGCCCCGCCATGTAAATTGCCCTTTCCAGTTTCTTCTAGGTGTGCCAACTCCCAGCTCCTCATATCACATCCACCGCTTCTGGATCCACAGCCTCGAGTGTAGCACTTTATCAAGAGCCACTGGGCTCCTGTCCAGTTAGTGCCCAGGCACTGAAAGCAGATCACCTTCACTCCCGAGTAAATGCCTGCTCTACACACACACGTGTCAGGACTTGCACCAGGACTGCTGCGGAGCACACCATACTGCCAGGTAGCAGCTGCCACACTCCAGGCTGCCTGTGGGTTTGATGTGGTCTCACGCAGCTATCAGTGCACATGTTGTGGTTTGAGACACGCTGTGAGAGGAAGCCAGGAGCAATGCTGTATTTGTCTCAGTTTTCAGGGAAACCCTGAGATGCTTTAGGTGAGGGAACCCACTGAGAACTGGAAGAGGCACGAGGCTAAATAGCTGCACTCTTTTCTATAGCATCTTGGGATATTTTTCAGGAATACGAATCACCTGGACCTCACTTCTAGATTCCAAATCAACACTACCACCTTCCACTAGAAATGACAGAAGCCACTGCCTACCTGTTAAATTGCCAGTCCCTCACCTGACAGAAACTTGCTTTCCTTGAAATTGCTCCACAGCCGCAAACCTGCTTCCACTTGTGAGAACTGCTGTAACCATTGCCTGGGCTAATGGGACTGTCCCCTCGTAGTTTTCTAGATTTGTATAACTCTGGAAATCTATACTTAAAGCTTTATGCTGTGTCACACAATTCTTCGTCCTAACTCTTACCTTTTGCCAGTCCCTGTCTTAACCATTGAAACCAGCAGTGAATGTATTAGTTACAACAGATAGCAAGCTTTTAAATACCCGTGGATTTCTTACTAAAGAGGAACTATAAGTGACCAGAATACACATTCCAAAAATAATAGACAAATGTAAATCTCACAAAACTATCGCTGACCTCAAGTGGTCATACAATTTTTCTTGACTCCTTTGGGTCATCTGAGTGTACCAACAGCCCTGTGCAGGCAAACACCCCAAACTGACTCTCTTTAATTTTGTACTTAGATTTCTTCTGCTGTCAATTCCTTTATAAAGTATTTTTGCTGGAGAAGGAAACTGGTTTCCTACCTGTTTTCAACAATTGTTTTTTTCTTCTCCTGCTGCTGTTTAAAAAAAAAGGGCTCTGATTCTACAAAACAGTTTTTTGAAAGCATTGAGTTCATATTTATTGCCTCATGCAATCCGTCTGAAGCAATTTACTTAGAAGTTAGAAATAAAGAGAAGGCACGAGTTGAGCTTCAGACAGCCTGTTCTGAAAAGTTTATCCTTGACCCAGAATCAAGATGAATTTTGTCTTTCACTTGCACCATCACCACTAATAAAGGCTATGTATAGACTTACTGGTTTCATTTAATGCTTTGCAACTAGATTTACTTCAAACCATGATATTCCTATTCCTTACCATTGTCAACAGGTTTCCACAGGGGAAACAGGATGAAGCTTTGTAAATCTTTCTGTCAGTGATTACAGAAAGGAGAGAATCTATTCCATCTCCCAGAACAGCGTCAGCTCTGCAGGAGAAGCTGACATAAAACCCAGCAATTTCTTATTTATTTAGCGATATCTAGGCCAACAATATGAAGAGCTCCCTGGTTATATTCAAATTGCTGATACAAAAGAAACCTGCTTTTTCTTCTTTCAGAGTAAAATAGCTCTTTAAAGTTGTTGTTATCACTCAAGGTCTCTGTAGTTCCTCAGTGAGCAGAAATTCAGTTTCCCCAGAAGTCATCCACAAATACAAACCTTAAATTTTTAAGACCCGGTATAAGCATTTATGTGCATTCCACTTTTAAAGCCCGCAATGTCTCAAAAGCAGTCCCTCATTATCATTTTTCCTTGTTTCCATAATTTTTAAGCTTATGGTACTAGTTTCACACTGAAATTTCATATAATTTTTAATCAACTGATTCTTCCTTCATGAAGCCCTAAAATCCATCCTGTGGTTACGGCATTGGTAACACCTCTGGGGTCTGAGTAGCACAGATCTCTGTCCAGGGTCAGGCCTTATTCTTGCCTTTTCTAGGGCGCTTCCAGTGCCACTTTCAGACTAGCCTTCGGTTTTCATCATCTGTTGCACCAACTATGTCTGACAGGGTTTGAGCATTTAAGTTCTTCCCTCGAGGAGTGCTACGTGACCAGGCAGCTCCCTCGGAATTAGAATACTGCCAATTTTAACAGTAGGAGGAAAGTATATGAAAGGAAGAGCAGAGGCAATTTACACACAACCCATATGCAAAGGAAAGTCTCCTTTAATCCTTAATTATCTTATGTTTGGTGCTTTCCTAGGGTCTGTTCCTCAAACAGAGTTTTGTCTTCATCTGGGGCACTTGTAAAATTGCTCGAGTCAGCAAGTAGACAGGTAACAACACTTGGGGCAGCTACTTGAACATAACCAACTGTTTCCTTTTCAACTTGTGTTCTGCAAACAATAGCATTGTACACCAAAATACGTTACTATAGTAACTGCACTAGGAATGACATCAACGTATAGCAATCATAAATTACAGATTACAAATTCATCTAATCCCCTTACAATCAAAAATATTTCCTTGTCATTCTCCTCATCAGTATTCTCTTCCACCACTGTTTTTTATCTAAGTTACCCATTTTGTCTTCTCTTTTGTTGCATGACCATAAGACAAAGCATTTTCCTTAGCATTTTCCACGAGGTAAAGCATTTGGGTTTTTCTGAAGTGCCTCAGACATGCAAAGCAACGTATAACTACTTAGTAACAAGAATATTGATGAGGAAAATGGAGTTTCATAAGTGGTTGGAAACAGGCATGTCAAAGTTCCTGCTCTCTCACAGAAGCTCAAAATTTTCATGTAACATTAAATAGTCATATTGTATATACATGCAAACTGCAATTAAAGTTAGGATAAAGCAGATGCCTTGTTAAAACACGTTTTCTATGACCCTGGATCACTATTTAATAATAAACTGAATATTGATTTAATATTAATATTTGAAATAATAAATGACTACATAATAAATAATCATAAAACAGGATTTTGCTTTTCTTTAACCATCCATGTATTTCCTGTAAGATGTTAATGCACGGCCTGAAAATAACTAGGAAAAAAAAAAAAAAGTGACGTGACTATAAAATCAAAGGAAAAAGTGAAGAAAAAGAACTTCCCAAATACAACAAACAACTTGCATGGAGTTAATTGTCAAAATTCCCAGTGTGAACAATGGCACTGTTGGAGCTGCTTTTTGAAGTAAAGTCACAAGACATTTTATAGCACAAATATTAAACAGCTACATAAAGACATCCCTCAACTCCCACTGTAAACAGAAGAGGTACACCAAGGCTAGTTGCTTGATCTACTGCGTTTTCCTTGACTTACTGTGGAGGGCTATAGCATTCTGCCCATTAGGATCACTAGGATGAAGCAGCTGCCTAAATCTGCTCCATTTCTCCACTTTGAACACATTAGATATGTGCCTAAAAGGGAATGCAAAAAGATCTGGGACAGTTGTGTAGAAACCACATCGTGGTGAGACACAGAAGCAGCCAGAGCGTGAACTACGTGACTTGCAAGAAGTGGAACCAAGAAGTAGTTACCTGACACCTTCCAGAAAAGCATTGAGGGAAATGACCCTGCCATCATGTATATTAAGTACAATTTCTGTGTTCCAGAAAAATTACTTCAGAGAAAGCATATAGAGTCGTAAAAATTTTCCTGGGAATCACTGTCATGCCTTGTCCCCTGTAAAACAAGGTAATTTTTTCTGTCCCTGTTGAACAGAAAAAGAGATTTGAACAATAAGGCTACAGAGAATAATGACTTTCCATGCAGATATTCAGCTATGGCAGTCCAGCAAGGAATGAATCATGTAAGCAGTTCTGTAAAGTTTGAGAATGTTTTATAGGCTTGGCAGCACGCAAAGATTTTTGGGAATCGGACGAGATACCCATGACCATGCAGTTAGAAATCACATTGCTAAAGAGAACCCGTAAGCTTCTAGCCAGCGTTAGAGTTGGCCGCTGCTGTCTGTAACCTTTGCAACACTGAGAAATGGCCACCTTCAGTAGAAAAGCTGCATCTGGAAATTAGAAGACGAATCCATTTAGGCCAGTCTGAGTAATGAAAAGGGAAATTGGGGGTGATTGCTATTATCACCCTCATCCACATACCGCCTTTCGTAAATAAATACTTGGAAAAGATAAGTATCTTCTGCTTCACCCAATTCCTACTTTGGCTCCTCTAATATCTCTTTCAGAGTGGTATTATTCTGTTCTGACCTCAGAAGTGATTCAAACAACAGGTTGTTTTGGTTTTTTGTTTGAGTTTTTTGATTGGGGTTTTTTTTTTCAGAAATGGGTCTATATTTTTAATTTGTGAGCCTTTTTCCTTAGAGTTTTAACCCATAAAGTCTTGGAGTTAAGAGAACTAAGCCTTGGCCAATGAAGAAGAAATAAAGGGAAGCAAGTCACTTTTGTGACTTCAGATTTTATCCCAAGACACTCAGAGGAAGGAAAAGGTGAATTTTCATTTAATTATTTTTAATCTGAAATTCTACAATTTAGATCCACTAGATACAGACACAATCTTAACAACACATGCAAAACTTGTTCTACAAATACTGTTATTGTGCAGTTTGGGTTTTCAGGTTGGGAAGCTATCTAGAAGAGAAAAAAATACTTTCCAAGAATGGTCACCTGCGGGCAAGAAAAAAAAAATAAAAATCTTGTTTGGAAGTCTTAGAAGGAAAAAGTAAACAGCTTGTCACTTGCAAGTAGGGGAAAATTTTGAAGACCCTTCAAGCAGAAGTCTAACAGGCATCTCTAACCCATTTGATTTCGTGTCTTGTACTCTCCAGTGGGTACGTACTCGGTCAAGGTCACCTTTCTCTTGGTGAAGGAGTATCTAGTGGCATTTACGCACCTGTTCAAATAGTTTCCCTTCAAAAAGGTTTCAAAATACAGCCTCTTCCTTTGGATCTCTGCATTCAATTGTATGTTATGTTTTTGCACCAAGGGAAAAAAAGAGGAACTGGTACGAAGTCCTTTTGCCTCCCAATATAGTGCAGAAAAAAAAAATCTGCCTTTATAAATACAACACAGGTGCTGACTGGCTGGTGCCTGCTTACTCTAATGAGCTTAAAATCTTATTTGTAGTGGACATCTGTCAAGACAGAAGTGAGGCACGCAAGTCCTCTTAATCCATTAGCTCTAAATCCAGCAGAGCTTTCACACTCCCTTTTTGAATCAAGGAAGAAACCCTGAGTTGGAACGTACAATGGAGCAGTGCACAACTTCAAGAGCAGATCCTAGGCAGTAAGCACATGAGATTTCAAGGCAAACAACAATGAAAACTGACAACAGAACTGGGATCGTGATGGAAAGCTCATGAGAAAAAGGCCAATCTGCAGTTCGGGACGAAACAGTGAGTTTAATTCTTTGTTGTGTTTTCCCTAGTTCATCTGGATTTTTAATCAAAAATAAAGCCAAAGACGGAGAAAAGATGGGCTGCACACCTTCTCACAGTGAGATTGCTAATACTATTGCAAGAAGTGGTCTTAAGTCTTTGAATAAACCCAAAAGTATTTTGCGTATTGATCCAGGAGAGAAAGGAATCCCTCTGCTGGTTAAAGGTTCATCTTGCTACTATATTGATGAATTCCACCAATATGAGATCCAGAGGAAAGAAAAGGAGGATAAACTATCAGAGGAGGACAAAAATGATCATTTGCAGTTATATTCCAAGGCTCATTCAGATCCCCTGACTTCTAGGGAAGACAAAAAAATTGAGAGGACAGCCACAGATGCTGAAATCGTTATGTCCGAACTGATTGAGTCTCAAAAACACATCACTGAGGCCATACAGATCAGAAAGCAAAGCTCCTGTGAATCAGAAGCATCAGCTTTCATTTGGGATGACAAGAATGAAAGCAAAGCAAAGCAAATCCCGAAGAAAGGAAAGAAGCAAAAAAATCATAAGCTGGCAAAGCAAGGTCGACCTAGCAAAAGTAAAGAAAAGTCTGTTTTGGCCCCGTGCGAGACAGAGAAAAAGGTAGATTTCCCAGAAGTGCTTGTTAAGGCTCATCAGAGTGCATATGCCTACTTAAATCCCAACCTCTCCAAGTATGAATCTATACTTCACATGGCCAACCAGGCTACCCAAACTCAGCTCTTCCTACAGCAGATGGTAACCTTTTTGGTATTTCGCGTTGATGAAATCAACCAGCTCTTGGAAGAAATTGCCAATGATGGGGAAAATCTTCTCAAAGATGTAGGTGGGAATCTGGCATGGCCAGCAGAAAAAGGTGATTTGAAGGAGCACCCTGATCTCCTGCAACAGCTACTGCAGTACACAGTCAATAAAATGCAGTTACTGAGTGGGACACTGGCCTCCCTCACCTCCGACGCCCTGCAGGAGACATGCAGCTACCTGCAGTCTGCTGCAAGCACCTTGGAAGGAAAACTGAAAGCAAAGCAAAGCTTTGATGAGCGCCTGCTACAGACGGTGAGGCTGCTTGAAGCCTCAACGGTGGGATCCTCCCTGTCCCAAGGTGATGACAGGACTCTGTATTCTGAGGACAGTGGCATTGGCGTGGACAATGAATCCCTCAAAGAGTTCAGTGCTCTCAGCCAGCACGGAGGACAAGCAAGCTGTGATTCCTGTGCACATGGACATCTGTCTCAAAAGCACGCCAGAACAGTGGAGCACGTGCCTGATGGGACAGTGTCACCAGGCACAGCCGCATCCCATGACTGTGCGCTTGAAAGGCGTTTTAAAGATATATTTTGTTCATCTGTGCAGAGCAGGGAAATGACTTCTTGTCAGGGTGCAGTACCAGGAGGCATTTCTACCGTGCCCCAATATGCAAGCTTGAGCAAAAGCCGTTCCTATAACTCCTTCCAGTCTGACTCTACTCAGGAAGGTGAACATTTCAAAATCTGTGAATCAATAGATTTTCCTTCTGATGATGATGATGATGACGATGAAGGGAGCACCCTGGGGGAGGATGATGACAACACAAGTTTATCAGAAATGGGGAAGGATGTTCTGCCAAGGAGGTCCCTATCTTCGCCTGCACTTGCTGATAACACACAAAGGCAGTCCACCAAGAGGACAGAGAATGCAGAGACAGAGGAGATTATTCTGAAGATGAAAGATGCCATCAGTGAAAAAATTAAGTTTGTCCCAGCTAAATCCAGGCGTAAAGAATGGATAGAGGATGAGAGTGGAAGAGCAGTCCTAACAACAAGGCCCAGTACAGCAACGGGCAGCCAGAAAACCTTCAGGAAACAGCAACGGTCCAGGTCAGAGGAGTCCCTCAGGAGCCAGGCAGAGGACCCGACCCTCCTAGAGCTTCAGAGAACTCAAAAAGAGCTCAGCAAAAGGCTGGAAATGTTTTACGGAAAGAAGGATACAGATGACAACCCAGAGCCTTGGAAATCAAGAACAGCACCTTATCTGCAGGATGAGCAACTTATGTCTAGGTCCTCCAGCAAACTGAAGGCATGCCTCTCAAAAAATTTCAGCATCCTGCCTAACCAGGATAAAGTCCCTTTGTTCACGGTTGATCAAAATCCTGCCCATCAGCTGGATGAAAAAAGAGGCAGGAAGCCTTTAAGAGCTACTGTGCCCACCCAGGAGACATCAGGAGGCAAAGAAAAGGAGCCTCCTGGAGCCCAAACGCTCAGTGGCAGCAGCTGTGCCCCCCGACAGACTGTCAAAAAGCTTATCGAAACGTTCAGTCCTACTGACGACCTTGTAAAAGATGCACCTTTAAGATCTTTAGGACCAATAAAGTGCATCAGAAAATTTGGACTTCCAGTCATCCCACCCACCATTCCCTTTCAGAGAGGCCTGGCACCTTTAAATCTTAAGCATCGTATTTCCCCAGTAGAAGACACAAACCCTTTGAACACCGATGGAGTTTCTTCTGACTTCCCAAATGCCTTTCCTCCTGCACCAGCTACAGAATTAAGCAAGAAGGACACAAAGGAAGAGACTGGTGAAGACATTGAGAGCCTGCCACCACCACCACCTGAAATGTTAATGGACACTTCTTTTGACTTATCTGAGCCTGAAGAAACTGCAAGAATAGAACGAAACTCTTCAGAAGATGCCAAAAAGCCCACCAAAACAGAATTTCATGCTACTAAGAGATCACAAGTTTCCCCAAAAATGAAAGCCTCCCTTCAGTCCATTGACTTATTGCCAAGTAAAAATATCAGCGGCCCCAGTGCAATTGCTAATAAAGGTCTAAGGAATACTGGAGCAGGGGACGAGAAACTGCACAGGTACTCTCTGGAACTGAACCCTACCAACGTGCACATCCCTACCCAAGAGGAGATATTGGCAACCCAAAGAAAAGAGGCTGCAGATTTGTACAAGCAAACCCATAAAATTATTCCTCTTCAAAATCCCAGTGGGGTTTCAAAACCACACAGCAACAGCTCAGAGAGCAAAGAGCCCAATTCACCTGCGTCTTCAGTGCAATACCAGAAGCACAGTTCTCCCGATTCGCTCAGGAGAAACGAAAAAGGCTCAGCGTTTGCCAGGAGGGTCTCCCCAACGAGAACTCCTCCTTCTTCTCCACCAACTGAGAAACGGCTTTTCAGCCCCCCAACACACCACAGACACTCTCTGCAGGCTTTTAGCAACCCACAACAGAGCTCACCCACCACGCAGAGAAAACCCAGTCCCCCCTCTAGCCCCAGGGTGCCCAGCCCACCCTTGCAGAAGAAGCTGCCCTCTCCACCACCCCAGCGAAAACCACTCAGCCCTCCCGCAGGACACAGGCAAAGCTCGCTGACGCCGCACCGGCTCCCGGGCTCCCCATCCTACCGCCAAGATGCAAGCCCCCCCCCATTCCCCACTGCCCCCTCCCCACCAACCTCCCCATCCCGCTCCTACAAGGGGCCAAGAGCTGGGCTGGATGCTGGGGATGAGCACCAGCTCTCCTCCTCCAAAAGGGGCAGCAATATCCGTTCGATATTTTGCCCCGCCACCTCTTCCTTATTCGAAGCCAGACCTCCACCAGTACCCACCAAAGCCGCTGCGGAGGCGACCAGCCAGACTGAAACTTCACAGATTTCCCAAAAGAGCAGTCTGCTTTTCCGGCAGCCTGGAGACCGGACTAGAAAGCTGTCCCTGAGTGCTGCCAATCCTCAGCCTTTCGTGAGGAGAAGTTTCTCTGACCGCCGACCAGGGGTCCAGTTTCGTCTTCCAGCTCCCGTAACAGCTGGCAGCGAACCTGCGCTTAACCAAGCAAGGTAAGAAACCTTCCACTTTAGGCTGAGAAAGCAGAAGTATAACACTGCGTCAGCTTTCTAAACTCCAGATGGGAATTTAATGTCGTTAGAGATTTCCCAGAAAAGTGGCCTGTTCATGTACAGAACAGGTGGCTGGACAAAGTTAGCACTGTAGTTGAACTAGATGATTCTTGTGGATCCCTTCACTGAAATTATTCTCTTCTCTTCTATTATATTGCCCCAGATTTCAGTAGACTACCAATTTGAGTAAAGGGAAGAGTTAATTTTCCATGGCTTGCTCAAGCCTTAGACTTACACATCTGCTGTGACAGGCACCCCAGGGAAAATTCAGTGTTGGTTTCATGGCACAGAACTCCCCTTATTTGCATGGGGGCTAAAGACATCCGCATTCAATTCCTAAAAGATCTGAAGTAACCCTCAGGTTATAAATATCTTTAAATAACCATGAGAAGGTAGGCTTGGACCGAGAGGAAGGGTATCGTTCCTAAAATCAGCCTTTAAGCCAGTAAACTGTTCAGCTGAAATCTGTATTAGAATGTTTCAAATCAGCTGGCAAGAATGGCAGACAGATAATGTGTAGGCAAAGATCTGTATGGACGTAATTATAGCTTGAAATTTTGAGCTTCTTGTGTAGGCTTTCAGGTCTGGATGCTGATTTCAAGTCTGACGGGTCCCAGTTTTCAAAGTGGAAAAACCTCCCATGGCTACTGGAGATTCATTGCTCTGAAAAAGTCAGTTTAAATAAATTGAAGCATCAACATAGACCAATTCCAAGTCTGCAAAATCATTGATGGCCATTGTTAAAAAATCTGGGCTTAGCTTTAAATTTTCTCTACCACTTATAAAAAAAAAGAAATCACAAAACCAGCCAGAAAACAGGAATGGGTATTTAGGAATACACAAAGATCAGTGTAACAGCCTAGAATTACAAAGTGGTGTTATTCTAGTTTCTTAGCATCTTAGGATGTTTAAGTCTATTAAGCTCTACGCTACGCAAGAGGATTAAGACCCTTCTCAGGTAACCTTTCCTCATGTGAGGAGTACTTTTACTCTTGCCACAGAACAGCTGAAATCACATGAATCATCCCCATGAGTAGGGATTGCAAGACTAATCCTAGCAGGAGTTAAAATCACACAAGCACTCAATGCATTGCGAGTACAGGGACAGTCGTGGATACTGAAGTCCCCAAACACAGAATAAGGACCAAGTTTCCCACGCTGACAGTAGAGGAATGTGCTGAACAAAACATGCAAAAAACAGTGGGAAATGCAAACCGTTTTGCATTCCCAGTTCTAATATTGCATTATATTCTGACATTTGAAGATTTCCTGAAAGTCCTGTACACTGTTGCTGGGTTTTCTGTTGTTGTTATGTACTGAGTGAAGTCAGCGTTGTCTACTCCAGTGCCTGCTAGCAGAAATACATGTTTTCAAAAGAGGCTTTATGTCAAACCTTGCAAGACAAAAGCCCTTGGCAGCTTTATGGATCAATTTTAAAAACAGTCTATTATAAATTGTTAGCTAATTTATGTTTCAATGGGGTGTATTATCTTTCTATTGTAGTCTGTCAGAACATAGAGAGTAATATAAAAAAATAACTAAATAAAATCATCCCCTTCATGAAAAAAATTATATATCCTAATGTTATGATATACAGCATTTTGGAAGAACTATATGTATCCTGAGCCAAATTCAGCTTACCATTTATACAAATGGACATCAAAAGTAGTCCTACTGAGTTAGTCCAAATTTATATCAATATAAGCAAAAGGGAAATTTAGCCCATTAATTACCACACGCACTGATTTAAGATGCAATACGCTACTGTGTGTTTTCTTACGCTTAAAATAAGCTGCCTTCAGTAAATTTTTACAGACCTTGCATTGAATGGCCTAATACAAATACCACAGCAAATGTGCCGATGGCCAAAGAAGGACCATTTTAGGAATCAGCATGTGGCCAAAGTTCTGAGAGCCCCTCACATCACTGCTGGTCATCTTCCACTGAGGACTGGAGCAGTCACCACAGCTGTGAGCACCACATCCCTGTGCACAGATGCTGACCCCTGCTCTTATAGCAGATGCCATAACAGACAAAGCACCACACTCTGATCCATCTTTCCCCTTCAAGTTCATTAAACATCCAGGGCTTCCTCTGCTTTGCAATTCATTTAGCTGACAGAGGGAAATTTCAAAATGTCTCCCTAAACCAGATGTTGTATACCTAAACCTGCTCATTCTGGCCATGTTTGCATCTGGTCTCAAATTCACAAGCTATTCCCACCCAGCTGTCAATCTCCTTTCCTGCATTCCTTCCCTTGCTCTACCTCTCCTCTCCAAATATAACAATGCTTTTTTTTTGTCCATGTAGGGGTTTTGTGTGTTACTAGCAGCTTCAAGCACTAGTTGCAGGAGGGAGGGGAGACAGAGTCAAACCCGCAAAAGCATCACTCTTTTATAGGTAAAACATTTTGAAAATCAGTGAGTTAGCCAGTTTCTCCCATGCTCCCAAACTCCAGGATAGATCCCTCCACTTTTTCCATGCCCAATTAAAACATCCATTTGCTGAGAAGCAGATTGCTAAAGATAATCTGGCAGGAGCCTGTACAAGCAACGTGTTCCTCATCAGGCAGCTGAGTCCCCTCTCCCACCCACCCTATTTTAGCAGAAACACACACAAAAAAAGTCAACTTCTAACTCATTTTGCTAGCTAGCATTGCCAGGCATTAAACGTCAGTGCTGTGCGCAGATTTGCGTGTCTCCTGCACCCTCACTGCTCCCCTACAAGGCAAAAAGTGCTCCTTTCCCGAGCATGTCTCCTGCCCATCCCATGCTCTAAGAAAGTATCAGGACTTAAAATATCGTTAGCCCTAACTAGGGCTGGAGCTAGAGCTTTTCGGTTTAGTCTTAGGGTACCTGGACAAGAGTTTCAGGCTCAGGTTTCAGTGCTCAAGTCAGTACAACCGGTTCCCATTCGGACAGCCTGTGGATGGATAGACTGGGCTAAATTTGCTGGTTTCTAAGCTTGGTCATTTGACAGCAATCAGCAGTTATTGGCATCTCTGCTCACAGAAATCTTGTTAATCTGTAATAGGACTTCTGTGTATACAGTTAAATGAAATAATATTTCATTGAGACTGCTAATCTCCCAAGAGGTAGAGCAGAGATAAAAGATTAAATGCTATCGCCTTTAAGATACTCTTCAAGGAGGGCTCAAGAATGGATTGGGTTGACTGAATCAGGCCCAAAGCAAGTAGCCCAAGTGAGACCTTCTGCAGCTGGGGGTTATTTGAATCTGGATTAGTTTCATGGCTGGTCGTGTATCACAATCCTCTTCATTCGGCAGTTCAAATCATTAAAGTCCTAGCAGTCAGAATAGGAAAGTAACAGCTTGTCTGTAGTTGAAATCTAATTCAGTTTAGCAGTTTATGTACTTAAAATACAGTAATGATTCCCAGATAACTCTGCAATATTTCCCCATGTTGAGCTTAAGCCACTTTAATTAGTTACAGCAACACAGGGCACATTTCAGCACGAAGGCCCATGGCATGAGATATTGATGACTAGTACCACTGCTATAATCAGTCTTGATTCATAAAGTCCCTGTGCCCCTAGAGATTGCCAATACAACCTCAGGAACATCATTTACACTTTCTGTGTCTCAGTTCCCCTGTCTCCAGAGTGACAGATTTATACGACCAGAATACCCATCCCACAGTCATTTTGGCATACTCAGAAAAGACTGTAACCACGCTAAGCAGATGCATAACAGAGTTAAGACCTTTTCTCCAGGAGTCTGCAACAAGACTTTTCATTCAAATCTGTCTCTATCTGCAAGTGAACCCAGATTCACACTGATCCCCTGTTAAACATACAAAACACTAGCTTCCCAAGAGGGTTTTGGGAGGGGACAGTACAGTGCATTTGGCATCACAAGAATAAAATCTGGATGGTGCATATAAAGGTGTATACAGGAGGAGGCAGGGAGTGACACAGTATTGTGCAGCATTTGTGCTTCGTGGGTTTACGTGGTCTAATCAGCGCTGGTTTTAAAAGTCATGATTCATTAGCCTCTTAACTTAAGCATCTTTCCTTCTGCAGCTTGGAGGAGAGCCCTAGAAAAGCAGGCGACTCTTGGAACGGCCCTTGCGTTCCTGAAATCAAAGAGTCCAACAGATCCGCTTCCCACCCCGAGCTCTACGTTGTGGGCCAGGGGCTGCAGAGGGACTGACAGCAGGAGCACCCACGAAGGCAGAGGCACGAGCAACGCCACAGGCCCCAGAGGAAGGAAACAGCCTTACCCAAGCCTCCGAAAACACGGCTTCATTTTTTCTCGCAAGGAGACAATATGATGGCATTGCATCTAAAAACCCAGACTGGCCCCAACAATCTAATGAAATATCAGCAGAGTGGTAGCCACCTGCTTCTCCTTTGGATTGCATTTTATGGTTTAACTCGAAGATCTACACTTTGCAGCTGGGTGAGTCTGAGGCAAATTGGTTTGATAAAGACAGGACCTGTAGCCAAGTCCTTTGTTTCACTGTTTATCTAAAGGGGTTCCAAAACTATCAGAAATTATCATTATTTGACATGTTATTTATTCAGGAGGCATCACAGTTTCAGTTATGTAAAAAATGGCTGTTGTGACATTTCCAGCGGAGGAGGTAAAGTCCTGGACCAATTGAGTTTTATTGCAAAAACATCAATGCCTTCAGCAAAGCCACGTCTTTACACTAGGTATTTACCAACATGCAGAGAGAGAATAAGGTCAAATACAAGTTAAAGCACGATAACCCCTTTTAAAGGAATAAAATTAGGGATCTTATTCCTTCAAAAAGGCTTTGATCTTCTAAATCACCTTTGATTATCATGTAATCTCATCACCTCTAGTTTCCAGGGTACAAGGCTTAATCCTGATTAGAGTAGTTTTGTAATAGCCCAATCAAACAACATTATAAATCCTGAGGCACCTAAGGACATGTATCTTTTTCTTTTTTTTCTTTTTTTTTTTCCATAAAAGAAGAGAATGCTACCATTGAGAATCCTGTTCTCCCCAAAACAGGTTTATATTCTTTCTGATTTATGCAGTTTGAGGGGATTTATTGTAATTTCACCAAAGAGTCTAGACAGATTCTTGTTAATAAAAACACAAGTTATTTACAGTCGATTAATGCTAGGTTTTTACAGCACTCACTGGAATACAGTTTCAGAATTTACTGGATCTTGCTCACCTAACTAATTTATCACCACAATTAAGATGCAACTTTTAATTAATGTAACTTTAATTAATTTAATTTGATGTGTTTTCGTATGCAACTTTAGTACAGAACAAGATCCAGAAAAAAAGCCATTTGCAGTCATATTTTGATAAGAAAAGTTTTAATTTTTCCTACAGTTTTCATGGTGTTGGTGTCTGGGCACTTCACTTTCACACAGGATTTTTAACCCTTCCTGCCCACCTTCATGATGGGGGAACTGAGGCTCATCTGATGCTGTACAAGGAACACCTATGGATACTGAACTCCTGAGTTTTAGTTTAGTGCCTTAATCACAACCACCCTTCAATAAGCTCAGTGCCATTTTACACCACAAACACAAGGAAATCTTAATTGTTATGTTTAAGGTGGGGGTTTGAATATAAAGAAGTAACTCGCCGTGAATAGATGCTTTGGATTGTCAGGGGTTTGTGAGCTTGAGGTGGCAGAGCAGCCATACCCACAGTGAACAGCCAGGACATGTCAACAGATCCACCCTGTAATCACACAGGCAGATGCACCATCCCCTATCAAGTTCAAAATCACCAGTGAGATACCACAAAGATCATCAGCAGAGCAAACTCTGCAGGCCAGTCTTCTCTTTCATCGGAAGCGTAGTTCCCTCCCAACTGCATAAAAATACAAATACATTTTTGCATGGATTTGGGGGTTGTCTGTTCTGCTGGCAGTAACCACCCAGAATAGAAACAAACCAGAAACATGGCAGCAGAAAACCAGTACTTTGCACACCTCAATGTCGCTTTGAAGGTGAAAACATAACAGAGTGGGAGGACAGCTACTACAATCATTTTATCTCTTTATGGTTTTATGCTGAAATTTCCCAGCATCCATGATGGGGGATAAAAGAAAGTATTTATTCATACCCCAAGCACCAAATTCTGTGGTGCAAGAGCTGCAGCAGCACATGGAACAACACTTCAGCAATCAAGCTGGAAACCTCCTCACACGTCTGCTAGCTGGACATGGAGTCAGCCAAAGCCTCTTTCCCCAAAAACCAGGCTCCCCTAAAGATGTGGTACATGCGTCGGCATCCTACCACAGCATCTCCCCCAGCTTTGACTAAGGCCGTGGTCGTCAGGAGGCTCATTGCAAACATGACCCCACCTAAGCACTGCTGAAGGACTCTGATGCTGCCCTAGGGATGCTGCAGCAAACTGAGCGTTGTATTCAACAGAGGTTCTCCAGGAGCAAGCTATAAGTTTGTAACATGAACTCATGACTACATATAGCTAACAGATTCTCTTCAGCACAGTTAATGTACAGGACTCTTGCAAATAAGGTGTTTACCCTCAATTGTATTGCAAGAATGAGATTAAGAGTAACTACAGTATGCAGGAAATGATAGTTTGGCTCACCACTTTTAAAAAAAAAAAAAATATTTTTTTTTTACAGGTTTTTTGGACAACGCTTCCATTTTTCATGAATACAACATTTATGGAATACAATTGTTTTATAAGACCATACTCAACTTTAAAGTTTATTTTTTACGGATGTAAATAAATCAGAGTTTTTATATGCAAGGTATGAGTTTGATGTCTCTTACGTTCTGTATGCAACCAGCTTAAATCTTAGCCCAATGTTATACTATTGATTCCTTCCTTAGTGCACAAGCTAGTGCCCTGTGCTACAAAAGGTCCATTTGCTTCCTTTTTCCCCACCCCAGCACAAGCTTGCCTAGTTTTGTGTTTTACTGGTCCATCAATTAATTTAGGTTGCATTTCCATTAAGCAAATACATCTTTTTTAGGCTACAGGATCAAGCCTGGACACTGAGAGACCAGAGCATACGTCAGCTGTGCTTCCACCCCTCCCCTGCCCTGATATAAGCTTGAGCTACCTGGCAATTTTGTACTCGGTTCAGTAGAGCTTCTGTGTACAACCACAGCTAACTCAAGCACGGCGTGGTGGGTTTGTCCTAAGGGTTAAAATCAGAGCACACCCGCTGCAGTGGAGTCTCATCGCAGAGGGCTTGAGCACAGAGTGAAGCGGTATCAGTTTTCCAGCCAGGGCTTCATAGCTGCCAAAACGGCAGCTAACAGCTCCGTGCTGCACTTGATCTGCAGACCTTTAACAAGCTGGCAGCTGCCCTTGCTTCCAGTGACACTGCTCAAATCTCAAACCCTTAAGGGACTTGTCATTCCATACCCTCAGCATCTAAAGATGACTAGAACACCAAAGCACTACACACACTCCAGTTGATTTGACTTCAAGAACTACCTCAGATACTGGCATTATGGTTGAGAATGCTATGCAGGTTATCAACCAAACCAGTGTATTACAGTGTTTGCACTGCGACACCTCTTAACAGCCAAGGCATTTCATAATCATTTATGAAGTTTTATCATTAAGAGGAATATTCTGAGAAGTTATCCCCTTGGCTATCAGAAGGAAAGAAATCACAGCACAGAGATAAAGTAACCTCTTTCTTACTGTCAGGTCTCATCAGTAAGGAACTGCCAACATCTCCTGAAGAGAAATCCTTCTAGATTAGCAAATCATTAATCCTTCCACATGAAATATACTCACTGCCATCATGACTACAGCATGTAGAGATGCATGTTGCAGGTATGAACTTCAAACTGAGATTTTAATCTTCCTGGGCAAGATTCTGAAGGTTTCATAATGTTTGCAGTATGGATTAGGAGCTCACTTCCATGTTGTCCTCAGGTAAATGTGAAGGTTAATACAAACTCATAACTGTATATTGGATCATCTGAAAATTGGGGGCAAAGATCCCAAGTTTACATTTCTTGCCCACTGCCCTTTTTGGATGAATAATGAAGATATTAATATAAAAAAAAAAAAACC
Source organism: Haliaeetus albicilla (assembly GCF_947461875.1). Classification (NCBI taxonomy): domain Eukaryota; kingdom Metazoa; phylum Chordata; class Aves; order Accipitriformes; family Accipitridae; genus Haliaeetus; species Haliaeetus albicilla. Next base: position 5,189,589 of record NC_091495.1, on the reverse strand, counting down.
AAACCAAACAAAAAAACCCCCACAAACCAATGTGCAGATACAAACAGTAAATAGCAGGACAAGGTGATCAAGACCCAGGACCACATTACCCCTCTGATCCTATTTCTGTTCATCTCACGTATGCCCGCCTTGCACCTGTCTCATTCCACCATCGCTAGCACAGAATTATCTACAGTGCTCCCCACCCCTAATTGCTCTCCACTTTACTGACACTCTGAATTTCAAAATCTGGCCTCTTACCTCTCTTTGTCATATTCTTTTCTAATATACAACTCTGTGACTGCATTAAGTAGCCCTGCGAGGATTTCTGAAGTTAGACTGTATAGAGTACACCCTTTATCAAGGTTATTTTAAAGGAGAAAGGGGTGATAAGCCTATCTTACTTCATATGAATCCCTCCTGCTTTAATAAAGTCTTCCTTGAGGCATAGATGAGTTGATTATATAGCAATTAAAGAGAATCTGAAAGCTTTCAATGTGATAGGCTGCCCTTCATTTATTATTACTACTGCTGAGCAACTGGGTCTTTAGTATACGAATGAACCAAAGCTGAAGCCTAAGGATGCTCACAAAGACCCATCCTTCCCCAGAGCAGTAACTGTAATGCTGCAAACAAAACTTTCCAGGCATTCCAGCAGATGCGCAAAGACACGTAGCAAGGCCAAGATGACTCTACAGGTAAAACCTAAACCAACAAATTCACTAGCTGCTTGACTTTTAAATGTGACTCTAAGAAGTCAATCTAATGGGGCAATTTCTATCTTGCAGCCTTACCCCCTCTTATAAGTAATATCAGTTTAATATCTCTTACATCCAAACTGGAAATTAAACCTGTCAGTGCAATACAATGGCTTTCTTTTTTTTTATTTTTAAAATGTTTTCCTCCACTTTGAAGCTTTGCGTCTCTTTGCTTGTAAATACAGTTAACGTGGACAATCAGGGCACAAGGCAATGCATCTTTCTGGACTTTTTTGAATATTGAGGTTTTTATCAATAACCCAATATCCATGCAGATCCTTTCATCTTTATATTTCAGAGAAAACACATGCATATACATACATGCAGTAATTATCATGAGAGACCTGGCATACAAGTAGGTTTCTATAGCACAGTTTTTCATGTGGATAAGCCAGGGAACAGGGAGCATCAGGAACGCCCTGCTGTCACACAGCGCTCTGCAGTTGAGCAGCTAGTAAGACACACGTCTCCTGGTATGCCGTTACCTAATTCTGAGTCTTAGACAAATTTCATATCAGTCCACACTGCATAACAACAACAAGTGGTAACAGGGTATCTCTAAGGTGCAAAATAAAGAAATAATCTAGAAAACACCATGGACAATTAAAAAAAACCCCACAATACTACATTCTTCCCATTGAAAAACTCAGTACTTCAGAACTATTTATCCTACCAACGGCCAAGAGAGGGAGAAAGCACGTACTGCATCTCTGAGCTCTGCTAGCGCAGGCAAGTCAACGATTTCCCGTTTCCAGCCCCACAGAGTTCCCCTGACAGCCAAATAGCTAGATTAAGCTTTTCCACAGAACAAAAGCCACTGGAAACACCACAGCACAAGTGCAGTAGGCATTTAGATGCTTGGTGTATTCCCAGCTTCCCTCGGCTGACCAATGTCTCTGCAGCCTGTCTACTCCCAACACACAATGAAGTTTGTTGTAACCTCTTCAGAGGTTGTTTACAAAGCAGCAAAAATAGAAAAGTACTTCTTTAAATAAACAGCATACTAATAACTTTAAGATTCCTTTGACAGGTTTAATTTAGACTCATTGCAGTGAAAAGGAGATTAGGACTTGTGTGAGCTTCTCTATTCTTCAGGTGATGCTTCCCTGGAGACTGATATACTCCACAAGTACAAAGCAACAGCGCTGGGGCTGACCACCTCCCACCCACCCATTTGGGGATGACAAGCCAGTCCTGCAAAAAGGTAAGTAGAAATGAGCACAGGGCCCAATGGATCCAATTATCTCAAGTTTCCTATCTCAAATTTTCTTTCCCTCCTAAATTTGCATAAAACTGAGCCAAGACCCAAGCTATATCTAAATTTAGTTTTGTAAGCCAAGCACTTACCAGTACTCCGAAGCACCACCATGAGGACCATGCATCATCCACGTTTGTTTATTACCACGTTTGAAGACTAAGAAATGTTTCTGGTATGAAAGAGCAATGACTTTAAGGAGAGAAAAAAATGCCACCCTTGAAACAGTGGGTGTGCAGGTAGGTGTAAAGTTTCACTCCCTTTACTGTGATGTATTAAAAAGATCTGAGAGAATATTGGGGTGGGAAGTGGGGTAAACAGGCAGTTTATTTCCTTAATTTTGTCTCCAAGGAAAAAGCAAAAGGACACATTCACTGTGCTGGTAATGACAACCCTACAAGCTCACGGAGTGTTCTTCCCTGCAACGTGCTACCCTGCCTGGGCTTTACTAGGCTAGGATTAGATCCATAGCTAAGCAAACACATGCAGCCACATAAAATAGATTTTTTCCTTCAGAAAGCCTAATTAACACGTTACACGTGCATTTTCTTCTGTAACATCAGAAACTGGCAACCATGCAGACTTTGCTGTCAAAACATTACAGTTTGCACTGGGCTGTGAAGTGTTTTTCCCTAAGGCAGAGGAATAATGGCAGCTACAAATTAAAATGTAAGTTTAAAAGATTCAAATTATTATGAAGTGAAACTGTTAAATAATTTCTTAAAAGGCAGCATTGTCAATGATCACACAGTCCACCAAGAGTCAGAGCTGAATCTAGAAGTGCTTGTTCCAGCTATGCAGGAATTCATTACACTGGCAAGCACTGGCCCACGGCAATAAATTATCACATACCTCTGGGCTGAATGGCACGCCGGCTGGAGTATAAATAGATTTGAGAAACCCTTCTCACCTGTTATTGGCTTCACGGTCAACTCGTCCTTCTGCAAACAAGTTACAAACAACACTACTTGTGTGCTGTCCTGGGTAAATACACATATATATGCTTTTTCAAAAGCAGTGCATGTTTTCCCAATGAAATATGTTTCCTCCTCTTACATAGACAATTGTGATTGAAGATAGCTACAAGCCAGAAATGACTCAGATTGCAAATGTGCAAAGCTTCGGGATTTGGACCAAGTTTTCTTTGTTCAGGTCTATCGTGAGCACAGAATACATCTAGTTAGAAAACTTCATTCTATACAGCACCTTTTGGGTATGTTGTCCCCCAAACATGTAAATAAATGGCACCACTGTAATGCCAAATGATCAACAGCAGCTGGAGATGACACAAAGAAGGCAAAAGAGGAAGAGGAGAGGCCCAGTGAGGAAAGGATATGGTGGGATAGATTTATTCCTTATTGCAATTGCACAGAGGAAGATTTTAGGCCCACACTTACTGGGACAAGACCAGTATGTAAGTTTGGAAAAAAAAAAAAAAGCTTCCTATAGGTGTGAAATGTGAACTACTATCAGCCCTGGGCAAGCCCAGAAGAGAGGTGTGGTGTTACCATTCCCTTCAAATGGAGTATTAATTGCAGAATCCCTGGGAATGGACGAGCAGTACCTGCCAGCAGCTGCCAGACTGCGCAGTGGCGTCCCACTGCAGAGGTCCAGCCTGCAAGGGCACCCACCAGAGCCATCGGGCTGATTTAGCTGGAGGGCGGCTGTTCCCTGGGGAAACAGGAGCATGTTTTGTTCGCACTGGGTGATACTGAAAATAAAAACCTGCCAGAATAATACAGCAGTCAAAGCAATAGGGATCCTAGTACTGGCACAATTATATCCATATGAAAGTCGTTTTATTAGTTTAGCCAATTTCCCTTTTTGAAATAACACGTACTACTATTCGAATATTTGCAGTGACAGAAACGTGTCAACACTGAGGAGTTTTACAGCCTAATATATTACATACACTGACAGTATACACAGAGGAGGACTATTGTGCAGAGGAAGTGTCTCCATGCATAGACGAGTGCGTATAGATGTGCATGTGTCCGTAGAGAAAGCTGGAGCAGCAGCAGTCGAATCACAAGGGACATGAAATTTCAGGCTCTGCCTGAGAGCCTGGGCTTAACTGCAGTGCTGGCCGCTGGGCACGTACGTCCTTTGCAGGACCCAGCAGCGGGTAGTGACAGACCTGCGCATCCTGCAGCCTTCACTGCAGTCTCCAAAGGGGACAGTTTTTCCTTTCTGCTCTCAAATGCAGCAGAACATGCTAAACGGCTGTGAAAGTAGCACAGCCTTCATTTATTTGGGGCACAGCTTTTAACATAGAGAGAGGCTTTACAAGCTCCTTTACCACTGCCAGCTGCATTAAGAAAGTACTGGGGGGGGCTTTTAAGGATACACAGGGCAGTTTGTTGGCCAAACAAAGTTACTGGTTTTTTCAGCTAAAGATACCAAGGCACAGTAGAGGCTTAAAGGTTCAGGTCAACTCTAATTTTAACTAGAGTGGTTTTCTCACCTCTGCCTGTATCAAAGGCAGTATCACAGTATCAGGATTCAGTGTCAGCTGTCAGAGATTCGGGAGCAATGCAACCACTTTTATTCCCATCATCACTATTTAATAAGGATGAAAATAGCCACCTCAGTGCAGCCCCCCTCCGTCTGCTTGAGAGAGAGACTTCAGCAGCTGGTTCCCAATCCCACCTTTAATCTTGGCAAAAGCAAATTCTACCAGAATCACCTAATTACACTCCATGACCCAGCTGCACCTCTGCAAAAGCAAATTCTACCAGAATCGCCTAATTACACTCCATGACCCAGCTGCACCTCTGCAAAAGCAAATTCTACCAGAATCACCTAATTACACTCCATGACCCAGCTGCACCTCTGCAAAAGCAGCTCCCTTCAGGTGCATTCTTCAATTCTCTCCTCCACCTTTCACAGCAACACCATGAGACAGCATCAACATTACTTACAACAGCAGCCTTCAGCCTCCGCGCCACACTTTGGGGCCATCCTTCCTTCCTTGCTCTCCCTCCCCGGCCACCCTCCCTATTTGCCATTCCTTTGTCCATACCATCCCCAAAGTCTTCTTGGCACTGCCAAGTTCATACATTCACGTTGCTGCAGGGCTTTGTGGCTGCATTTCCACAGGGAGATTAGGGTCCAGCTAACACATTTGCATGGCACAAGCACTCAGAAGAGCAGGCGAGCCATGCCACCAGGTACTTGCTTTGACTCTTGCTGAGAAGAAAGTGCCCATTTGAGGAAATGATGAATTTTGCAGACTGGATTCAGAGTGCATAGCACCAGTCTCTCTATTCACACAACTTCAGAGGTCTAATGCCCCCTTGCACAGGGAGACGGCACAAACTCACTACCTTCCTACTCTGTAGGGGAAGGTAAGCTTTATTCACTCCTTTATGGTAGAAGCCATCTTACCTTTTACCCTCCACCTTTGCTTGATGACAACAACTCTTACCTTCAGCAAGCAGGAGGAACCATCTGTGACAGCCAGGGTCTGTCTTGGGGCTCTGGCAGGATGTAGGGTAAGAGTAAGCCAATGTTCAAGATTGCCATAAATTTCTTTTGCTATACGAACTTCTGCGGGTTAGCAGCTGCACTGCACATTAAATGCAATAATTAAATTAATTAAACTGGCCCTGCAAGTGCGGTTTGCAGTCCCCTCTCTGGTGAGACTTCTGTAATCAAGTTACAATAAAAATAAGTTAGAAAAATTAAGTATTTAAATTCTTACCAGTGCCAGAAGACGATCCGACGCTGCTCTGCCTTCTGTTTGTATCATCCACAAACCTTAGTAGCTTCTTAATAACTTCTGAGATGTGCACCTGTGCAAACATGTGGCAGGAGAGCTCACCTGAGCTGAATCAACCCCTGCCCACTAACCCCTCTGCTTGTCACTGCAGAGAGTCACACTGGCAGCTAAATTTGATCTTGCTGTGGTAAGAGTGCCCCTCTCATGGGGAAACTGTCTCCGCTGGAGAGTTAAAAAAATAAAACACCTAGACAGAAAATAGGTACTGGCAGGCAATGCTTTATTCTCATTGACTGTGGGGAACAGTATGCATGAAAGCACCACTTGAGGCCAACAGAGTTAAGAAACCAGTTACATGGGTAACTTTTCAAACCTACTTTTTCAAGTGCTATAACTAAATGCATTAAAAACAGGCTCTGGGAGGCATCATATGACATGCACAAAAGCTTTTTTTCTCCCAAGTGCAGAAACTTCCCCCCACATTCTCAAGAGCCCAAGCACAGCCAAAAAGAAAGTAAAACCAAAGAGCTTTTACTCAGCCCAGCAAAAGCAGCCTGGGCAGAGCAGCATTTACGGGGCTCCTGAGTGAGAGATCTGGAGAGGAAGGAAACAGCAAGAACAACTATTGAGGTAGAGGAAGCAAAACCAGGAGGCCCCCTAGAGATGCCAACCACTTTAAAAAAAAAAAAATTGCCTGTTAAAATAGATCTCGGGAGGTAGCAAACTGCAGGTGCTTAATTACATGACATAGTTCAAGGTCTGCTATTTAACCTCATCCATCCTCTAACACTCTCCAGTGTTTCACCCTTGGCATTGGGTGCACACATATAATCTGCGGAGCCCTGTCATGCCTGCAAAACAAGTGCATGCTACCAGGCTGTTCCTGTTTCTGGTAAACTGTTAGAAAAATTTCTTGAGATGCTAAACTCCAAAATGTTCTAGCAGATCTGCAAGGACTATGGCTTCCAGCAGGCTCTGCAGGATCCCCAGAGACACCAGTGTTTCAGAGCCAGGTCCCTGGGCTAGGTCACATGCCAAGACTTCAGAGATGAGTTCCTGAGTGCTCCCTGCTACTAAAAGTTGGGAGTTAAAAACAAAAAGCAGTAGCAAAAAAAACCCCCAAACATTTTAGAAGAGTCTACTAAATAACTTTGCCGCTTTAGTACTGTACTAAGAAGAAAAAGAGATTCCTTAAGAGGTGACCCAAGGCAACAACAGTATCTGGCAAGTTGGAAGTATAGATATAGACATACCAAACAATGCAGCAAATAAATGTAAGACCCCAAGACCCCTGGGATGGGCAGATCCCCCTGGACTACTCTTTGGCCACCCAGCTTCGTACAAGGTCCTTGTACGTGTCAAGAACCTGTCAAGGCTCTTTTAACCTTCCATGGGCCCAGTGTGTGTCATGCCATTATTTTCCTATTTTTTTCCTCCCCAAAACTTCCATTTTTCTTTCTTTCAAAACTCTGCCAGTATACTGCGGACTATATGAACATAGATCAGGCTGCTCTGTTTTCATATCTAACTATACAGATGCACCAACATCTGCTGCTTTCAGCCCTTCCTCTCTTCTCTCGTCATTTCTCCCCTTGTGCTTCCAAACCTTTCTATGGTGAAGGACTGGCACATCCCTTCCTCACTCTCTTTCCTGAAGCTCAGGTTCAGAAGTGTTTTATTGCTCCACATATAAGGCAAACCCTTCACTTCTCAAAAGACGGAAAAAAAGACATTTTAAAAATATATATAGTTTAAAAAACTATACCTTGTCCCACAATGCCTGCCCACAGCTTAGGTCTCCCCAGCTTCTGTAGGACACCCTTAGCCCACTCACTGCCCAGCATTCCATGTTCCACCCAGCACCCCCTGCAAGGTGGCACAGCCCCCTGCCCCAAGCCCCTCTCCTGCACCTCCTCAGGCGTGCCCCAAGGTGCTGGGAGGCAGCCGGATGGCACCAGTCACCTCGCCACATCAGTCCATTGCACGGGGGACTACAGACAAGATGCATCCCCTGAAATGGGAAGAAAATTTCAGTGCAGCTGGGGAGATTTCTGCTGTCATGGGACAGGGGGTCTGAGCTTGACCTGGACATCTCAGGTATCTGCCACTGCACCAGCAGCTACCAGAGACTTGTAAAGGGGCCACCCAGTAGCTTGGCACATATGACATACACTGGCACGTACAGTGAGATGCACATCCTCCGATAACCCCATGGCGTATCCTCTGGGCTAGCAGGTCCTGGTCTCTCATTGTCTGCTTCCCAAATCAAGCCATCTAATCCTATAACCCCAATGCTTCCAAAGCCCATCTCTTACTTTGTACGTAAATATATGTATATATATGCACATCTCTTACTTTGTAAGTATGTATATAAATATATTATTTTCCTTTTTATATTTACAAATTGCATTTACACACAGGTTTTTATTTTTTTGGTATCTGTGCAAGCATCTTAAGGAACATGAGCTCAAGATATAAAATTTTTGAGAATTCCTTTTATTTTTTATTAGTTTTTAAAACCCTACATCAAAATATATAATGTATGTATGTAACAGTAAACTCTGTAGGGTAAATCCTGTTCTTCAAACACATAGAATAAAACCAATGCCACCGCCACATCCACCTTTGCCTCCACCTGTCCCACTCAGCACCTTTCCCATCAGATTCCTGGAGCACACCAAGCCTTCACTCAACATTCAGGTCCAAAATGTCGCAGAGGTTTTTCACCACACACGGAAGCTGCTTGGCGGCATGCTCCTTCAGCCTGGAGCCCATCACTTGGTAGAGGGTATCTGCAAGCTTGGTGACCACAGCCCTGACTTTGCTGCTTCGGGTAGGCAGGACCCTGTTTTCCAGGAAGAACCAGAGCGCGGGCAGGGTGTAGTGCTTGATGACTTGGGGTTTCCGAGGATAAACAGATTCCACAAGCACTGCCGGACGAGAGAGACAAGCTTCTTAAAAACATTAATGCAAACAAGTACCTACCTTTATTTTTGGTTCTTGGAAGCCTTTTCTGGCTACTATCAGCAAGCACAAATTGCCCGATGATCCAGAAACAGGCAACAGTCACTGATCATCCACTGAACAGAACAATCAACCTCTGAGGACCTTAATTTCTCCAAATTAGAGGCTTTACATCTGTGATAGACTTAGCAAAGTGAATCATACACATTTTGCAAATCATTTCACTACCCGCTTCTGCATTACAAATGACAAAAATGTCAAATCACTGTTTATTTCCATTAAGAAGTTGTCTAAACCATCTGCTGAAGATTTTGAAATGCAGCTTAGAGAGGTAATTGAAAGATTTCTAATAAAAAGGATGATTACTTTTTTGTGACCTTTGATGAAAAATGCCAGAAGTCTAATTTGGCAGTTCCCTTTGCTCAGTGGCACACAGCGAACAGCAGTATTATACTACACTTCAAAACTCCAGCCCACAAAAGATGTGTGCTGCTTGACAGTTTTATTAGAAACATCAGTGACTAACTGATGTCTTTGGCAGAATGGTCTAATTTGAGCTTTTTTCCCCTCATACTTGGTGGCTTCTAATGAACAGCTGTTTCAAACTTCAGGACGTCTTAGATAATTACCCAGACCCCATTGCCATGGCATTTGAGCATCTCACGATTTTAATGGGATTTACCCTCACAATGTTTTCTGAAATAGGGGAACAGAGAGAGAAAAATCTTACATAGGGGGCTGAAATTTAACCAAAAAACAAGCATTCCCTCTCATTCTCTCTGAAGTCTGCTCTCAGCTCATTTTCTGAACTATATTAAATACAAACAAAAATTTACTACCAATAGGCTCCTCGCATGGCAGATTTTGCTGAGAGATCAAAATCTGAAATGGTCTGGAGACAGAGTTCTTATTTTCTGTTCAGTGGAAATGTTATGCAGTAACCATTATTCTGTAGTGGAAGGACCTTCATTTTCTCTACACCGTTAATCTAGCATCAGTCATCAACATTTAAACAGCTCCTGAAAGCACCTAAAACCAATTCTGGTAAGCAGGAAAAGGGTTATGGTACCTATTTTAAAATGGGAGTTAATGTGAGTTTAAATGCTATTAAACACAGTGGTCACTATGGAGCTTCAGAAGAGAAAGCGCTGTCTGTTCCCTCTAAATCCCAGAGAGAACATCTGCTCTCTCTAAAGTAGTCCCAATTTATGTTCAAATGCTTTATTTTTTCAGGAGATTAAAATAACTGTAAAATTATATTCTATGTTTATGGAGATTTACTCTATTCAAATTATCTTTAAAGGCCCTTTTACATTCACTGTGGCTAAACATGCCCTTTTGAGATTCATAATGAAGAAGCAAAGTGTATTAAACCTTGGATTAAAAGATGCTGGCATAATTAGCAGTGGATTTAGCCCTAATTGAAGCAAGGCTATAAATAGTCTTTTCTAGTATATATTGAGATTATAATTTTTTCCATTCCTTGGCTATTGCTGGACATAGCAAGCTACTATTATAAATCAATTATCAGCTTAATTTGTGGTGTGTCGGACACTGCTGATACAGAAATAAACTGTTTGCACATCCTGAAATGCTCAGAGTCCAACGTCATATCTGCAATACAGGCAGGGAGCCTCAGTAGTTTGGGCTGAACTGCCCGCTTCTGCCTCTCTGCCCCCAAATCCTGCCTTGCACAAAATCCTTGCCTGTAATATGTGTGTTGAGTTTTCATCTACGCTATGAGCCCCAGACTCTGCAGAATTCAGCCTCTAAAGTTTCCAACAGGAAAACAAGAATCCCATGATGACAAAACAAACTGATCCTCAGAAATACCTGTTGCCACAATTTTTTCTAAAGGATGGTTGTTCGCTTTAGAAAAGGGACCTCTTACAGACCTCCATGACCTTTACTGTACTGTCCTTCAAAGAGAGGAGCCAGCCAGGGTATTTTTAGCCCCTCTCTTTCCTGGAGGTGGGTCCCAATATGCCCCAGTGAGATCTCAGCGCTGGAGCCCAAGCATCATCCTCATCTCACACACTGCATGCCTCTGCAGCAGCCAGGCAAACCCCTGCCAAATACACCTACTATGTGTATTTTGCAGGAGGCACAAGCTCAGGAACTTCTAGTGTTTGATGAGCTACTGCACTGTCTATTCAGGGGCATTTCTTCTAAATATTGCCGCTGAAGGCTTCTTGACTTAGCAGTGGAAATTAGCTGAAGCAAGCGATACCTGAGAGATGTTCTGTGACATCCAGCAGAGCTTGGCCACTGAGGAAACGCACTCGCTGGGCCAAGGCTTGCAGCAGCAATGCGTTATCTGAAAGAGAAGCATTTTTTTCTACTCACTCTTCTGAGGTTATAAAAAAAAAAGGGGGGGGGGGGTCGGGTCAGAGGTAACTGAATTTTTTAAAATAAATTTCTGCCATTTTCTCAGTGCTTTTCTTCTTCTTTCCTTCAGGCCTACTTGGGAGGATTTAAAATTCAAAAAGAAAAGCTCTAATTTCACATTTGTAAATACAAAGTTGACCGCTGTACAAGGAACTGTGTTAAACATGTCACATCAGGGCCCTCAAAATTTAAATCACATGTAAGCAGTGAAAAGGTTGTGCATGCTGAAGTGACGTCCTCCCTCCTCTAAGGAAAAGGGTGAGAAGGCTCAAAAGTCCACACATCCATTCACATTTTAAGGATAAACTGGTGTTAAATCTTTAAGTTACCTGTTGGAATCTACAGACAAGATTCCAAGTTATTCTTACAAGAGAGAATTACTGCTCATTGCCAACACCATCCGCTCTTGGGGGCTCTTGTAACATCTCTGAAATCAGATCTTGGCAGACAGACTGGAAAACGAACTGATTTCCCAATACTTGACAGTCATACGTATTTTAGTTTTTCCTATGCTGTCTGTTGTTGATTTAGGGTCTTGTTTTAATTTATAAACTGTTGCCTGGATTGTTCTGCAAGCCTCCAGTTTTACCACTTCGATAAGTCAAGCAAAGCTTTTCTCGGAGGCAGAATGCATGTGGGATGTGCTATGATACCTCATGATGTCACCAGGAGTGGCACTGATAAAGCAGGCAACGTACTTCTTTGTGAACCACGACAGAGCTAAATCCTGAAGTGGTTTTAAGTAGCACTGTGCTATTAAGTGCTCCTTTTCACATGAGATATAGAAAGGAAGTCCCTAATGATCTTCTTGCAAGCGTGCAGTAAAGAACTGATCCTGCTATCCTAATTAAGCTTCTGCTTTGGTAATTACACTCTTCTCATTCACCTTTTTAAACAGACACTTCACTTTTTGCCTCACACTCTTGCAGTATTGGCAGACCCTGTTTCACACTTGCTGTTCCTCCCCAGAGAGTTAACTTACAGCTGCTGCTTTGAAAAAAACACCCTGAGATCTGGAGATCTTGAAGAAGCACAAAATGTTAATTAATCATTAATATCAGTATCTACACAGATTTTCAGGGGAACACTTGGGGTTTGGGTGGGTGAGGGGGAACTGTTTGTTTGCTTGGTTTTTAGGAATCTAAGTGTATAGGCACTATTCACCTTTCAATTTAAGGGTTTCAAATGCCCTGTGCATTTTGAAACAGTAAAGCTGGAGTCAATAACAAATTTACCCAACCATTACTTTAGCCGCCTTGAGAGACCTAAAGACAGAGGAGCTTTTAATGGCTGTTAGAGAAAACAAGGTGGCAGGCAGTTCAATTCTTATTAATTCAGCTTTAATTCTCTGCACTACATATTAGCTGAACCTGTTGGCCACAGGACACACACCCCAGCATTTGCAATACGAGCAAAAGAAGAATCTGCTTCTCTGCGCTCTCATTTTCACTGTGGTCCCCTCTTTGCTATGTAAACACCTACAGGGGAAATTTCCCTTCCCCTCTTGCAGAGGGCTGGTTCCTCTAGGAGCTACTCGGGCTGCGGGCCTCACTCCACACCCTAGTGTCAGGCAGTGGCCATCTGAATGGCATTTCTTTCAAGACAGAGGACAGGGTAGGACAGATGTCAGAGGAGAGCAAGATCTATGTCTTGGTCCCATTGCAGTCGGGCTTGATTTGCTGATTTGCCGCCATCTACAAGGTGGCTCCCTTGAGTGGGATTAGGGTCCCAGGTCACAGCTAATGAATGTGTGGGGCCTTCAGCTGAGGACGTCCAAGCCAATGTCAGGGTTAAGCTAAATAAATGATTCAGGCATTATTTGGAAGCAAATTAGTTTGTTGGTAGGTAGAATTTTTGTCTTGAGGATGGGGGGGATTTGTTTTGGGCTTGGAGTTTTTTTGTTTTTACATCGAGTGATCAAGCAATTTCCTCACCAGCTTACATTTTTGCCTGGATCATTAAAGGTGACAAATGAGGAAGTCTCACCTAAAACTCAGAATCTGAGGCATGTCAACACAGAGTCTCGGAGCAATAGCTGGGCTCTTAGCTATGAAACTCAGTGGAGCAATGGGGCAAGACATTGTGCTCACTTACTCTAAGCTAGGAGCGTTGCACAATCCTTTAGAGTTCTTGGGGGGGGGTGTGTGTCATTTGCCACTTGATTTTAAATTGAAAAGGCAAACAATTTTAAAGCATATGGGAAGGTTTCGCTCATGCATTTTTCCAGTAGAGCCTTCCTTCCCCTACTAAAGCCCTAGGTGTTGAATTTTGAAATATTTGTGATTCAGTTGCCTGTTTGAATTTTTGCAAATGTCCATAAAAATGAGCAGAACCAAAAAAATATATACCACCCTGTTTGCTTGAACCTGTCTCTGGGTAAAGCCAGTGTGATGAGACAGATGTACCTCACTCCTGTTCTGACATCTGTGAGCATGGAAAATTTACAGTGATCTCTCAGAATTGGTGAGAGGGGAATGACAGAAAGCTACATACAAACTCCTGAAGGGATCTGTTTGCCACATCCTCTATTAGCAGGATTCTGCAACTTTTCCCCAACCTTCTCCCAGGCACCACAAAAAATGGATAAGGGCCAAGAGCACTACAGGTCTCACACCCTTCTCCCCACTTCATGATCAGGAATAACCCTATACTTGGGACACAGAAAGACAACAGGTCAGCAAATTCACTGAGTTTGCAAAGCAGCTGATGTGGAGAAAGTTGTTAATTTCCCTCTAAGACCTGCCTCTTCAACACTAAATTTTTCAGGCATATTCACCCAGTGCTGCATTTTCACAGCTGACATAAATCTGTGTGGCAAGGGAATTTACAGCAGACCTTGGCTATGTAGTTATTTGCTATAGCAATCTTGCCCTATGCAGAACAACATGTGGAACAAGCCATCATTTACAGCTGGATTTATACCTGTTTGTTCTAAAGAAATGAAGTTGGCAAATCATAAATTCCCTTTTTAAAAACGAATACAAAGAAGAAAGATGAAAAATAGACAGGACTGGCTAATGCCTATTATATAGAGCCTTCCAGGAAGCAGAACCGCAGCAGCTCTGATGGGCCAGTGTCCCTTCATGCCAATAGCAAAGCAATTCATTTGGGAAGTAAAATTGGGCCCAAACAACCTCCAAAAATCCCTTTGTCCCTGAATTCTAGCAAAGTTGTACTCCAGGATTTATTGTTCAGCTCCTTCTGTACCAAAGCAGACAAGGAGCACAGAGCCAGAGGCTCCTGGGGCTTTGGGGAAATGCTGGTACATATTCAAGCCTGTCTGGGAACTGGTGCATAAAGACTGCACCACCACAGCTTCTGGTTACCCAGCTCACCAGTTACAGTTGGCAGGAATTCAGGTTCTTTGATATATAGCATAAATGACATGAACGATCTGCAAACCTGGAATCAAACACAGAATCCAAACACTTTATGTGGAACCCGCTTTTCTGTACATTTTAATCAGTGTAAGAAAGTCCTGGTGAAAACTTTTACTGATAGCATTCATCTTTCCAAAACCAAACTCCTTGCATCTATAAGTGCACACACACCAGCTCTCATCTCACATTTCAACAGAAATCAGAGCTGGAGTAAACAGCAGAAGAAGAGCCCCAGGGACCAGAAACTTCTGGTCACAGCTGCAGCGATGACAGCAGTAACACAAGTGCACTGATGAATCTACAGCAGAAGATCAAGAGGGAAATTCAGGCCTGGATTCATCTCGCCAAACTTTAAACACTTCACTGAGGTTTCAGTGGGTAGATGTAAACACCTCCAGCAAGCTACACAGAGCAGCCTGAGTCTCTCTGCCTGATGGAAATGTGTGCAAAAAGAAAACCAGGCAACATCAACACCTCTCCACTAGATCCTTGCAGCTGGATCCTCCAGGGGATCCAGCTGCCTAAAACAAAGTGCATAAGAATAACCTACAAATCACAGAGAACAACGCTTTCCATAGACTTGGGTCTGGTTTTCAACTGTGTCCCCTGGCTGCAACGAACCCTACCAGCCCCTTCTTCACTTAAAGAGCCACCCAGTTGTCTGTCCTTGTAGTCATTGCTGTGAATCATTAATATCAACCGTAAAACTAAGGTGAGACAAAAAAAAAAAAAAAATCTTAGTATAATCCCATTCTACTTTACTCCCATCCTTTTACTTCTGCTTTTCTGACCCCCTTATTTTTAGGTTACTGCCTCCAAATTAAGGCAAATTTAAACCTGTGGCAGGTGAGGGGAAACAGGGAACTAACTTCAGGACAGTATCTCCATATGCTTTTAAGAAATACATACTACCCACACACATACAATCAGTTTCTACAGCAGATCACGAGGAAATTATTCCGAATACACTGACCAAAAAGTAGCTGTTAAAAGATGTTTTGATGAACTGTAGAGACACTGATGCAGACTTCTGTAGTACTACCCATGAAGGAACATGCCACTATATTTGCCAGTCCACAGCATGCAAACACAGTTTTTGGACAGCAATAATGGATGGGCTGAAGATGCACTCTGCGGGGCAGGTGCCTCCAGCCGAAATGAGCCTGAGGATCCCTGAGAGCTTCAGTATGACCCTGGTAGGCAGCAGAACACATGCTGCACAACCTGCAGCAGGCCATATGGTTCAGGACACAGGGCAGATCAGGACGTCACCCTCTCCCTACTGCAGGTACTTATTTTACATCAACAGACATACTTGCAGCCCCATGCTCAAGCACCTAGAAAAGGGGACAATAATGGGCTCCTTTCCCTTCTGGAAGAAGGGAGCCCAGGCAATTCTAACCCCACACACGTGAGACCTCCAGGCTGACTATAGAACAAGCATTTCATCCTTCATCTGATCTCCACTATGATCTTTCGTAACACAGTATCTTATTAAATTTAAGGTCTCAATCTTTAGATTCATAAGGACATTTTCATTGGGCTTTACATGGCTAAACTACTACCTAAAACTACAAAATGAGTAACTGAGTTCAAAGGTTTTCATATTGTAGTCAGCAAGGGACAGACACATCTGCTCGGGAGAGCTGCCACTGCCAGAGCATGGAACAAAGCCCAGCGAGAGCAAAGAGCCTCCACCATCCTTCCCACCATGTGTTTCAAGGAAAAGGCACATTCCTTTCATCTTGTTTTAGTGGATATAAACTTAACAGAATGCACATCTTAGAAATCCAATTCAATAAAAACAAAATGCATGCAGTTTCCCAGGAGGAAGAGGGAAAAACAGTCATGCTGGATGCTAGTCACTTCCCTCATGCTCTTCTGGCAGGAACTTAAAATAATCCCTATAAAGTCTTCTCTACTGAATTAATAATCAGACATAAGATCCAGGTGATAAGCAGCATCCATTCAGCTGCAGATCACAACATGATACAACAGATTGGGATAGAAAGAATGCAGGCAGGACTTCATAAACATCTTGCAGCAGCTGGATATTTCCACAGACGACACCAGCTATCAATAGACTTGGTGTTCGCTTGACTCTGAGACATAGAAGCCGCAGTTGAGGAAAGTCAGTGTTAGAGGTCAGCCTTACCTAGGTGAGCAATGGATGCTTCCAGCACTTTCACAGCTGCAGCATAAATCCCTGAGCGTTTTGAGTTCAGGTTGTCAGTGACTGCTGCTACCAGAGAGACCAGCACTGGGTGTAAGGCATATTTGAGTATGGGTGTCATCAAAGCCAGCACCTCCAGCGCCTGCTGGTTCACTTTCTTGTTGCAATCCTGAAGTCTCAGGACAAAAATATCAAAAATCTGTTAAGAAAACAAACGACATGAAAGCTGGATTAAAATGTCTTTGTTTCAAGACGAGATGTAGAAAAAAGTACCCAGCAATGTAAAAGATGAATGTAATTCTTTCTGTCAGGTCAGCACTTGCTAGCACAATTTCACTGTTTTCCTGTGGGCTACTCACTGTAGTGGTTGCACAACCTCACGCTGGTTGAAAAGATTTTCATATTTTATTAAGAGCTTTGGGTGGGGACAGGATAGTTCATATGCTGTTCTCTTTACCCACAAATGGTTAAATTAATCCCACATTAATAATGCAAAATAGTATCTTTGGTATAGAGGTATGAAAACAAGTATTTATGATGGCCATTTTTCCATAAAGTTGTCTCAAGTACTGAGAGTAGTTTTCATTTTGCCAAAACTGTGACTGGATGAGATCCAAGTTTTGTTTTATCTGTCTCAGAACCTGTGTCTGAAGGAGTGCAGGGCTCTGATAAACTCTTCAGGATCCAGACCATTTGTCTAGCTAACAGGTAGACTTCTGAAGTTTAATGTGCTGTGCAGTTCTCATTAGAGCAGGTTCAGTCCCTTAACAGCCACATTATCAGGTGCCATTTTCGGGAAAAGAGGAAAAAAGCAGCTGCTGGGAAGAGAAGGAAGAGAAGATCTGTCTCTAGACATTTTCCTCCTCTTTCCAAAGAGAAAAAAGGACCCCTGGGAAGTGTGAGAACAGTCTTTCCTAAGCAGGAAGGGGATGAGGATGAAAGTGAATAGGCAGAGTTGTGTCCGTGCAAGGCAAAATAAAGTTTACAGGAGCATCCTTTAAAAATTTTTTTTTTTTTTTTTTTTTTTTAATCAACCCAGCCTGATACTTCTCTTCCCCATTCCAACACATTTTTCTTCTAAAGAATAATTGCCAAGCTTCAGTGGCTAGATTTCCTTTATTTCAACCTAACTGGTAGTAGGAGACAGCAGAAGCTACAGCAGCAGTAAACTGTCATGATCTCATGAACAGCACCAATAGGCACCTGCCAGAGAAATACATCTGGACTGAAACTACTTGCCCTGAAGCCTGGAATTGAATTAAATTATTCTGGGTAAGAAGGGACCAGCCTGTCCCAAACAACTAGTATGTAGTGCCAAGACACACTGAGTTAACTTTACTGGTACAGGTTTGGGAAGGGAGCTAATGGGAAAGGAGCAATAGAGATGCCCTGTGTACCTGGACAATGTTAGTGGAGACGAACTGGGGGCTGCTTTTGCAGTGATCTAGGAGGAGGTCCACTCCCTCCATTCGTGTCTGAAACTCCGTGGCTGTCAGGAGCCTGAAAAGCTCCTTGAGCTGTTCAATTTCTTCCGCGGTCCGAAGTGATGTGCGACGGACTGTCTGATGGGGTAACACGTCTATATCAGAGCCAGACTTCAAGCTGGAAAATAAAAACAAGGCAAGACCTTTTAGTGATAATGTCTTCAGTTAATTGTGAGGAAAACATCTCGAGGAGACTTCCTAATGACATGATTTCAGCTAGATCCTATCTGAAAAACAACTTGGATCTCATGACAATCATTACCAGAGACGATTTACAAGTAACATTATTGCTAGTGCTTACTCAGGAAAACCAAGGCACCAAGCATGGGATTCATCTCACTTATCTTCAGATATCTTCCCAGGTACTCATCTAGCATCCCTTTGTGGGGAAAAATAGGCACTACTTCAAAGTTTAAATGTTTTGGGGCATTTGAATGGGAGGTGTCTGTATTATAAGGAAATTACTCTGGAGAAGTGTATCTACAACAGGTATGGGGATCTGGATAAATAGCTCAGATGCATCTGAACAGATGAATCCTACCCAGAGAAATTAAGTGGCATATCTGAAAGAATCCAGAGGGTCATTAATAGAGATGAAAACAGAAGCCAGACATCCCACCACTACGCTCACATTATTGCTTCCCTAGGGACTAGATCCACAGCTTAACAAACCTGATGGGAAAAATTCTCTTGGATCAACCTCTCTCTGCCATGAGCATGGGAAGATCCTAACTATGCTAATAAGAAGTGTGGTCACCTTCCTGCCACTACTGAGCGCAACAGGGCTAAATAAATCCACTCTGTTATCAGAGAACAGGTACAAGTAGCTCTCCCACTGGCATGGGGAGACAGCAAGGACCAAATTCCTATCTTGAATGCTGATTGCAGCACAGGGGAAAAGAACATGCTGTCCATCAGCCAACCAGTAATGGGTCTGAATGACATGAATAGCTACAGAAAAAGTCCACGTTGAGACATCTGTTGACCAGAACTGCTCAGGAATTGTCTTGCTGGATGACATGAATAGCTACAGAAAAAGTCCACGTTGAGACATCTGTTGACCAGAACTGCTCAGGAATTGTCTTGCTGGTACTGTTTGAGGGACAGAAAGCCATGACTCAGTGAGGCCAAACCACATGTATCGAAAGTGCTATTTTGGGGAATGGCATCATGGTTCTAGACTGGGACTTCTCGTCAAACCACCCATCTAAAAAAGACGCCACTCAGATAAGAATACCCTGATCGAAATTACTGGTCCAAAGTCAAACAGCAGAGACACGACCCTCTCACAGCCTCCACAACACTGTCCTTGCCACTGCACTGGATCTTCTGAGCTGCAACTGCTCGCTGTCTCTTCCTCTCTCTCAATCTTTCTAGAAAACCCTCCAGAGAACTTGTGTTCAGCCTAATGCAGAAGTAGACATTTTTTATCATAGAAGATTTATGGGGCAAGGAAAAAATCTCTGGCACAGCTCATCTCCACCAGAAAGATTTTACTGAGGAAGAGACATGTAAAGCTTGTCATGTGCTTTGTCAGGTATAACAGAAGTGCTCAGTACCCTCCATCAGAAGGCAAGTTGTCCTGGGACATCTTCAAGCCGCGGTTCCTAGACTTCCTGGTGTTCTTGACAGGTGGACGTTCACATTTATGATCTTCTATCCCCTAGATATATATATAAAAAAACCATGAATCTATAGAAGATGAAATAGGAAATTACTTGTTTAAAACACAAGTTATAACCAGGATCACTGCTACCAAGAAAGGCTTAGGAAAACATTTAATAACTTAGAGAGGGAGACAGGCCAGAGATTCAGTGATGTCTACTATTTGTCTTCAATAACCCAAGGCAAGTTATAGGTGCTACTGTAATGGGCAGCAGTAAAAAATCCTGAATTCATTATTCTTGAGCACAAATGGGAATAATGCAAACTGGTAGGGAACAAGCTTTCTTAAAGGGAATAGCAGGAAACTTTTGGACTCTCTGGAGGTCCCATTGTGTTGGGAGTTGATTTGGTTCATACTCAACTCTCCCTATTCCTGCACAAAGGCACATTCCTTTCTAGAATGTAAATTAAGGGGGGGGACGGGACGGGGGGACGGACAACATGACACATGACAAAAAAACCAAACAAACCAGGGATGAGTTTCCACTGGATGCTGAATTCACGAAGCTTCTTCCAGCTCCACAGTGCATGACAGCAGGGCAGTATTCCCAGAATACAGACAATATATGTACTAATTATGGTTGCCTTGTGCATCTTTTGTATATTGGGAAATTTTCTTGGCACTACTACTTCCTTCATCTGTTGCAAAGACTCTATTATCTTCAGAAGCACTATTCTCACTTCATTGCTTTATTGGGGGGGGTAGTGTTGAGGTTTCTTATGCTTGAAGGTAAAACCATTTTCTCCTACTTCCCTTTCCTGTTTGTGGCTGATATTCAAAATACAGCCACTTTATTTCTAACCAAACTAGTTCGTTCACTGCCTGCAGATAAACAGGCTGAGGATCAACAGTTCATTCCCAGGAGCGAAATGATTCAGTGGAAGAAGAATGAGATACAGAAAGATTAGGTATGTTTAATCTCATACTAGCAATCTCAGTACTTGCATAAAGGAGACATTTCTCCTGCCAAGCACTTACTTGCTGCTTAACTGTTGCCATAACATCTTCCAAGTCACGTGAGGGGACAGACTGTTTCAAATACCTATCAAATTTTCGATGACTCATCAATATATTCAGCATCCTCCGTCCATAACACCTAACACAGGAAGGAGAGAAATGAATACAGACTGCTACTGCCTTTTCTCCCTTGTGAATAAACAAAGGAAGTGTTAATAGAATAAGCTGATATTTTAAACTTATAACGTGCAATACATTCATGAGAAGGTATTACCCATTCAGCGAACAGAGATATTTGCCTCCACTTGTTGTCACTGCACAATGCTGCCAGCTGAACACAAGAGGCAAGAAGAGAACACAGGGCAACAGGAAAATACAATTTCACTCTGAAATTGTGGGTATGCTTCTGTGGGATCGAGGGATCCCATGGGACAAGCAAAGCATATCTCCTGCTTTGCTGTCATGGCTTATTTGCAGTGCCTTTCTGCTGTTGACAATAATTTACCTTTCTTTAACTGGCAGAGAAGCTAGGACAAATCACCTCATGCTTACTATTTGTTTTCTATACTACATGTATGCATATGGGCAGCTAGCTGCTCATGTGTTCTTGGCATCTGTTAATGGGAATCTAAATTAATAATCAAAGTAAGGGGTTTTTTTGTTTGGTTGGTTGGTTTGGTTTTGCTACTATGAAGCTACAGCTATCTTCAAGAGGAAATTTGGAGGTCGTTCAGCCACAGACAACAACATTATACAATGACTGGGAAGAAAAATTTGTGAGTATCGTAGACAGCTATATCTGAAGAAGACATTTAGAAAGACTGAATACATTGGTTAAAGACAGCTGGAATTTTTCTAGGACAGTCTTAACCTTATCAGAAATATATGCTTGGGATCTTTCAGTGATGAACAGTGGCGAACACTTCAGCTTTGCATTAAGCACATAAGACCAAACAAAATTGTTTGACTGACTAATCTGAGTTCAGTTGATCTGAGTAAAGAATCATTCAAGTCACAGGAATTTGGCAATGGTCATTCTTGCTGGACAACCTCATGTTACCCAGTACTGTCATTTCCTGAGACAACATTATCCACACTGTGAAGTTGTCGTGGTTTAACCCCAGCCAGCAACTAAGCACCACGCAGCTGCTCACTCACTCCCCCCCCATCCAGTGGGATGGGGGAGAAAATCAGGAAAAGAAGTAAAACTCCTGGGTTGAGATAAGAACGATTTAATAGAACAGAAAAGAAGAAACTAATAATGATAATGATAACACTAATAAAATGACAACAGTAGTAATAAAAGGATTGAAATGTACAAATGATGCGCAGGGCAATTGCTCACCACCCACCGACCGACACCCAGCCAGTCCCCGAGTGGCAAATCCCTGCCCCCCCCTTCCCAGTTCCTAAACTAGATGGGACGTCATATGGTATGGAATACACTGTTGGCCAGTTTGGGTCAGGTGCCCTGGCTGGGCATGAGAAGCTGAAAAATCCTTGACTTTAGTCTAAACACTACTGAGCAACAACTGAAAACATCAGTGTTATCAACATTCTTCACATACTGCACTCAAAACATAGCACCGTACCAGCTACTAGGAAGACAGTTAACTACATCCCAGCTGAAACCAGGACAGAAGGAAATTTCTTAATATTTACTTTACCTTCCATTCTTTTGTGGTTTTATCATTAATAGCCAGACATCAAACAGTTTTCATATTTTAGGAGGTGAAATGAAGATCATCACCTTGTGTCCGGATGACAGTCCTGAGCAAGCTTCACCAGCGTGCTCACCAGGACGTCAGTACTGGCACGTGCGCCCGACAGGAGCTTCTCAGCTCCGATTCGCTCCATCGCAGTCACTAGGTGTTTGGCCGCACACCTTCGCACCAGGACGTTGCGGTGCCTGGAAACAAGAGAACAAACACTGGGGCAGAGGGAAAAGGAGGGCCAGAAGCACAGTCCTTGGTCACAGCATGCTCCCCATAATTGCTGGGGGAAGGAGGCATGTGTTCTTGCTGCAATTGTAGCCACCTGTAGAAGATTCTGTCCTCAGATAAACACAAAGTTGGCATAGTACAAAGAGACTACCTGCAAGGAAGAGGGAGGAATTTAATCTCCCTGGACTATCTGATACTCTATTTCTTTCCCAAAATTAACTCTGAGAAAGAGTGAAACAAAAGACAATTCATGCTGACTTGGCAGAGGGCTTTCACCACACAGGCAAAGCTGCAGCAGGATTTAGGCTTATTCCACCCGTTTATCTCCAAATCAGCAGACCCTTGAAAAAACAACAAATGGGGGGAAAAGCCCTGTGGGGCATGAAGCCGCAGAATATCCAGCAATGCAGCCAGTTTGTTCTTTGGGGCTTGGCAAGAGGTGCATTTGAATGTTTTACCCTTTTCAAAAGCTGAGGAAAGGGTAGCAGTCATTTTAGCCAGGTTGTCCTTTCTAGAAGGTGCTTATTTGAAACTATCAGGCACAGCACTGATATTTTAAGGCAGCATTTGCTTCAGCTATCCCATGGGAGCCAGCCTGTGAAGGCGCCTGTAAAGTGACTCACCATCTCAATGCTAACATGGAGCTTCAATTTGAATAGAAAGTGGAACTCTAAGGACATGACAGTCAGACAGACTCCTCTCAGCAGGAGCTGTACCTGCTGAGCAGGCTGTGCCACACACAGCGGGTTCTCCCCCACGTGCTCCATGTCCCAGCAATTAGCCTCTTTATTTCTCAAGTTAATGGCACAATGATGATGCATGTTTTTTCCCAGGGCCTCTGTGGTTAGCATGAAATATCAAAGGGCACTCACTGCTGGAATTGCCATTGTCCCTCTTCCCACAAAGCCAGAAGGCTGTATCACCACCCTTTACAGGGACTTTCACTTCCCCATCATTTACCACATCTAGGCAATGTTGACAGACTGTGAGAACAAATAGGCTGCAGTAGAGCAGAACCAGATAACAAGAGAAAGGGAGTGAGGTTGATCAGAGAATCTAATCACCGAGTTCACAGAAGATGCAGGAGAAAGGACCCTTCCCTCCCATCATTCCCCTTCTGCCTCCCATCCCTTCCCCCTACCACACAATTTAAGGTGAAGGATATCACTAAGAGAAGAACGTACTGGACTCCAATAGCCATGAAAGCAGTCATTGCTCGTGCAGGAGTCACGGTCCCCACCATGATCCCCAGGGATCGATTGGCTGCTTTCTGAATGAACTCGTTGGAATCCCCCATCCTCTGGAGCAAGACCCGAGCAACCTCATCCACCTCGTGGTCCATGTCTTTCGTCATGGTCCTGAAGAGCTCTCCAAGAGTGCTGATTGCAAAGCGAGACACCTTTGAGCGGAGGTTGTTCACCTGGGGAAGTCATGAGGGGAAACGTAAGAATCACCTTGTAAAGAAAATCAGTTCCCCTAGACAAAAGTCCTAGGAAACAACAAGACTTCTTGCTGTGTCCAGGTGGAACATAAGAACATGGTAAGAGCAGAAGACTACAAGAAAAAAAAACACACTTACTCTGATACCAACTTCTTCTCTGGCCTCAGGCCCACTTATACAATACAATTTTAATGAGGCTGCAGGCTTAAAAATATTGTTTCACCTAGAAAAAATTGTGCTACTTAGCCATAATGTACACTGCTTTGATTTTAGGCCCTTTTACTGAAAACAAACAAACAAACAAACAAAAAAATTAAAGCAAGGTCTGTTTTTAAACTATAAAGGTGCAATTCATAAAGACAAGATAGAGGAAAAGTAGTCGTTTCCTCCTATCAAAAATTGCAGCACTGGCAGTTTGAGCACTCAGCCAGGAAACTTAAAATATGGGCTCAAGTCTACAGACTAATTCACAGCAGGAACTTGAGTCCTTCTGCAGCTCCATCTACTCAGGAGAACCCTAGCAGTTGGACTTAAGGCACTTAAGGATCCTGGAAATCACATGTAATTACAGCTGCAATCGGTGGGGTTTTACAGCATTCAGTGCTGCTCTGGAGTGATCCCTGCTTCCAAAAGGTTCTCCCCACAAGGGTAAGGAAGAAACATCTCAGAGTCATGTGCTTCATTTGAAAGATACTTTGAAGGACAGACCAGGGATTCTTTCTGCTGGACTTAGTTGTGCCTGTTAATAAACACGAACCATGTAAATGCTAGAAGTGCTTGTGAAAGCAAAATCTGGGACTGGAATGAAATGAAAGCTGAAAGATGTCTCTGCACATGAATGTGTAGAACAGAGAGGAGGAAATTTCCTCAGAAATACAAAAGTGATATAAGAATCAGATGAGCTAAGCTGAAAGGGCTTCTTCTCCTAACCCCGATATCAGAGTGGGAGAATCCGAGTCCTGCATATCTAAACAGAAAGGTTTGAAGAGTCCAACAACCCAAGGGGCATTCAAGCCTCCAACGTCATTAAATATTAGATAGGAGGACTGATTTTCATGGAAATTAACTAAGTCTTACTGTCTTCTGCCAGCAAAGGAAAATTCAATATATTTGGCAATCATGTAATAAGAGTACAAGGCAGCTGGTTCAGGCCAGAGACAAGTGCCAAGTCAGAAATATAGCCACAGATGTTAAGGAGCTGAGGTTGAGACCTCTCTGTTAACTGAGAGATGAGATAGTGAAGCTGTGTGTGACTGCCCTGCAAACCCCACAGCCAGGCCACTCCAAGCACCCAGTGGTTGCAGTGCAAAATTCCATCGGTGCACGGAGGCAACAGATCAATGGGCAAATTACCAAAAAGCACACAGAAAGGAAGAAGGAGAAGCCATCATCAGGAAACACTGGAAAATAAAAACCTGCAGTCAATCCCCCAGGATGCTGAGGAGGAGGAGGAAGTGGGAGGAAGCTGGGAGGCAAAAGCTGCAGTGTTTAATTACAGCTTGGGCAGAGATTTGGGCTGTGGCAAATCACCTGATTAGCGTCTCAGTTTCTGCATTTGTATATTGCATTATAATGACACCTAGCTCAAAGAGGAGAGATGTCCTACATACCAGTAAATATAGCTATATGTACAGACAGATCATATAGATAGGTGACGTAGCTATTAGAAAAATGAGGTCTAAAAATAGTAATGAAGGCAGACACTGAGCACACATGTAAATGAATAAGCACATATCTACTTTACGCCCCATGTACAAGGTACATTGGACACAATTAAACATAATGTTCTTACCTCCTTGGTAACTGCCAAGGAAACATCATGAAGTCTACAGAGAAGGACTTCTGAGTGGCAGATAGCCAGGCGTCTGACACTGAAGAGTCCCTTCATCTTCTGTTCCCTGAAAGGCAATTACCAAAAAGATTGATTTTTCTCACCACCCAAGAACTAGGCAGCACCCTCTGAAATTACCAGGGAGTCGGCTCAAACAAACAAAGGCAGGTGCTTCTCATACAGGACTTACTTAAATCACGGAACTCGTTGCCACAGGATGCTGTGGCAGCCAAAAGCATACATAAATCCAAAAGGCAAATAGATGGTTTCAGAGGGGATGGGTTAATTTGTGGCCATTAAACAAGACAGCCTTTCTGAAATCCCTGGCACACAAAGTCCCTATGTCACTGCTTCCTAGAAGCTGGGACATTGTGCCATGTTTCTGTTTCTTGCACCCTCCCTGTACCCTGTCTCTGAGATACAGTCCTGCCTGGCTGTTACTGGGCATTTTCCCTCTTTGCCATCCCCAGAGGGCAGTTCAGGAGTGAGAGTGTGCACTGCCACTCCATAGCTGAGTTTGCACTCTGCAATCTAGTCGCCGTGTCCACCACCACCCCACTCCACCCCTGCCACCAAAAAAAGCAGTATGTCCTAAAAGATCCCACACCTGGGCAAGAACAGCCAAAATGCTGGATTTTCCAGAAAAACACTACTTAAAATAACACCCACAACAGCAACATGTTATTTAAAAGTAGTAAAAACACGTCTCTTTCAGCACTTTCTTTGTGAAGGACCTGAGCTACATGAAGGCACATGACGCATCATGGGTTCACCAGGGCTGCAGGGTATGACTAGGGACCCATCCCCACTGGGGTCCCTGAATGTAACCTGGACCCCACACACCTGCAGCAGCTTTCTGCACCTCACAGGGCACCAGACAGGAACAGGGAAGAGAAAGGGGAGAGGTGCAAAACAAAGCAATCGCACAAGGAGATGCATCATGGGAGATTTTTCATGGTTATCCCAGTATGAACAGAGCCCTAGTGAGTGTATGCTGACCCAGAAATCAAAAAGACAACCAATATCACCTGAAATTTGTAGTGTCCTCCTGTCTGCGTCTAATTTCAGGACACACTGTGATTATCAACAAAACATCTTAGGCCCATATTAAGCAGCAAGGAGGAAAAAGTTTAATTCTAAAAGTGCAAGATTCCTAAAGGTTTTTTTTTTTTTCCTTATCTTTTGCCATGAGCCCTTCAGGAGAAATGACAGGCTGAGGAACTCTGCACCATGTCTCAGTCTGTTTCTCAGAAATAGGAACTCCCCATAGGCACTCCTGGGACTTAGGTGCAGTAGGTCACAGGGACACCCTGTCTCCTGCTGCCAGCAGTGGGAGCAGAGATAAATCCTTAGTCAGTCCCACCTGGGCCAGTAACCCGAGGCCCCCAGTCTCTAAACTCAAGACAGCTTCCATCATGCTTCTGGCTTCAGCCAGCAAATCATCTTGTTCCACAACTTTCTCTCTTCCCTGAAGATTTTGTTTGCAGCTACATGGACCAGAAGACAAAGCTAGGAAACAGCATGGACCTGCTGCGGCTGTAGCACTGCTACAGACCAAGGCAAATAAAAGGCTGCTCTCACATCTTTATATTGTGACTGCTTTGGAGTGGTTTCACTAGTTCCCTTTAGACATCTGGGCTGTCTGGGCCCAGAGGCACTAGAAATAATTGCTTCTAACTGAGCTTTATATTGAGAAGGAGAAAGACCGAACAGGGGGCTTTCTTACCAGTCATCACTGCTGAGCCATGTGAGCGCATCGAGCAGCCCCTGCTGTGGGTGAGGGAAGGGTCTGGCTTCCTCGGCGATCCCACCCTCTGGCTCCTCTTCCTCCTCCAGGACGTCCAGAGCAATGGCTGGCAGCGAGATCGCTGTAAGGAGAGGGTCAGGCACCAGCTTCACATATTGCAGGGCAAGGCACCCCACCACCAAGCAGATTGCAACTTAATCTCCCAGCCAAGGTTACATACGGTTGCAAACTGGCATTGGTTCAGACTTCCCTGCTATCTGGCTCATTGCTTTCCCCAGGACCCAGCCACCTCCGGAGTCACCCCCAGCTGGGCACCAGCTCCTTGTGTAAACCTGAAAATTGCACACACAGAGCCAGCTCCCAAGTCCCTATAGGTACCACAGCCAGCTTGCAGTTTCATAGTGCCACAGAGCTCACACACTGGGAGCCAGTGCCGCCCAGCGAGACTTGCTACCCCAGGAATGAGCTCCTGAAATATGCACATAACTCCCTGTATCACCTCCCTGTTACCTGGAGCACTGGGGAGAGAGGCACCCTGTAACTTTGAGGAAACATCTCCAGCTGCCCCCAGTGAGCAGCAAGCCTGAACAACTGAGTCCCGCTGGGCTCGGGTGAATCCCCAAGGAGCAACCACCAGGGAACAGTGATACCTGACCCTCTAAATCTGACAGTGCCTCTGTTTCCATTTACTTCAAATATTCTAGACAGCAGGCAGCTGAGTGCACACACATTTTAGCATACTATTGGGAAAGTAGTAGTTTATGGATTTTGCTATTTTCCAAGCGTTATGAATATTTACTATTTCAGAGGTACCCACTGGCTGTATTTTGAAGATGCTGAGGTGAAATTTATTTGTCATCAAATGCACTTGTTTGCAAACTGTGTAATGCCTAAGCTTTCTCTTGTGGAAAAAAGCAATTTCTAGTGTAGATAGTTGTGACAAAAAAGCCTTCCAAATGTGAACCAAGAATAAAAATATGTAAATATAGATGCAAATTGTTGGCAAACGCACTCTCTTGATGATAAATATACAAGGTATAAAAAAAATCAGATGACAAATGCATTTGTTATGAAACCTATTTGTCATCAAAAGCACTATAGGTCAAAAATTTCATGTCTTGCACTCAAAAGCTCATTTTCTAAAGTGTAGATGGAAACATCTGAGCTGTCTAAAAGTATTGAGTATAAATATTGCACAGAATCTAGATGAACTGCTATGGACTCTGTAGGGGTTTTATGCTACCTCATGTGTTCTACAAAATATGGAGGATGGAGGAACTGTAAAATCAAAAAAATATTCAGATGGGGACTAATTTGGATGTCACCAATATCACTCTCACTGACATCAGTGATGTCACTGCATGAGTATGTAGATATACACATCTATATTCAATATGAATGGAGAGCCATGTCAGGCTAGTTCTGGTCAATTTTGAAAATCAGAGTATCATCACTAGAAAAGAGCATTCAAAGTATCATTCCTAGCTCCCTTTTTCTTAACTCACACTACTCCGGATCATAACACCAGGTAGGCTACCCACAAAGGAGAGATGAGAATCACTATGGACTTGCTATCTGCTGTAGATTTATTGCAGGTAGCAAGCAGCCTGGGAGCACCAGGCAGCCTCTCCTGTATGTCATCTGCTACACACAGCCACTGTGTTTGGGTGGGGTGACAGAAGAGGCACTGCTTGTTCCCAGCTTGCATTGCAGGCGGTGGAATGAGAGAGGCTAGAAACCATTAAGCACTTTTAGGTGCAATAGCATGATTGTACCAAGTCACTAATTTCCATGCAGAGACAACCCTTGCTGTGATAGCAGAAAAGCTGGCTGGAGAGCCAGACAGCAGCACAGGCAGAGGGCCAAGATGGTGAGTGGCTAATTGATCATGGTGGTACGCATATGTGTACAGTTAGCACACCCTGCCAGACTTCACCGGAGCTCAGCCCTGCACTTACAGCTGCCTCCCAGCACCAGTGTTATATTTTGGACTATCGGTATGGGCAAAAGCTAGAGCTTAAGGCTTTACCACTACTTTATTCAGCTAAGCTTTCCAATGGATCTGTAAGCACTAAGTGCTCCAGTATCACCAAGCTGGAGTGGATCCAAAGCAAGTTTGCTCTCAGTCCTCAGGACAGGCTTTGGACCCAAGATCCTACGTGTAAGTTGAGGAATGAGGCAGTTTGTGCTCCTTGTGCAAGGAAAGAGCTGATGTGGGGGCTTCAGCGGAGGGGGCTCACCTGAGGACTTGCGTGGGAATCTGCCACGCTCTCTGATGACGGGGATGCTGGGCAGTGAGGGCCTGTTGACCCGCTTCCTCAAGGCACTACCAACGCGCTTTCTGCGTGCATTGCTCATGCTGGGGGAAGTGAAATCTGTCCCATTGACAGGCGGTAGGCCAAAACCTGCAGAGGCTGAAAAGGACCTTGTAAGTGAAGAGTGCTGGAAAGGGTGGCTATGGGCTTGGAAAGGGCTAGAAAACTTGCTGGAGCTGGGTAACATCCCTTTGTTGTCCCAGACAACTCCAAGGATGAGTAAGAGTTGCATTCTAATGTGGGACAGTGATCACAGAATCATAAAACAGTTTGGGTTGGAAGGGACCTTTAAAGGTCATCTAGTCCAACCCCCCTGCAATGAGCAGGGACATCTTCAACTAGAGCAGGTTGCTCAGAGCCCCGTCCAGCCTGATCTTGAACACCTCCAATGATGGGGCATTGACAACATCTCTGGGCAACCTGTTGCAGTGTTTCACCATCCTCATTGTAAAAAAGGTCTTCCTTATATCTAACCTAAATCTACCATCTTTTAGTTTAAAACTGAATGCAGTGATGCTTTCCCTAAGAATGAGGAAAACTCAGTACTGCTTGTCTTTTGGTTTCCTGTTTCAGAGGCTGAATAGGGAAGTTACATTTCTAGGGGTCCCACCTCAGCACTCCTCACCAGTACTTCACAAAATAATAGCAAGAAAAAGAGCAGATAACCTTGTCATTGCCCTTGGGCTGAGTGCTGACTTTTAAGTTCCCTGCCACTGCACTTGTGGTAGCGCATGCAGCAGTACAATCAGAGCCCATCAGCTGCAATTAAGTCAGCAACGCTGCGTGCTCATGTGGGTAAAATATAAGCACTGGCTAAGGGCTCCAGCATGGCTCTGCAATGCAAGCTCCTCAGCAAGGAGTGGTGTGAGCAGGATAATCTGTCCTATCACGTGAGAAAGGTCTTTTGTGTTTTAATTAGAAATGGTTTAATTTTGTTTCTTCCAAGTTGCACCTTGGTTGAAAAGCATTCTTTTGGACTCATCCATTCACTTTTCCTGGAGGCTACTCTCAATTACAGAGTCTGAAGCCCCAATGTAGTTTGCAAGACAAAATTGTCTAGTCTGAAAGACTTTATAGAAGGGGGGGAAGGTGATATTCTGTGACTGACTCAGTGTGGGCCACGGGCAAGACACTTCATACCTCTGTATTTTCCTTTGGAAAATGGAAATAAATTCTCTTCTGATTTCCACTTAGATGCAAGTGTAACAGCCTTCCGGTCTGATTTCATAGACACTTGCACCACTATGCAAATAGCAAGCAAGTGAACAAAAAGGCCCACAACTATAGCAACCACTTACTTTCTTCGGCTGCATCCCCAGGGTCAACACTCTGTGTAGGGAGTTGCAAGGACTTTTTCTCTTCTCTCTCTTTCTCCTTCTCTCTACGCAATAGCTCCAGCTGTCTCATTCGCTTCTGGTGTATTTTCTTCTGAGCTGACTTGGACAAGGTAACATGGATCTAGTTGCAAAGGTAATACATCATGGAGCATAAAGAGAGATACACAAAGCATATACAACACCTCATCAGGAACACAGTGGTAGAGCCTCATAGTCTTTAATGCAGCTCCATATACATCGCAACAGTTTCAGAAGAACTCCTCCTTTCCTCACTGTGGCATACAATTACACCCAGTGATGTATAACACTTTACTACTGTAACTTTCCACTGGTCCAAGATACTGTTTCTCAATCTATGTCAGGAAGCCCTGCTTGAACAAAGAGAGTCAGGAATGCTCCAAGATGTATGAAGAGCTCACATGACCAGTAAACAGGCAGTTCAGTTCCCTCAGGCCAGGGTGGGGGAATAAAAACCATCTGCAATAACCAGCAATGAGAGGTAATTTGCTGTTTCTTAACACTCACAGCCAGTAATTGCAGCTGCTTCTCACTTCCTTGCTTCTGAAGGACTCAGCTGCTCTCTGAGAGCATGAGTCCAAAAAAGGAGTCATGTGAAAACAAGTTGGAGAAACATTGGTCTTAATGAATAGAAAAATTGAGAATGAGAGGGCTGTGAGATACAGCAAGAAAGGTAACCAAGGAAAATTAAGCTCTCCCATTTTATTTGGCAGCCTTGCTTACACTCAACGTTATAATCTTTGCTTCTGTGCTTCCAAGCATGCACTTTGCACATGTTCGCTGATGTGTAACTTGCTCTGCCATTCAGATCTGCTCTAAATTGGCTTTTGTACATACAGAATGCTTCTTGCATAACTTTAGCACCATCTCCCAACCAGCGACTTCTGCACCAGTGAAAATACTCAAGCAGTTACTCTGCAGCTTTCAAATGTATTCCCAAGAGAATCCACTCCCCGAGGGAGGAAGGTTATGATTTTCAGTGACATTTTGTGCTAAGCACTGAACACTCACTGAAAAGGAAGCCTGCTCACGTCTGTCCTTAGCCCTTACCCTTCCATTGCTGTCCTTCAAGTCATCGTCACTCAGAAGGGGAGCACTCATGAGATGATCCATCTTCTCGGCCTGGCTGAGTGGGAGGCCAGTTAACTGGGGCACGGGTTCACATAAATGTCTGGGAGACTTCATGCCACCAACAGTTTGATGCTGGAGAACAGGCAAGACGGGTTCCAGAGTCTGGAGCTCTAATAAGACATGGATATAGTTTGTGTATGAGAAGAGTGAGGTACATATGACCTCTCCAAACAGATGGAGTACTACCATACTGCACTGGCAGCAGAAATGACATTACTCTGTTGGCCATCAGACTCAAACCTACTGCATGATAAAGGCCTCAGCCCTTGGCTTCTGGTGAACAGCTGTGTTTGACAGAGAAGAGCAGAGAGATGGAGATTTCTCTTGCCAAAAAGGTTCTTATCTGTTCCTATCCATTCTGATTTTAGTAAACATCCTCTTCTTCCTAGTTACTAAAAGAACTCCTGCTTTTTAATAGTTATATGCCTTTGTAGAGTAAGAATCAACATTTCCTCCTTTTTGCTGGAATATTTTAGAGGACATTTAGAGAAAAGCTTAGGATTGCTAGAGTGTTACCAAAACCAGAATTGTGTTCTTGAAGTTAGAGAATTCATTCTCCCCAAGGAGTTTCATTCTAAATTGTAGCAGATCAGCCCACTTTCTGGGCAGCCTGACTAAAGGCCGATTTTCTTAATGGGAACAGCACAGTGCAGCTCATTCTGAAATGTTCTTCAACAGAGCTGTTAAAACTCAGAGAACTAATCATTCCTTACATGGCTTCACAGATGATAAAATCATGTGATAGCCAAGCAGTAAAAAAGGAATAACTTTCTCAAAACAGGATTTTTTTCCCTGCAGAACAGTCAGATCAATAATAAAAGAGAGAGGTGGTTTAACAATATAGCTCATTTCTGGTCCAGAATGTAACCAGCAAAAACGTCACCTTACTTACTCAGCAGTACTTGTCCCTAGTTGCATTCAGCATACTAGCTGCATACCAGTAATAAAGGAATCATTCCTACAGGGCATGCCTGTTATTTGGCAGAACTAACACTGAGCTAAGGGACCAGTGGATCTTATGCCTTTTTCTGCACCAGCAAAATTATTTGTTAAATTCTCATCTCTCCTATCACTACAAACCCACAGATGGCAAAGGGACAGCAACAGTGTTATTGAGGTTTTCAACTTAGAAGTATTGGCTGACACAGATGCACCAGACACCACATTTTGTCTCACAGAAGTCTTATTACTAGTAATAATGCAAGGTGGGGAGGGGGGAGAAGCCAGTAGGCATCTCCTACCCCAGCCTCAGTTTGCAATACTGACATATGCAGATAGACTAGGGGTAAAGATTTGTAATCATAAAGCTAGCATATGTGGTTTGAAGTAAATGAGTTGCACAGAGGAAACTTCAGTTCATTACTCCGCATTTAATTTAGGCTTGTGCTTTAAGAGGATGGAAAGCTCAGATCCTGCATAGGCTGGATCCTTTTTTAAGTCTCTTTCTCTGTAAATGGAAAATTCACAAGGACTTCCTATCACACAAGGTTTCACTATTTCTCCCAGTGCAAAAATAAGCAAAGTTGATGAATCTACTTTAGATCTCAAAGGGTTTGGTTCAGAAACTGCACCAATGGAAGGTTTTCTCCTTCAAGTGTAGGAGGAAGGAGTGGGAACATTTCTCATTTCATGTGAAATGCCTCATTTTTCTCTAATCTTCATGACATTAGAGAGTGTGCAGGGGGATAAAAGGTATGAGCATGAGGTAGAGGAACGTTTTATTTTCCTACTGGGCATTTCCAGGGCCCCAAGGTACCCCTCCAGCTCCTATCATTCATAACTCCATGCTGGAGTCATTTTCGCTGGATCACCAGAGCACATTTCCCAGTGACTGGGTTCTGGGGGAGCCGTCTGAGCATATCAAGGAATTAAAAAAAGTTACAGGATGGTTTTCAACCAAACTTTCACAATGCCACCCATGGGTCAGGATTCCTATTGTCATTTTAGGACAGCCATGCCTTGTACCTACCTAGAGATTCAAGGGTCTTCTCTTCACTGTTGCTGCCTGATCTTGGCCTTAAGAGAATTGAGGATAAAAGAATATATGAAGAGATAGAAAGAGAAAGGGGGGATAGCATTAAAGGAAGCAAACTTTCTTAGCATGATCGTTCCGATGAAGGAGCAAATGCAACCCATAAAACCAACAATATGCAAAGTTGATTAATTGCCATTA
Organism: Haliaeetus albicilla; assembly: GCF_947461875.1. NCBI lineage: Eukaryota > Metazoa > Chordata > Aves > Accipitriformes > Accipitridae > Haliaeetus > Haliaeetus albicilla. Next base: position 5,154,928 of record NC_091495.1, on the reverse strand, counting down.
AACTTTCAGTTGCTGGAGTCACACAGAGCTCATCAAGCTCCAGCTGAAACACAGGAGTCATTCTTCAATTTGGGCCTTAAATATCCAATTTTGCTGTCTCTCCTTTTGGAGATAAGTGGCTCACTGTTACATACACCCTTTCTGAATCAGCAAGAGATGTTAAGCCAGTCATAAGTCTGTACTGTGAGCAGCTACCTTTATACTGCTGCAGAAGCCTGACTTTGCCTGGTCATGACTTCAACTGATGACAGGATCTTGGTTACACATGGTAATACCACTGCTATCTCCTGAGAATAATATTACACCTCCCTGCTCTTTCAAGAAGAAAAAGGTTTTTTCCAACTCACCTGGTAAGTAAGTATATTCAGATTGTGCTTTAAAAGCCATGCTGAAGCTTTTAAATTGGAACTATATTTCTATGACTCCTTATTTATTGTTATAACTAGGATAAGGTTGACAGCTAGATTTCCCCGTGCATATCCAAGCAAATATCTTTCCATCGGTTACAGCCCTGTAACTGTTCTCTAGCAGCTTGCCCCCTTTGATCTTAAAACCATATGTAAATATTAAACATCTATAGGATTATACACCCATAAACTGAGATTTATCTGGGCTCTCATTTCACAGTGAAGGCCCAGACACGACACAGAGAAGTTACGACTGACATTTACAGAAGCAGCATCTGAATTTGCAGACAACTATACAATAGCCAATATTTGCCCTAACATATTCTTGCAGGTACAGAAATTGGCAGTCAAAGATCACACACAAAACCAGATGCTGTATTCAGATCCATGGAATACAGTTCCCAAATGGCACCACAAAGATTACAGAATGAATCAGTATCAGAGTCCAGCAGAGGACCTGCTTTTAAGGTCCTCTTAAGTCCTGCTTCCTCCACACACACCCCACCACTGCCCTTAGAGTGTATGATGTTGGTTTTGACATTGTGTGTATCTATCATCATAGATAAGAAAAATTGTGAATGCACAGAAGTTTGCATAAACATATTGGAAATCTGACTGTGAAAAACAACCTCAAGAGACAAGAAGTGTGAGGTGAATGGCATATTAGAAAGGCAGTCACCTTGGCTTACCTCATCTCCAGACCCTCTTGGAAAACCAGGTGCTGAGAGCTTGGGAGAGGCACTGCAGCGCTGCCAGGAGCCCCATCAGATGGTCTTGCTGATTTAGGGATAGGGGGAATCAAATCCACTCTCAGTGACTTCTTCCCATCTCCACCACTGCAAGGGAAGGGCAGTGGGGAAGCCTGGAAATAGTAGAACACAGTGCTCAGCTTGAGCATCCAGCCTTCCCCCTTTGATGTCACAAAAAGTTTAGCCATGCTCTTAGCTAGGACTTGGCAGGAGAAGAAAAGTAAAACTGATGGAGCAGCTTGGCCTAGGATGGGCAATGGGAAGAGAAGTGGTGAGGGAGAGACCATGTCCCACACTGTTGCCAGGTCTCTCCCTGCGCTCACCTCTCTGGCAGTGGCTGCATTCCCACCTGACATCTGTCTGCTTGGCATAAGGATGTTCTGGGGTGCCATTGCCTCTATTAGCCTTTCTGATGGTATGGGAATGGGTTTAGATCACTATCCTCTCGCTGTCCCTAAAGCACCTACCAGCCATTGCTGAACTCCAGCCAAGTCCCCACAAAGTCATTTTGCACACTGTCAAAACTTGCTTTTTTCAAGCCCGTAATTTTTTCTGCTCCTGCCCTTCCTACAGTCCCCAACCAGCCTTTTGGCCCAGATGCTAATGTGCTCTCAGGATGCTTGGTTCTCTCCAGCTCCCACACAATCCATCATCTCAAGCTCACTGTCGTTTATGAAGTTCAGCAGAGCTCCCTACCCTGCTGCTCTGTGTAGGGTCTCCCTACCTGCTGAAATTACTTCAGGCTCCCCATGCCATGCCTAGGAAGGGGGGTGCAGGGAGCAGGGGCAGACACATACCCTTCCTTAGTATCCCATCATTCTTGTTACAGCTAAAGAGCCAAATCAGGACCTGTTCAAACTCCAGTGAAACCAACAGAGTTAATGTGAGGGATACATTTGGCCCTGTATCTGCAGGGCTGAAATAAAGTACTCTAGCCTTTTATTAGGTATCCTGTTTACAAAAGCTGTTATTTATCTGCCTTCTCCTCCCTGCCATGGCAAAACCAAAACAACTGCAGCTTCTGTCCCTCCTGCAAAGGCAATTGAGTAGATGGGGTCTGGACTCCATTCCCCATGACTAGAATTGCCAGTTCCCATAACTTACCCCTGGGCAGACCCATGGGAGAGGATGAAGCTGCACCAAAGCCGCTTAACTCCAGAAATATTATTCAAGATAACTGTGCAGAAGGACATAGCTGTACAACTCAAAAGCTGAGGCAACCTAAACTTTAGTTTGGAGGACTGCCTGCTCCAGCAAACATCTTTTTCCATCTAAAACAGACAGAGCTGATATAAAAAGCCACCAAGACACTGGTGGGTCTGCAACAGTAACTGCAATGTACAGATGGTTCACAGATACATGTATTTCACTAACTGTAGAAGGATATGCTTGACCAGATTAGACACATTTAGTTGCTCCAACTGGTTGCTGGTGTTTTTTCAATCATAAAACACAGCACGAGCCATTAGAGAGCACAGAAACTATTTAAAGACCTCTTCTCCTACTGACATATGTCGAGGACATGAAGTCTGCAGTACATGTGTTGCAAAGACAGCCTGAAGCACGATGTCCGGCTGAACTCTTCCTTGGCTCAGCTGCTTCCCTGGGATCACACCACAGGAGAAGAAGATCTCAGAGCTCTACCTACAGGAAATAAACTGAAGATCCACCACATGTGATATGGCTTGGTTTCCTTACTTTATATCCTTTTCCCTCTGACATCAGCTCCTTGTTATTCCCATCACTGTCATCACAGCCTGTGGCGTTTTCCCCATGCTCCTGCTCTCCATTGCTCATCCTGGTGGGCTCTGAGAAAGGAAGGCTGTTCTGGATAGGAGACATGGGCTTGGAGGTTACCAGGAGCCTCTGGGAAGGTGACCTAGAAACTACTGGCTTCTGGGTAACCCCCTTAGGGTCACTGCAGTCAGTCAGGCCTGTAAAGTGGAGACACATAGCATAATAGAAGCAGCACTACAAACCTAAAGCAGCTGAAGCTAGATATTTCATTGGACAGATTTCTTAGAAACTTCTAAATAACTGCACAGGGAAATATGCTCATGCTGGCAGCCACTTGAAGCAGGCCAGTGGACAATACTTTCCCACTTCCACAGAGCCATCAGAGGAACACCCTGGTCCTCCAGGCTCTTGTCAGGCAACAGGGAGCCCACGGACCTGTACTTACACAGAATACGTCTCCTGCACGTACACCCTTCTGCTCCTCTCCCTGCCCCACAGTTGTACACCCTTACAGCAACAGGAGGGCTACACAGGGGACCGAGAGCCGGGCAGGTTATCACAGGGGGGCACGTGCAGGGGAGAAATGTTCACTGGGAATGTGTGCTAGCTCTGTAGGCTGGCGAAAGACCCTTCTTCCCACAAGAGAACATACAGGCTCCCACCTTACCTCTCTGTGAGGCTAACAGGTCCTCAGACATCATCCTTGTCTTCAGCTTGTCCTTGATCTGAATGGTTTCCAGGGCAGCACTGCTCACATCCCTCTCTCTGGGGTCCTGGGTCATGGCTTCGTGAGAAAGGCGGGAGGGAGAACCTCCAGCCCCAGTGCTGAGGTCGTGCACACTACCCTTGCTGAACCAGCCAGGCACAGGAGAGATCGCCCTTGGGTGCACAAATTTCCTAACTCCACCCCCATCCCATGAACTAGGCTGCTTCTTCATCTGGGTTGTTAATATGGACTGAAAAGGAGCTGTAGATCAGGTGAAAGGGAACAAATTAGTTAGTTGACCTCACATATTTACAATCAACACATCTAATGAGTGAGGCATTCAACTTTTTTTTAATCATTCAGAAGATCAGTTTGGTTTTATTTTTCATAAAACTAGCATCAGTTTAATTCTTCTGAAGAGCATTGAGCTAGCAAGCCAGGAGAGAGAGATTGAAGGCCCCACCGGTAAGAGGGGAAAAAAAGATTCCCATTTCAGGACTTGGCTTCTGTAAAGGCTACCAATAGACCCACACGGTGCTACTGGTATTTCTGGAAAGCATAAAGACATCTCAGCAAGTAGGTAGACCTTGCCAGTGTTTCTGTAGCACCATCCCATCCTCAAGGTCTGATCTGATGGGCAAGCAGAGGAAGAAGTGGGAATTTACCTATTGCAAGACCACACATGGATAGCAATGATAGGAAAAGAATTCATATCTCATTCCCATGCCAAATTTATAGCCAGTTGGGCCACAGGCCCTGTCCTGGCTGGCAGTAGTAGTGATTTAGCTACTGTTGATAAAGGAGAAAGCATAATGAGCTAGTGACAGAGATGTGATGCCATGCACACCACTGGAGGAGAGCAGGATCTTCTGCAGCTCTCTGCCAGCCACCTACTCTGATACAGAGCCAGCACATGAGGACTGACCTCCAAGGACCATTTCTCCCTGAAATCGGGGGGGGGGTGTCCATTTGGCTGAGACCACCATTGCATATTCAACCCATTTCCGTTCTCACCTTCTTCAGCAATCCAGCTGCTGCCACAAAACTGCAGGTTCGAATCAATGCTTCCACTTCGCAGAACTGTGCATCTGGGTTTGAACTTGGGAATGGTCCCATAGTAGAGAGAACCTGAGCCGTGGTACTTGGCCTTAAAATAAGGACAGTACAAATTACTCAGATTTGCAGCATTTGATATAGAGAGGTAAAAACAGACACCCTTTCTCCATAGAAAACTAACACACTGTGCTGGTTTTGGCTGTGATAGAGTTAATTTTCTTCATAGTAGCTAGTATGGGGCTATGTTTTGGATTTGTGCTGAAAACAACCTCAGTAATACAGGGATGTTTTCATTCCTGCTGAGCAGTGCTTACCCAGAGCCAAGGCCTTTTCTGCTTCTCACCTCACCCCACCAGTGAGCAGGCTGGGGGGGCACAAGAAGTTGGGAGGGGACACAGCCGGGACAGCTGACCCCAACTGACCTGAGGGATATCCCAGACCATACGATGTCATGCTCACCATATAAAGCTGGGGGATAAAGAAGGAAGGGGGGATGTTTGGAGTGATGGTATTTTGTCTTCCCAAGTAACCACTAGGTATGATGGAGCCCTGCTTTCCTGGAGATGGCTGAACACCTGCCTGCCCGTGGGAAGTGGTGAATTAATTCCTTATTTCACTTTGCTTGCGCATGCAGCTTTTGCTTTACCTATTGAACTATAGCTCAACCCATGAATTTTCTCACTTTTACCTTTCCAATTCCCTCCCTCATCCCACCAGGGGTGAGGAAGCAAGCGGCTGTGTGGTTCTTATTTGCCAGCTGGAGTCAAACCAGGGTACATACCAGTACTGACCAGCAGTCCTGACCGCTGCAACTGTCAGTTTGACTTTAGCCTAGTCTGCCTGGGGAGGAACCGGCATTCCAGCGCTATGACAACGGAACGTTCTACCAATTTGCATATGTTTCCGTTAGTGGCCCATCCAGGACTACAGGAGTTCTTTTCTTTCCTTTCCTTTCAAAGGGTAGGCAACCCACAACAGTCTTTAGGATTTGGCAATGTCTAGTAAGTAGAAGCTTTCCAAAACTAGTTTGAAAGTCCTTTGTTTCTGTAATTCCCAGTCAATTTTGGGTTGGGTTTTGTTGGGTTTTTTATTTCTCATCACAATAAAGAAAGTATGAAGACACAAACAATGAATCACCAGGTGTTATACTAAAAGAAGGTTTGCACTCTGCATTAGATGTCCCCAATATTCAGTGGGCTTATTTGATTACTGTATTTGTATGATGCAAATTGTCCATCCAAACATTCTCCTTTTTTCTGCTTCATTATTACACAGGTTTATTCCCTACTTTCTTTACTGCAGAGACACTCAAAACCAACATAAACATGGCCTGCCTCAAAAAATTTCTCATCTTGGCTGTTCCTGAAAATTCAAAATTATACACAGCATGTTTCCCTACCCCTTGTCCAGACCAATATCCTCCCCACTACGCAGCCTCTGAGGCTGGGCTCTCAGCATGAAGATACACTTGTACAGCATGAAGAATAGCTGCTGCACTTGCCAGCGTCTCCAGGGTCTCGTGATCAGCGCTTTGAATGCAGGTTTTGTACACGCTCTGCCTCCCTGAGCCGAGCAGCATTCCTGGGAACTGGCACGGCCGCTGTAGGCGAACATCTTCCAGGCAAAGGCTGCAGGAACGGGATTGCAACAAGCCCTGGATGAAGAAGTCTCCAGTCTGCTGCAGCCCTTCACCTGCTGCGAAATCATCTTGTGTTTCCATGGCAGGGGAGGCAGTGGGCTCTTTGCAGATAAGAGTCTACTCGATGTGCCGCTGGTCGCTGGGCCTGATACAACTGCTGGTGGGTTTCCCAGCAGCATCAGGAGCCTATATGGAAAAATAACACTGCTAGTGCAAGTGACAGCCACCGATCCCTGGCATTGCCCCGCATACAAGGGTTCCTGCATATGAAACTGCTCAAGTCAGGTGGTGTTAAAACAGCATAAAAATACATTCAAGCTACGCATTTTCCAAATCCTGTCAAAATCATGGCCATAAAGTCCCAATGCTGGAGGAAGACTGCTGTTGGCATAACGGGGGAGACATAACTCCGCCCCAGCAGCTGTTCTCCCCATGGCTGTATGAGCATGGCAGCAGAGGCAAGTGTCTCACCGCACCCACTGCTGCTGGACCCAGTGCAACATGCTGGAGTTGTTCCCACTGAGCTCGGCACTGCCGCTGCAGCAGGAGCATCATTCCACACATTTGATAACGAAGAGTTTTAAGGCCACATTGGACTTGCCCCAAGAGCAACCAAAAAAAAAAAAAATGGGGGTTAGAATAATTTGCTCCTTTTTAATACAAATGTACCTGGATTTTAGGGGGGGGGGGCACCGGGCTAACAATACTGGAGACTGGTGTGTAACCCCTATTCTCTAGCACTTTCCACCCATCTGCAAGATTTTTTTCCATAGAAAGGGATCGGTAAGATTTTATCACACATCCATTAGTAATTCTGAGCCACAATTTAAAACACAAGCCAAATACTGCCAGATCTGCCACCAAGTGGGAAAGGAAGGAGAAAAGCAGTTGAAACAACTGCCCTTGTAGCTAAATTGCCTGCATTTATAGTGTTGCTGAGTTACCTATAGCACTTGCAGCACCTCAGAAAGCCTGAGGCTATGGCATAACGCATATTTAGAGATGCCAGCTATCCAGAAACTATATGCCACGCTCACATCAACAAATGCACATCCCACAGGACCAGTGGAGTTGTAGACGGTGTTATAGTGCACAGGTATATGAAAGTAAAGGAAGTTTAGGCTTAGCCCTTCAGGTTAGTGCTATAGCAAAACGTGACACTCATCAGCTTCAGTCCCTGCAGTCTGTTTCCTTACCAGTTTGGTTTCTTTCACCTCAAAACTCTCTATAGAGATTTCTTTTCACCTTCTGACAGACTTTAGTCACTATACAGGGCTTGGGCTTCCTTAAACATATCAGCCCATTTCTTGTGGCCTAAGTGAGAGGTAAGAGGGGATTTTGCAGAGCGTGCCTTAGGATCAGAGGTCAGAATGGTAAGCCAGCAGTAAAATTCCTATAAACGTCAGTAAGTACAGAAGGATGCCAGTGTGAACCGCTTTTGAAAATCCACTCATAGGTGCCTCCAAAGCTCTGCAAACAGAGCGACTATCACATGGTTGCTCAGTGCAGCCAGAAGGATGAATCACAGACACAGTTCAGTTAAAGTATTACAGAAGGAAAAATGCCTCTGCACTCAGTGGAAGCAAAGGCAGGTCCCTATTAATTTGTTCTGTAAGCTTAAAACAAATAACAAGGAATGCTGTACAAGGACTTGAGGTACCCTGCTATCAATCAAACTTACAATCAGATAAAATGGCATCCTCAAGCAAATTTTAATAGAAATTGTTCGTATTGCAGCAAAGCCCTGTGCTGCTCCACCCCCTGCCCAAGAGATTTAACTCTGCTCAAAAGCTATCAAAGCATTCATCTGGAGTAAAACAAGTGATTTTAGAAAGGCTGGAGTTAGCGGAGACAGTTAACCCACTTCTGGCTTTCACTCTTTTTGTTAGTCTAGATAAATTCACAGAGACAGCTTAAGGTCAATGAATGAAGGTGCTTGGAGAGCTTTTAGAGCCTAATTCCCATTACTTTCAACAAAAGGCAGGCACTAAATACCCTTAAAAATACAAATATAGGTCTATTTGGACTGTACTTTAAAACAAGGGGTAGAGGTATCATTGCAAGTGGGACTAGGACATAAAGCAGGGATTAAGGTATATTTTCTTTGGTCTCATTGCATAGGATGAATATCTAAGAAATATGCCAGCAGCAATTTTGCCTGGTTAAGATCACCTCCTAAATGAAGCTGAGCATGTCCCATTGCTTAAGGTATTAAAAATGCCCAAAAGAAAGCAGTAAGTACCAGAAATTAATGTATCCTGTAGCTAAAACAGAGGCTGCCTCTACCACTGACTTAACCCTGTTACACAAAGTCAGGCTCTCCATGCCTCAGTTTTGTTCCTCTGCCAGTCTGTCCTACCTAAACGCTAGCATGCTATAAAGCATAATTAGGAAGGGCATTACTTATGGCACCTCCATGGCCACCAAAGACTTGATTACCTAAATTCAGGGCATAGTACCTAATTCAGGCCAGCTACATGATATGGAAAGCCCCAAATGTACAGCTATATAGGGCCACCCCTTTCTCCCTTGCACTGAAACCACTGTAACCCAAATGATAATAGCAGAGCAATTTGCCTGCAGCCTGGGGGAAGCACTGGGTGTGCAGGATTCATCTTTTGCCACTGTTGATAAGAGCATGGAAAACAAGCTGGTGCCATTCTCTGTACAGAGGAGAACAGTAGCAGTGGTTTGCTGCTGAGTGAAAAAAAGTGTTAGAAAATGGCTTTCTGAAGAAGAAAAAATGGAATGCAGATGCATTTGAACAGCTCCAGGCCCTGGTGATGTTTCAATAGACAGTAACTGTACTCCTTGTCATCCTTCTGCTGGGTTAATCAAAAGGAAATGCATTCTTTGGGATTTTCAGCTTCTTTGGATCATTAGCACCCAGTAAATGAAAACAGAGATTATTTAATGCTATCATTACTTTCGTTCCCAACTAACAAGCTGTTTCTCTGGTGGCTTCCCAACACAGCAAACATACAGTATTGTTATGTGAAACACGCTGATTCCAACAACCCTACAGAGCCCGTCAGGATTGGAGCCACTGTGGAGGTTGAACCCAGTATCTCACCAGCCAGAGGCTAGTTGTGAGGATAAAATGGAATTGGAGTGATGACAGTTGTTTGGGGTTTTTTTTGGCCAGAGGATTTCAGCTTGCAGGGCCATAACGCATCTGTAGTATGAAGTTTTTATGTAGAGTAAAAAGCCATCGCCCAGTGGACCTGGGCAGTTTCCCCAGGCCTGCAGGAGAATCACGAGGCAGGTCCCTGTGCTACTAATTGCATCTCTCCCCACTTTTCTAAGTTCTTGGTGTCAAAGCCACTTAGGTTAGACACACAGGTCACAAGAAGTGCTCCTGTATCTTTCTGCGCAATGATCCAAGCAAGATAACACAGCCAAAATCTGTTTTCTCTTACCATTTTGAGGAATTTCTGAACCAGCAAACTTGCTTCCTCATATATTTACTGTGCATGGCAAGAAGCACAGACAAAAGATGTAACGTGAAAAGCATCACCCACGTGATGCTCTTTTTACAAGTTGTGCCCTCAGCATTCATTTGGAAGATCTTAAAAGTTCAATGTCCCTATCAAAAGCTCCTACAATGGCTGCTTCTCAGCAGAGCCAGGCTGCTCAACCATGAAACAAGAGTTACCACAAGCAGCAGCTTACCCAGGGCAGCAAATCAAGAGTTGAGAATAAGCTGATCTGAATGCCAAACCTCATTAGCTCCTTCAAAAAGCACTTGAACAAGCCCTCATTCCAGCTCTAATGAGGTGTTGTGCTGGACACCACGGTTATTTGAGTACTGTACACAAGTTTGCTCCCACTGAGGTCTCTGTTAGAGCTGTGGCCCAGAGCGGTTGTTCCCCAAAGGTGGGTGATTGATTGCTCTGTGGGCTCCTGTGACTGCCAGACACAATGAGATGAGAAGAAGCCAAGTACACTGACACACCTTTGCCTTGAGCATAACCCAGCCTGGGCCAAAAGCACTGAAAGATTTCCCCTCCTTATCGAGGCACTTTGAAGACGACCCTGAAACTGCAAGATGCTGAGGCCATGCAGGAGTTTGCAGAGCACCTCATGCAGAGAGGTCCTCACCCTGAGGGGCCTCCATCTGCTAATGCTGTATGAACATAAATTAGCTGGCAGCAGTAAAGCTGCAGGGCCTAGCACTAGAAAAAGCAGGCAACGATCAGCTGCTGCCATCTCTTCTGAGAGCAGGTCTTCACAGCACGTGGGATTTCTGCCATGAAGGACTCTTGGAAAGGCTCTAAATGCCCAACACTCAAGGCTTGGCTACAGAAGCAGTCACAATCAGCACCTTGAACTAATATATCCTCAAATTAAGTCCAACCAGTGGCCCATGTCTTGAAATGTTAGACCAGCTGTTTGTTGGTTCACACCGGTTTCTTGTAAAGCATTTTCCTTAGAAATACCAGGCTTGTCTGCCTCAGTGCCTTCCTCTCAGCTGCCTCAGGGAGAGTGGTCTCCCACCCCATACTCCTGTGTGAAGCCATCCCAGAGGGCTACTAAAATATGTTCCCTGGCCAGTGGTTTTCTCCTGATAGGGCCCTGCATACTGTTCCACACATCTTTTGCAAAGGCACAAACCAACTCCAAGCAGTCTGACTAGAGCAGGTTTCCACAAACAGCTGCATAAATCCAAGATAACTCCAAGTGAGCATCCTAAGGGCTCTGTCCTGTTCCTGTGTAATCACCAGGCAGGGAAATTGTCAATGATATGAAGCAATTTCATTCAGTTGCAACATGGGATCCGAGTTCTGTATTGAAATTTTTCATTATGAGTAACAAGCATTGGGAGCATGAGGTGCAGGGCTGACATGCAAAAACAGGAGCATATCCTTTAACGAGACCAGTTTAATTGTCCATTTTACTACTCTTATATCTATTCCACTAAAGTCCCAGTACTGTTGTTAGTGCTGTATGAACCTTGAAATACAACAGTTCCCACTGCTTAGAATTTATTCCCTGGTCTTTACAGTATCTAAGCACCTCTGTTTTGTTCAGGGCCTAAGTCTGCTATTCAAGCATCACTGAAATATTTAAAGCTTCCTGTGCTGGTTTTGGCTGGGACAGAGTTAATTTTCTTCATAGTAGCTAGTATAGGGCTATGTTTTGGATTTGTGCTGAAAACAGTGTTGATAACACAGGGATGTTTTCATTCCTGCTGAGCAGTGCTTAGCCAGAGCCAAGGCCTTTTCTGCTTCTCACCTCACCCCACCAGTGAGCAGGCTGGGGGGGCACAAGGAGTTGGGAGGGGACACAGCCGGGACAGCTGACCCCAACTGACCCAAGGGATATCCCATGCCATATGACGTCATGCTCAGCAGATAAAGCTGGGGGATAAAGAAGGAAGGGGGGGATGTTTGGAGTGATGGCATTTGTCTTCCCAAGTAACCGTTACACGTGATGGAGCCCTGCTTTCCTGGAGATGGCTGAATACCTGCCTGCTGATGGGAAGTGTTGTATGGATTCGTTTTTTTGCTTTGCTTGTGTGCATAGCTTTTGCTTTACCTATTAAAATGCCTTTATCTCAGCTCACAAGTTTTTCTCACTTTAACCCTTCTGATTCTCTCCCCCATCCCACTGTGAGGGAGGTGAGTGAGCGGCTGTGTGGTGCTTAGTTGCCAGCTGGGGTTAAACCACAACACCTCCATTCACCTAACCTACAAGGTATCACCTAACTCCACAGGCATTTAAATCCCTAGAGCGCCCAAGTGTCCATGGGCTCATGCCTGCTAAACACAGGAGGTGTCTTGCATCTGACCTGCTCCTTAGAGCCCCACACCATGGTGCCCAGAGGCCCCAGTGCAGGATCTTCAGTCAAGGTGGACAAATTAGTATTTTTCAACATCTACCAGCTGGCAGCATTGGGTGAGCTGGAGAGGTAAAGGAGTAATAGGCTGTCTCTGCAGCAAACAGCAATGCTTTACAGGGAAGGGGACAAAAAAGAGCTCCCAGATATGAACACACAACATAGTACTGCTGTCTGATGAAACCTTGCAATGGTTTGGCTCACTGACCTGACAGAAAATACCACGTTTCCAAACTGCCATCACTTCCAACGTCCAAAAGTGAACAAAGCCGAAGAACAGCATGAAAAGTGGAAGACTGCAGAAGCAGGCTAGGTCTACTGCTGATTCATTGCCTGGCCTGCAAAGAAATAGAAATATAAATCTCAAGGCCAGAAATACAAATCTTAAGGCCAGAGAAAAGTTAGGAGCATATAAACGTGACCTCTGCAGGCCACAGATTTTTTAACAAGTCAACTTTTGTTTCTTACAGGTCAGTATCTCCAACGGAAAAATGCAAATGATGCTTGGAAGCTTTGCAAAGCTCTCAAATGCCCTGGGGTGATGGATATTATGCAAATAGGAGCAGTTACCACTGTCATTACAGCAGCGGTCTCTGCAGCAAAGCCCCAGCTTGCTAAATTGTTAGGGGTGAGGAAGCATAGATATTACCAGGAAGAAAGGGAATGAAAAAACAAGTGAAGCAAAGGCATTATCTCCAGAGAGAGAAAGAGAGAAACGGAGGGAGAAAGTAACCAGCAAACACCTCTGATAATGTGCAGAATCCCTGTATCTCAATCCTTCAGAGAGTTTGGTTTGTCCTCCCCCTACTGCTGTGGCAGGCCAGCATCTCTGCACCCTAAAAGAAATTCAAGATGTGTTAGACTGTGGATCTTTCCTCCTCATCCTCCTACACCTTTCCCAGATTCAATTTTCAGAGCTTCATGCTTTTAGTAAAAAACGCGTTTGAAAACAGAGGCTAACCTGGAGGCAATTTGTTCGTAGCATGATATTGCTTTGGGACTAGGCATTTACGTATCAGAGAGACTGTGAGCTCACTAAAGTTTGCTTCTACTCTCTTTGCTTGCAGGAAAATGCACTTTTCCCCCACATCCTTTGGAGTGAGGTGCCATGCTTAAACTTAGTGAAACTCAGCAATTTAAACCATTGGCAAGAGCAGACTTGATTACTATCCTGCAGGGGTGAACCGTCACCCCCAGGAGCCATATAACACTGACCTAAACCTCAGCAGGGCCCACTTCAGAAAGTTGATTTGAGTTCAACCTTCCTTGATTCTACCTGGAAAATAACAGTGGGAGCCCAGGAAGGACCAAAGGTCCAGTGTTTGCTTTTTGGCCTCAGTCAGAGCAAGGGGAGTTTGAGCAGGAGCTGAGTGGGGGACTTGCCCATTTGCCCACACACAGCAGCAAAACAAGCCCTGGGAGCCTGAGGGCAGCACCTGAGCCAAGGTGGGAGCTCTCACTCTGCCTCCCGTGGTGAGGCAGAGACCAGGCTGTTGCTCTTCTTATGAAGAGGAGCTTCCCATTTCCCTGTCAACAAACCACTCCATCTGCTCTGCAGCTCCCACCTGTCCTCCTCTCTCCTCCTTCCATCCGCCACTGAAGAGTTGCTGCTCTTCCACACGTCCCAGGACTGTGTCTTTTTTAAATGACACCCAAACTCTCCAGCACACGGCTGGAGTCACCCAGCAGAAGCTTCCCTCATGTGGCTTTAAAACTTCAAAACAACTTTTGAAAAGAGAAAAATAAAAGGAAAAATCATCAATCTTTCCCCAGATTTTATTGCCTTCTGGGAGAGACGCTTGCACCCAGCAACCTCCACCAGAGCATAGTAAAAGCAACCCCTCTGCCTGGCTCCTGCCAGCCCCCGCCAGAGCACCACCTTGCTGAGAAAGCAACAGCGCATGAGACAGGGCTATCCACCAACCTCCTTCACAAACATGCGTGTCCTTCACTGTGGAAATCTAGCTCCACGTTGTTAAGCTTGTATTCCCCCTGGGAGCTGTAAAACCCTGCTGGGGGTTGCCTCCCACAAGGAAACAAGGATTTCTTCTGTTCCAGACCCTGTGTTTCCACAACTGGAAGCAGGGACAGCCATTTGTGAAGCTGGACCCCTTCTCCAGGAGTACAGCAGGCTCCCCCTTCCAGGTGTACGAGCTCAGCAGGCAAACAGTGCCAGACACCAGGAATAAACAAGGCTGCATAGCAACCACTTCTCTGAAGAAATCTTGAGCGTGAGATGCAAGGAATATCTTTTGCCTGCAGGGCTGGCAGGCAGATCCCTGGGTGCCGCAGCCGCAAACACCTGAGGGACCTCAGCAGCACCCAGACCTTCAGGCAGGGACACACTCTGACCTGCAACATGTTCCTGGTCCCTCCCTGCCTGCTTGCCACCACTGCATGAGAATCATGCCTAAAGCTGTGCACAACGCCCAAGCAAACAGCAAAGTATGCATCTGCTGGAAACTGGTAAAAGGGAGGGGAAAGTTTCCACCCCCTTCACTGCAGGATTTGATGACATCTCTGCATGGTAAATTGCTTAGCTAGGCAGTGTGAGCCTGGAGCCCCTCTCAGTTAGATTGGTGTAAATCCATACCAGCCCTACAGAAAGCACCACATTCAGGCAAGGTTAGGAAAAGAGAAGAGCTAATTGCTTCAGCCTGGCCCTCTCCAATGTGGCATGTCCACAGTCGCTGCACTCTCCACTAAATGCTGCCAAACTAGAATTCTCCACCAGCCCCATTACAAATTTTTTATACCTCTCCCCTGTGCTGGTGATAATTACGCAATATGCAATGCAGAGCAGAAATTTAGTTTTGCTACTGTGTGTGTTTTGTTGTTGTTATGCTCACTCAAAAGCTACTTCCAAATGTGAAAATAATATTTTGTTTGGAAATTTTCCATAACAAGGTCACTGCTGGCTGGTTTTATAAACACCCATGTACACAAACAGAGAGAGAAATTTTGTGCAGAGGTGCAAGGGTTCACATGAGGTTCTCTGTTAACCATGGGGAATGGCAGCTCAACCTGTCTTTACAACTGCTTGGATGGAGAGTGTCCACACAGGTATTATGAGAAAAGGAATTCAGACACTAAGCAGCAAGTCCCGAGCCACTGTATCCAACCTGCAAGCCAACAGATAAGTGGGAAGGGGTTTTTAGCTGTAAAAATGTACAATAATTCAGCTCCTACAGGGGAAAAAAAAACCCCACAGAAAACCATCTGCAGGAGTTACCAATCCTTCTCCAACAAGCAAAGGCAGCACACGCACCCTGTTGCGATTTGGGGAGATGACTGTCACCTCACTTAGTAAAAGCAGCAGCAAAGCCAAAGGGAAGCATCTTCTTGTTACTGCTGAGCCACCCCGTTGGTACTGGTGCTGTAGGAGTAAAGGATTCAGCCTTACAATGAGTCATCTTAAACCACACAATTCTCTCAGCTTCTTCAAGGCTGAGTAATCAGACATGTGAGAAAATGACAACCCTATATATCACAGAACGGCAGAAAATGAGCTGACTGCAGCAAATGGGTCCCCAAATGTGACATCTCCTGCATGAAACAGGAGAATTCTCCCAAAAGGCTTCTCCCTTTTGCTACAAACAAGAGGCAGAGGACTACCCTCAGACTCCAGCACTGCTTTAGACCTTAAGAGACACAAGGAAAATTCTGTCTCAGCTGTGTTGGAGGCTTCATGCAAGACTTAATCTACTCCAGCTCCTGCCTGCAAAGCAAGCGTAGCAGAAATGCTGCTTGTTCACCTTTCCCCATATTTTCTTTTAAGGCAAACCCTTTAAGGTAGGGAATTGTCTCTTCCTACATGTGTGTGCATCATCTAACAGAGCTGGCACAGCCATCAGCTAGGGATGTTACCATAAAATATTGGTGGCAGTAGCTCTTCAAAGGACTTTCCCCAAAACAGTGTTTGGTTGTTCCCTTTAATTGAAGGGGCCAGCAATGAGCTACAAGCTCAGCTCTAGTGAAAAAGTTAAGCTCCTGGGTGTCTCAAAATGAGCACTTCTACGGGGAAACAGCATTAGCAGCACTGAAAAGCATGACCATTGTTAAATCACGCAAAAGTGACAAAAGTAGAGCAAAGGTAGTCAGCTGGTCAGACTAAGGACCACCCAGGAGCATCTAATGTCCAGTCTCCCTGAACACCTGCTTACACTCTCTTTTCTTTTGGCTCAGTAATACTGAAGCTGATGGGACAGACGCAACCAAAGAGAAACTTGAAAGCCTACATGCTTAGCCTTAAAAACAGCAAGCCAAAGTTTTATTTCATCCTTTCTAAAAGGAAGAAAAAAATTGCAGCCATAATCAGGGAACAGAGTACCTTCCGTCCTGAACCTAACTAGTGTCAGAACCACTTCACCTCCAGCAGCATCATCCACGTGGCCATGCTCTTATGTCACCTGCACACCCTGTAATGATGCGTTACATTACACAAGGAAGGGGCAGTGTCCATGTGTTCACGTGCATCCTGGAAATGAACCTGGTGATGGCTATCACATCATTCCTTGAGACAGCCATGGGATAAACCTTGCTACGAGATCAAACCCTCTCTCTCATCCATCCATAGCACCCCAAGCACCTCCGCCAGTCCTCCCTGACAGAGCAGTCCAATCATTCCTCACAAGTTAACAAAAATTGCCTTGAAATCCCCTTTCTCTAGACATGAAGCATGGCCTCTCTATTTCAATAAACACATCTTGGACTTATTTGTCTAAACCTCCACACTCTGCTTTGAAGCCTTGGGGCACCGTAGGCAGGAGCACAGGGCTGAGCAGGGCTTCCCCCCGCCATCTGCAGCAGGGACGGAAATCATGCCACCTTACATGCTTGTACCCAGAAACCTGCTCAGCTATTCCTCTCAGCACATTTTCTTTCACATAGTACACTTGCTGAGCAGCACAGCCCTTCACAGCAGCCTCCTGGCACGCAGGCAGTTTCTTTTTTGTTCGCAGGACTGGGAGCCCTTGGGCTTTCCCCATGGCAACCTCATTTGTGCATTGGGCAAGGGCGATCAATATTGCGTGGCATTCGAGCCTGTGAGGGAAACGGCCCAAGTGCACAAAGCAAATGTTAATTAGAGCCCAGCAGACAGGTCTGGAGCTGGTGAGCTTATACAGACCTTTTTAAAATGTTCATTTTTATCAATCCTGAATTCACAGTGATAGGAAAAGAGAGAAGAAAGATGGACAGACAACAGGAAAAACACAGATACTGCTGTATCTGCCTCTCTCCATCTGCCTCTGTTTTGCCCAGCCCTGGGGAGCATCAAGACTTCTCTGGCTGTTCCTTATTCATTAGACACTGTCCCCTAATCAGCAGGAGCCTGAAGGCTTTGAGAGGGATACCACCTTCTATAACCCTTCCTCCACCAAGTGTTGTCATGAAGAATAAATCAAATTATCCAAAGAGTGACAAGTGAAGTGTGCAGGGCATGCACCTCAATGCCGTGGAAGGCAAGCAGAAAAGAGCTGTTAAGATACGAAAACATGCAAGGTAGAAAAACCTGTGGCTTCAACATCTACATTTTCAGAATTCTCTGTTGCAGTGGAAGACTTCGGCACTGCTGCATGCTGAGGCCATTGCCTGAAACAAAAATCTCAGAAAAACAGTGCTTTGGTTTCCTTAAAGGAGATGTGTTTTCTGAACAAAGCTTATGAAAGAAAATGGGAAAGGAAATGACAACTTTACACTTTAAAGCATAAACACACAGACTCAGAAACACTAAGGTCAGGGAAAATTATGACAGTAATACTTTGGACTCACAATTACATTGCAAATTCCCTCTGATGAGCCCAGAGCAGTTTGCATTGCCACAAGTGGCACTTAACACCTCTTCATGAGGTGACTCAAGCAGTGTTAAAGTGCACTGAAAAACTGAGGCAGCCAAAAGTGCTCCAAACCTCACTTAGGACCTCAGAGTAAATAAACTGCAGTGAGACCAGCAAAACACAGCTTCTCTTGATCTAGTGACAACTGTCTGTGGCAGGGTAACAACTGGGATTGTGTCAGCTGGAAGAGAAAATGCTGAGGTGTTTCAAAAAGAAACCTAAAACAACATAGGGTTTAAGAGCACTACCCTCATTTACAGAGGTACTATATTAAGACATGCCAGCTAACCATTATCAGAGCTTTACATGTGGGGACCAGGAGCTTTCAGGTTGATGGATAGAGTATCTTGACTACAGCTTGCAAATTTTTTTGATGGAGAACACAATAATTCTACAAAAATTATGTGATTTGTGAAAAAGTGCTTGTTTCAATTATTTCTGTGAGAAAGTAAGTTCTAGACCTGGACATTTGATATTTTTTCTCAGATTCTTCCATGAAATTATAAAATTATCTCCATTCTGAGTAACCCTAATTCTACACAGTGACAACCTACTTACCACCTACCTCAGACACATTTCCAGATCAGACCTTGATGAGGCAAAAGCCTATTTCCAGTGCTTCTTCAATATAGCAGTGGAATAGAAATTGCTGTATGCCTGGGAAGTCACAGAGAATATTTTAACTTCTGTAAGGATTGAAAAAAGGACTTCAGGATGCTTCTTGTACATTCATGATACAAAGGGATGCAGGCAAATAAGCTCCAAGCTGCAAGTGTGCCCTAGAGGACAAGGACAAGGTGTCCCAGATACTCAAGCACATCACAGCACCAGTCCCCAAAGAGGACCCACAAACTGGAACAGAGACTGGAAACCTCCACGAGGCAGCAGAAAAACAGCCCAATTCAGGATTGCCCAGAACCCCTCTAACACCCTTGGCTGATCCAGGACACTGTACACACACAGTGCTTTGCTACCTAATTTATTCAGGATCATGTGGTCCTAAACCAAGGCCACTTGGTTCCCCATGTTGCTAATCTAGTTAACTGCATATTGGCTAATTGCAGGCTTTAACTCTCTGCCAAGCACAGCATCTCACCATCTGTTTGCTCTGGCTACCTGAAGAGTCAGCAGCCACAGGAAGCTGCACCTCATCTGGGGACACAGAGAAACCAGCTGCTAGTGCCTGCTGTCTAGTACAGGTCTGCATTTCATTTGCTTTACATTAACAGAACTGTTGTTGTTACATAACAAGGGGAAAAAAAAAAACCAAAACAAGAAACCAATCATCACCTCAAGATGCCCTTTGCAAACACAAAGTCTGGGGGCAGATGGACACAAGAAAAAAGAAAAAAAAATACCCTGTTTTTTGCACAGGCATGGTAAAAGCAGTACCAGCAAGCCACTTTGCTAACCCAGAGTATGCAAATACACTCCTCATATTCCTGAGAGTTAGAAATGACTCAAAAGACCAAAGCCTTCCCCCAGGTTTACCAGAATTTAGCACAAATAATTTTGAAAACTGAACCCAGATGCTATGGTTTTTACTGAATGCCCAGTCTCCTGAACATCAGCATGGGTACCTGTCTGTTGGAGGCAGACCTGGGCTGGTGCACCTCTAAAGGGGTGGGCAAAGTCCATTAGCTCCACCGATGCTGCACCACGGACCACTATTACAGAGCAACACAAAGTGCTAACTGCAGCCCTCCTATACCCCCTCTGCTGCCTTGAAGTACAACTGCAGGGGTTACAGGCCCTGATGACTTGCTTTTAAGTGCTTCAGCGAGCTACTGTACACAGTGAGGCAGCTGCACAACATCAAAGCTGCACAAAAAATAAAACACTTTCCCACAACACCACATTAAAGCCAAGGCAAGAACCGTGAATTGAGCCCCAGTGATGCAGAGTTCAGTCCTCAGACTTTAAAATCCCTCTGCACCTACAGAAAGATTAGTTGCACTTGTCTCAAGAGCCCCATTTTTCCCCTCAGTACCATTCATCTGCCAAGCAGAAAATTTGTCGGCACAGTTTGGAGTGCAGGGCTAAGGCTTTAGGACTGCATTTCTGATACAAACGGCTCATGAAGTTTACAAGCAGAGAACACACAAACTCAAAACCTGTAAAACAACAGGTACTTTCATGGTAACAGACAGACCACCATGGAGATGAAGGATGAAGGTGCAGGGTAGGCATGTTTAGAAGCCCATGTTTTCCCACATGTTTTACCAGGTGGCAGCCACCAAACCATGTTTGGGATGCTGGATCTGCTAAGTCATCTCCGTACCCCCGATCTCACAGCATGGGTCAGACAGTGGCCGGCCCTGAATTCACTGGGAGAAAAGTGACACAGAGAATCAGAGCTGTTTCTTTACTGTAAGTCTTAGAAACAGCTGGAAAAGATCTTGTTTCATTCATTTCTGAAAGACAAAAAAAGTGTGATCATTTCGATGGAAAAATAAAAATGTTATCAGATGAAAAGACTTGTTTAGGCTATTGAACATCTATGTAATAAAGGTAATAGAGACTTGAATTGGAGATAGAGACAAGAGAAATTAGGCCTGCAACTCATTTTACCTGCCATCAACTTTGAAGAGGTCCTGAAACACACTTTCATCAGTCCCTGATAAGAGCTTGGCAAAGCACATACCACAAGCTGGAGGATACCCAGACTCACAGGCAGGTAACGGCCTGTCTCAAACAGACGGTGATGTAACAGCTTCTTCTTCACTTTCCTGTACTGGAGGACGTCGCGACAAAATAAACACGGAGACGAGACACGATGAGGAAGGACCCCATTTCCTTGTTAACGGCTTTCCATTCAAATCCTCTACAGCTCCAGAAATTAGCTGCCTGAGCGCTACAGAAAGGAAAAATAGGCACAGGCTGGTGGATTTTTCTTTAAAAAAAAAAACCACCAAACAACAACAAAATCTGAGTATTAACAGAGCACAATAAATTCATGGAGGAGACTGCAGTGGTAGATGGATATATTCCCCTTTTTACCTTCACTATTTTAAACAAAACTCTGTGCCTGCAGTGGAGAAAAAGTTTTGTATGGCTACCTTGAATTTAACTTGTGTGAAAGGGGCGGTGGACTTTGGTTTTACTTGTTTGTTTATATAGGTGCTTTTGAAATACAATTGTATAGGATGCAATCCTGCCTCCTTTTCCCTTCATTGAACCTCCTGGGGCAGGGAAGGGAAATAGTAGGAATTAGAGGACCGAGTCTGACCCTGCTGAAATCAAACAGCTGCCATGCCCAGCCTGTGGACATTTTGAGAAACGGCTCCTCTTCTGAATCGCATTATCCCTGTCAGTCCTGGGCAGAAAATGATTTCCAGTCACTAGCCCACAGCAGACGATAATAACAAATGAAAAATAGCCAAGCTATCGTTTACACTAGATGCCAGAAATGAAGTATGGGGGAATTCTGCAGGCACAGCGCATCGGTGGGAGAACCGAGGAGGAATGGCATCACCCCTGCCCGCTCTGAGGCAGTGGCAGCACGGTGGGAACAGCTCATTTAGCAGACAGCTCTTTTTCATCAAGCTGGTAGTTGTGCGCTAAGCCTTTTGTATGAAGCAGAGTTTGCTCACGAAGAGGCAAACAACAAGTGTATTGAAATGCCATAAATCCCATGTTGGCAGAGCTCAAAGCAATTCGAGCCTCCGTGCAAAATTAGGCCTCTGTGACTGCACCTAGAGGCAGGCAGGTAATTGAAACATCAGTACATCTGGAAGAGACTATGTGAGCGCCAAAAAAAGGAGAATTTGGGGGCAGGGAGAAAAACTTCACATGGAACTAGTGCCTGGGTAGAGGTGACTGCTAACCAGTTTGTAGATCCCAAGCCAGCTGCTCCTCAAGGCCCTTCAAAGTAGATCCCACACAGCCTCACCAAGAACAAGGGTCAGCCGCTCAATGGAGCGCTGCGTTTTGCAGTACACATATACCTTCTCATATCCTCTCTGCTCTCCGGCTGCAACAGTATGTTCTTCTCCACATGTTGTTGATGGTCTTGCCCAGCTACACTGCAAGCTTGCTTTAGGCTAGAGATCCTTTCTATGTTTTTTTCCTCAGGATCAAGGGAAGTTCATCAGCATGCACTTTGCCTTCACCACACATTTTTCTGCAAGAAACTCTAGGCATTCAGCCACAGATAAGAAAGCATTTTGGTAAACTAGCCAAGTAGGGTTATCCCTTCTTTGCAGATGGGGAAACCGAGGCACAGAATTTGGAAACACAAGTTTTCAGCCTGGACGGTCACTGGTTTCCCATCGCTCAGTCCTGAGATACTGTGGATACCACTGTGATAGCTTCAGCTGCTAAGGAAACAAATCTTTCTTCATACACGTTACTCATGCTGTATCATTCGATTCCTTATCTGAGTGAGAGCGATTATGTCAGTGGTTTCACCATTATCTTAAAGCAAAGCCAGGACTCCACCATCTTTCTTGAACATAAAACTCCATCATCTAGTTAACAACATTTTCTGAGACTTTCAGCGAGGCTTTTTACAAGATATGCTGCCTCTCAAGAAATGAGAGGACTAAAAGGTGACCTTCCTGCAGGGAATAGTTTTGTGCTGTGCTGTGGGGCATCGAGTGCTGCTCCGTATCAATGTGGATAATGCTGAATTTGATGATTTTTGAGCAGTTACTGAAAGACAGTGGAGATTTGTATTGTTTGTACCCAGGAGTGTAAGATAAGTGCCCAAATAAAGAAGTGTCCTTGAAATCTGGGTCTAATGGCAAGTCTAATACTGTGACAGGCTCTGCTGGAGGCTCAGGCAGAGTCATCTTGCTCTCTACAGCTGTCAAAGATCTCTGGGTCTGTGGGGCAAACACTGGCCATGAAATTATAATATACCCTAGGGCTGATTGATTCTGGCTGCTCAAGTTTTTGGGGTTTGGGTTTGGGTTGGGTTGGTTTTTTCTTTTAACCACAGGAGCCACAGGAAACCACGAGAAGAGATGACAGTTTAGGTCTTATCTCATTTCCATCAGTGCTAATAGCAAACCTGTAATTGATTTTAAATGTCAGGGGAAAACCTTCAGCACACAGACTAAAAGATGGAATAAAGCTTCTTTATGTAGCCTGGAGTCTGTGCATTTTTTTAAAGAGGCAATAAAAACCTTCACTGGAAGTATATTCTTCAATAAAAATACATATTTTCTCCAAACACATAGTTTGGTTGTGGTCTTCTATTTTCCACAGGACAGGCAAAAATGATCAAAATAATTTTCAGCCAAACAGTAGTTGAGAGGTTCAGAAACATTTGAAACATTTGACAAAGCTGTGCAAACAAAAGCAGCTCATTTTTACATCAAATACTTGCCTTGTTAAGTTCCCACTAAAAAGAATTATATTTTGGCTAATATGCCTAGTGCTTTTGTAGGAAGTTTAAAGTTTTAGAAACTTCCCAGAGAAGCTACAACATCCAAGAGGAAGTTCTCGGCCAGTTTTTTTCCTAAAGCAAAGGAATGGCCCACTGGGATCTCACTGGTCCCACTGGTCCCCAATGAAGCCCTAAGGAGAGCCCCGGAGGGGCTGTGGAAGGGATACGGTGCACACAAGACTTGCACACACTCCTGCAATCCAGATGGGCACAGCATTCAGCAATGGAACCTTGCCTGAGATAGACCAAAATGTGCCACCGGTTCAGCCAACAAAGGAGTGAACACAGGGTCTGGCTGCAGAGCCTTGAAGCCTGTTACACTGGGCATTTAAGGCAAGCCTAACTGTGTGTGATGAAGGAAAACCACTGACCTGTTCCTCTGAGCTCTAATGCAGTCTGTTTGGACTGAACATCTGCTAAGGCTCACCTCAAAAGCCCTGGTGGACCCCTGTAAGGATGGATCCAGGCACCCTCCTCACACCAGCCAAAAGGCCAACCGCTGTCATTTCAGCAGCTGAGTGGCCTTCCCAGTGTGAAGAGGCATGCAGCACACTGTTTCTTTGAGGGTCAGTGCCACTGGCTACAGGCTGCTTTTTCAGAAGTGTCAGAATTTTGTGTACCAGCCCTTGCACATAAAACATATCTGCTACAGAGCCGTCGATGCATCACCACAGGAGACAGGGAAGGAGCTAGCATATATTTAATCTGGTTTTCACATGCATTTTGCCAGGAATAACAAAGGCTATTATAATCCTGCATTCCCAAATGATCCTTTAAAAAAAATTTTTGAAACTATGACTCAAACACTAACAAGTAAAATCTACTCCCATGCAGCTAGCCAAGGAGTTCAAGTTCCTTTGGCAAAGGGCATTAACCACAAAGCAAATAACATGTTTGCTGCAAGAATGACAAGAAGGGAGACCTACCTTCATCTTTGTTTTTTGTTTACATGCTTCCATTAGTACCCAGGGGAGTTTAACTCTGGGCTGGGGGACATGGCATGGTAAAGTCCTCAGGTTTCAGCACTCCTCTGGCCATCCATCACCCTGCAACTTCTCCTCAGCTATTCAGTCCCGAGGCATTAAGCTGTCACAGCTCACTAAGAAATTAGACTTGATGACACCTAAGCAGATTCATTAATGCATTAAGCAAATGCAATCTGATTGGTTCCTTTTTTTAGGCATTTGGCAAGCAGTGTGCAAATAAACCTGGAGGATGAGGCTCTCAGGGGAGGGCAGGCAGCTTGCCAGTGTTCTTGCTTAAACGGAGGGAAAGAAAGCACCAGTTCCACAAAGCCACACTAGAAGAATTTACAACCTACTGCTTGCTTCAAGGGAGTAAAAGACAGAAGGTGGCATCAGTTGCTTCTGCCTTCTGGAAAGATGATGCAGTTTCCATAAGTGTCATTGCACACAGAGCATTTCAACTGTGAAGGCAATGTGGCACTAATCATGACCAAAACAAATCGCAAGGGACTAATTGTCCCTTGCACGTGGACTGAATGACACAAATCACCTCTGAATTAATCTTCAGGACTGTACAGGGAACATTCTTGTCATCCATAACCACGTGGCTGCTGGCTATGCAGCTGCACTGACTTACAACTTTTATTGTTCACTGCTCTTCCATCCTAATAACACAGCCTAAGCAACGAGGCCACCAAACCAAACCAGCTCAAAGGGAGGCAGTCACTGGTGTCAGGCACGTATCTTCACTGTTAATTCTGTCACATCCTATAACACGCACCAGCTGGCACAGGTGGTGTGACTCAAACATCTGTCCTTCCCAGAGACTCACATTTCATTACTGATAAATATAGCTACTGGCCCTGTAATTCGGTAGAGTTACAGTTTTGCAAGGCACTTGAATACATTATAATTGGCATATATTTGACTTGTGCAGGCACAGCTTGCCCATAGTACTTTCACCTTGGGCAATGATCTCATTAGACCTCAAGAATTAAGCAGCAGGACCAGGCTGGAAAGATAGTTGGAGGAGAATCCTTAAGTGCAACAGGACACAGGACATGCAATTCCATAAGAAACACATTTCTAGGAGATACTGCTATGTGAAGACATTTTGCCAAGACATTTTGTGCATGACTGTAAAGTACGCCTTCTTTGGGGGGAGGAGAAATCGGTAAAATCCACACCAGTATGGTCTGTACATTAAGTATACCTATACTTATGTATAGGAATATTATCCATGTGATCTGACTGTATAGGATGTAGCTATTTGTATTCTGCTCAGCTAAATTTCCCAAGGCACCCACCACATGCATTGCCATTCTTCACTGCAAGGTGACTGTAAAGCACCTATATGGCAGAGGATAATGCAGCAGTTGTTCCCTGCTTAACCTTCTCTCCAAGTTACTTTTATTTATTAGAATTAATGCTTTTGATTATTTTTCTATAATAAACACAAATGCCAGCCTCGTGGTTCTGGACAACCTAGCAAGAGCAAAACAACACACATGCAGCCCAGTGCTTATTCCTTCCTCCAATATCCAATGAGTCCACGCAGCCTGACACTGCAACCATCTCACTGTAATAGAGTAATTCCCATTTCTCATCTAGGCTTTGCACTTACAGATGGAAAGTCCTCATGTGCCACTTCTCCAGGAAAAGGCTACCTAGATTGCCACTGAAGGAAGTGAGGCAACCAGACTTCAGAACCCCTACTGATAATTTCCTCATTTTGTTTTTAAAATCTTTGGTTTCTCTCAACACCTATTTAATTCTACTGCTGAATATTTAAAGAGATAAGATTCTTTGCAAAAGTTTTAACTTAGCTGCTGGTTCAGGTAATGGCTGATAAAGCTCTTGAGTTTTAAAGCAAAACTGTATCTATTGACACAGATATTTTGTTTAGAAAAACAAGCTTTGGTTGAAATGTTTGTGAATAAATTAGCTGACAAATATAGCTCATTTTGCTATCTACAAACCAATACTGACTTTTATGCAGAAAGTGATTATTAGCAAATATTTTCCAAATAGCTCACAGAAGCAACATTCAGCTGAGTAATTATTCTTGGAACAATTCGCCACACTGCTGCCTCTGTGCTTGTGGTATATGCGCAAGTAGGTGCCTAAGCCATATGGCATCATTTCTGCTTCCTAAGTAATTGAAGCGGGCAAAAACCAGAAACAAAATGAACCCTAAATTACAGCTGCTTTTCAGTTTGAATTTTGAGCAAGCAATTATATGTACTAAAATTCTTGAATCTTTGCAATTTCTGAATATTTCACTGAACAAACCAGTAGCTAGGCAAAAAAGCTCCTGTAACAGCAACCACAATGCAGCTTTTCCCAGAAGATATCACAACATGATCATGCGTTTTATTCACAAAAACATAAACCAACCTTTCTTCAACCTGACCCATTCAACCTGCTCTATTAGTTTTTCATCATACGACTCTTAGTGAGTCTGAAGTTCTGGACACAGCAGACATTTGCTGCAAAAGAAGGTATAGCTGTGTCAAAGTGTAAGTTTTTCTGAGTGTGTCCTACTAGACAGATATTTAAGGACTCTACAACTGCTTGGATAACACTGAAAAAGGCATTTCTGTTTCCCATGTGCCCAATGTCTGGAAGGACACAAGACCACACAGTTCCACAGCCCCAAACCTCCGTGAGCTTCCCCTGGCAGCCAGCCCACCCCCTGCTACCTCCACAGGGAAACTCTTCTGCTCATGGCCAAGTCAGAGTACACAAGCCCCAAACAGCTGCATATCTCAGCATTAGAGCTGAAGGAATAAATCTATGTGGGTCCATTAGCACCCTAGTACTTGTTTCACCCAACTGAAGCATCACACTTGCCTCTCCTGAAGGACAGCTATATAAGCGCAAACTGTATGGAGCTGGAAAGCAGCTTGAACAACTTTCAGCCCGTCATTGCATTATTTGGGTTTTGCTTTGACACAGCAGGAGGGTTACATGAAGATAGACCAGATCCTGAATAGGAGGCAGCATCACCATAAGATTGATCTACTGTATTTTGGGGAAGGGAGTGGGAGAGGAACAACAACCACCAGGCTGCAGTGTGGTTTGCCTGCTCATCACAAAACCTTTCCAGCACGTCTAATCAGCAGTCTCCTGACCAACAACTGCAAAACCTCTAGACTCCTGCGTAGCACTTAAACAGTTAAATATATTTCAGTGCAAAGCCCCCTACGTCCTCTTTACAAGTAGGAGTCAATGTCTTACCCTGTTTCACATCTGGCCATTGCTTCATTTTTTTTTAAGCTGTGTAATTAAGAGCTTATATAAAGTTGATTTAAAGAGAGCCTGCACTCTGGATGACTCCACTGAGAGTGAGGTAAAAGAGCCTTGACAGGTCAGGGTTGGGTTCATTTGCTTTGTTTCCTCAAATATCTGAAGTTTCAAGGAGGGGTCCTAGGGAGTGCAAAGGATCTGAACAGAGGTGTGACTGGAAACCAGATCCCTTGGGGATCTTCAGTTCTTGTCTAATTCATAAATTTCCCAACAGCTCACACCAAGCACTCTGAAGCAGAGATCACAGCTGGGTTTATGCCCTCCATTAGGATGAAATACTGTATCTGCCCATGGCAGGTCTCTTGCACCTTGCTCTAAAATACAGAGGCCAGGACTGCCAGAGACAGGACTCCGGACAAGACAGGTGATCTAAGCCCCATCCCACCTGTCAATTCACACATTCCTAATTAAGCACACCTTGTCTCTCACCTTTGTGAAACAGGCCAGTTAAATTAGCTGCAGCTTTATTCCTCTTGCAAACCTCTGCCTAACTTTCAACTAGCTGATTTCACAGCCATTTGCAGCCCTGTAATTAACAGCTTATTTATAAATACCTTCTCAAGCTTCATACGCAGTGCTGGCAGGTGGTCATCACAGCTCCAAAACCAGGTGCCCACTCCAAAGCAGATACACCTTTGTGTCTGCACCAACATTACACCAAGGCAATTCCAATAATGTATAGCCAGCGTGTTTCAGAGTTCTCAGCAAA